>NC_045795.1:33391740-33694770 GCF_009873245.2 Balaenoptera musculus
CGCAGCCCCTGTGTTGTCGAGAGGAGGGGACCGGGATCCAGGGAGTGCGGGGGACCCACTCCAGCATCCATTGGAGTCAGCAGGCACGGACTGAGTTGGGGCCTGGCACTGTGCCGGCCAAGCAGGGTGGGTGGGAATAAAGACACGGCTCCTCCCCCAAAACTGATAGCCTGGTGGGGAATTTCAGTAACTGCATAGGACAGTGAAAAGGCAGAGTGATGTGAGATAGTATAGAGCCGTGGACTAAATGACCACAAATGTGTCGACGCCTGGCCCTTTGGTCTGAAGAGCATTCTTCCTTTTTTTTTTAGTTAATTTTTATTGGAGTATAGTTGATTTACAATGTTGTGTTAGTTTCAGGTGTACAACAAAGTGAATCAGTTATGCATATCCACATATCCACTCTTTTTTTAGATTCTGTTCCCATCTAGGTCATTACAGAGTATTGAGTAGTGTTCCCTGTGCTATACGGTAGGTTCTTATTAGTTATCTATTTTATGTATAGTAGTGTGTATATGTCAATCCCAATCTCCCAATTTATCCCTCCCCCGCCGAAGGGCATCCTTCCTTGGTCCAGAGGGAGTTTTTACAGGAGGGCTCGTGCCAGCACTGAGAACTTGGCTCAGCCCTTCTCACCCCTTGAGCTCCAGAAAGGGTGGCTCTCTCGATCCCTGGGTCCTCCCACCCAGGGGTCACCTCTGCAGGCCCAGGAGCCTTCCTTCCTGGATAGAGTCCTTTCTTCCCAGAGGCCTAGAGGCTGCTGAGTGAGAGGTGAGGCCGCAGGGAGGCTGCTGGCTCCTGAGCTACCCGCCTGTCATCTGAAGCCCTGGGCTCTGGGGCACACGGTGCTAAATTGGGTGCAACAGCTCAGGCCTCTTTGGGCACACCTGTTGCTGAGCCCCAAGACTTGGGCTTGGAACTGGAGCAGTGCCTCTGCCCACCCCCCACCTCCAGCATCCCTCTCTTCCCCCCTCTTTCCTTTGCCCCTCACATCACCATCCCTCTGACCCTTCATGTAGTTCCACGGCATCTGGAACATCAGGCCTACCTAGATGCGGGTGTGTCTCCCTGTCCTGCTTCATCTTCTTCATTTCATTTTTCTGCCTCCCTCCTTCTTTTGGTGTATTTAGAGGGTGTGTGAGGCCTGCCCTGCTCCCCTAGGGCGTTCCCAGTGTGGACCTCTGAGCTCTGCTGTCGGGGACCCAGAGGAATGGCCCAGGGCAGGGTGAGGTGGGTGTGAGGGAGCCCAGCATCATGCAACCCCCTGCCCTTGGCCACCAGGGGCATGTGGTGGCTGGGATGCCCGGGGGTGGGTGGGAGATCAAAGGGCCTGGTCCTGTGGGCTGAGGGGCAGCCCGTAGTCTGGGCCAGCTGGAGGAGCCCCTCTACAGACAGCCCTGGGTGTCACTGGTTCCTCCAGACCTGTGACTAACTATAGCTTCTCATCCAGTAGGTTTGGTCTAATCATAGTGGTTTTCAAAGCCAGGTGTGAGAAGAAAATATTAGAACTTCTATTTCTATGTATTTCTATCTCATCCTTTTGTCCCTCCTTTTATGGTGAAATATAGCATAATTGCCAAAAGGAGCATAAACCTATATGGATAATATAATAAATAATTATAAAAGTGAACACCCAGGTTACCACCACCCAGAGGAAGAAACAGAATGTAACCTGCATTCTGAAATCAACTTGTGCGCCCCACCTTGGTCATAAGCCCCTCCCCCAGAGCAAACCACTGTTGTGACTTTCAAGATAATCAGTTCCTTGCTTTCCTTTATCATGTAACCACCTGTACCTGCATCCTTTAGCAAGAGAGTTTAGTTTTGCCTGATTTTGAGTCTCTAGAGCTGGAATGACACTGAACATGTTCTTTTGTCACGTTGTGAGATCCGTCCACCATTGTTGTGTGTAGCTGTGGTGTGTTCATTTTCACTGCTGTATAGTATTCACTGTATGAACTTGTTACCATATTTGTATCCATCCCGCCACTCATGGACTTTTGGGTTGCTTTCCTTTTCTGGCTACTGTGAACAATGCTGTAAGAACATCCTGGAATTTGCTTCTTGGTACACTGGTGCATACACTTCTCCAGAGTCCGTATAACCCGGAGCGGAATTGCTAGAGCACAGGGTATGCAATGCATATTTCAGCTTTAGTAAATACTGTGTTAAGTGGTTGCACCAATTTACTCCTCACTGGTGACACCTAAGAGTTCCTATCGCTCTGTATCCTCACTAACACTTGGTATTGGTAGACTGTTTCAGTTCTGTCCCACTGGTGAGCGTGTAACAGTATCTCATCATGGGTGTAATTTATATTTCCCTTCTCACCTTTTTTATAGATCTATTTTTGTGTATGTTTGCTCACATGCATGATATATTAATACACTGGTATTTATAAGCAATCCCTGAGAAAAGAAACTAATATTGGGGGTGCTCAAAATTTTTTACTCACAGGGGTGAGTGATCAAAATAATTGAAAGACCACTGAAATATTGAATGCCAGGGCGGGGGCTGGTTTATAGGTTGGCGGGGGGAGGTGGTCTTGGGACGAGATTCCCAAGTGGCACTGGCTGCCAATGAGGCAGCTCTGCCCAGAGGGTACTGAGCCGACAGGGTACTTACAGCACCTTCAGGCCCTCCTGCCTGGCACATCTAGGGCTCCAGCAGATACCCTTCAATTTAGAATTGGCAGGTGCCCATCTTTCAGGTCCTTTTAGGGCAGTAGTTCTCTTTGTCTCCCAGGGGACATTTGGCAATGTCTGATGACATTTTTGGTTGTCACAACTCAGGGAATCCTACTGGCATCTAGTGGGTAGAGGCCAGAGATGCTGCTAAAGGTCCTAAAATGCTCAGAACAGCCCGGCAACAAAGAGTTATCTGGCCCCCGGTGTCAGTCATGTTGAGGTTGAGAAACTCTGTTCTAGGGAAGGATCCAGGAACCTGAGATTTGCCATGACCTCGCTGTGTGGCCTTAGGGAAGTGACTAAATGCTTTGAGCCTCAGTCTCCTCATCTAAAAAGGAGGGTGGCAAGGGTTGCTGCCCCCTCCCCTTCATAGGTTGTTGTCAGGACTGGGGAGAGGGTGGCTGTATAGGCATCTTGGGAAGCATCCCTGCAAAGGGGCCCATGGCCATTGTTTCCAGGGGGTGGGGGGTTTCCAGCGCCAGCCCTTCCCCTCGACTGTGCTCCCTGTCCGTGCACTGAGCTGGAGGCGTCAGGTGATGGCCATGAGCCTCCTGCTACTCCAGGTCTCAGAGGGCTGTGGGGGAACTGCCCTGAGGGCCCCTGCCTTTTGATGAGGGCTGCAGAAATGAGGGGCTCTCTGGGGAGCCCTGGGGCCCAGGAAAAACCATTTCTGACTTTGTCCTCAGCTGGGTGGGAGTCCAAGGTTGTGTGGGGTGATAAGAGGTGCTTATCATACTCCTTATCTGAGGCCCCATTTCAAGTCCGGTGGTGAAGCGTGGGAGCCAGAGGTCATCCTTAGGGGCTTTGTACACCCAGGCCAAGCTTTGTGTCCCTCTGGAGTTTGCTATCTCAGGGAGGGCCCAGGATTGGGCCAGAGTCTGGGTCAGAGCTCTCCGGGCCTCTTTGACCTCCCCATTCTGAGGCTCACCTCACCCCATGCATCTTCAGGAACCTTGGCGTGCCTAGTCTCCCCGCCACTACACTATCCCTTCCTGAGACATACTCTCGTGAAAGGGCCTAGTGAACTCATCCACCCTGAGATGTAGATGACTAATGACAGCTCAGTGACTGCCAGCCTTTCTTGACAAGCAGTATCTACCTACCAGGGATGGGAGTCCCTTAGCCACGAGAAAGAAACACTAGTGAAATGTCAAGTGTCTCAGGCTGTTAGAGAAGTGCTTCGGGGGCTGAGGAACCTCTGAAATCGCATGTGTAGCAAGAGCATTTTCCCACAAGTGAGAATCGTACGGTGGCTCAGATCTCCCCAGAGCTGCACAGGACTGTGCTGGGTCTCAGGGTCCATTTCAAGGTGGGCCAGAGTGAGAGTGTGAATTGGGTGTCTGGAGGCCCTGGGAAGGCCGAAGGCTGAGGTCACAGGTGTGGGGTCAGTCAGGAAAGTGGTGAACCGTGGGGCTTCTGGCTAAGGGGACACACACCTCCAGGAGGGACAGGGAGGATGTGTGGGTTAGGGTCTGGCCCGCACGGGACCTAGTAGGATTCCTGCAAATTCTTGCCCCTCTGTGCCTCTCCATCTCGGTGCAGGGGCAGCTTGGCCTGGGTTCCTGTGTGGCTCTGTGGGCAGTGGGGCTGTCATTGGCTCAGTCTGGAGCAGGGAGGGACCCTGTAGGTGGCCTGGAGCCCCGGGTCCGCGAGATGGGAGCTGGGAGCCCATCTGCACTGGGTAGAGTTGTGGGTATGAGAGACCTTCTGGGCGTGTGGTTCCCTCTGCACTGTGAGTAATCCTCAGCCACATTTGCAGCTCCCAGGGGATTGTGCAACTTCCTCTCAGGCCAAGGTGCAGGGGGCTGGGTGAGAAACAGCACTGGGGAAAATGAGGAAACTGGGGCCGGCGCTGGGGCCAGGGGCACGGCCCTGGGCTCTGGACCCCCGAAGAGCTGAGCGTTCCTGGGGGCCTCCTTCCAGGGGGCTGCCCTCTCCAGGTACACGGGCATGTGTGCATGTGCGTGTGCGTGTGCGTGTGCGTGCGTGTGTGTGTCTTTGGGGAGCTGGGTTAGTGGGGATGAGGTCCCGCAGGCTGCGCTGGCATGTGGGTATCTTTTGAGCGGGGTCAGGGCTGGGGAAGCAGGCGGTGAAGGGAGGGGCTGGGGAGAGGATGGGATGGTGGAAAGCATGCGAAATCAGGAGAAGCAGACTGCCAGCCCCACCTCTGCGGAGCCGTGCAGCCCTGGCCAGTGTAACTAAGCGCTCCCTGCCTCCTCTCCTCCTCTCCTCCTCTCCCAGGCTCGTCTGAGCCTCTGGTGAGAAGGTAATGGGCATGATGCACTTAGCCCGGCGGCCAGGCTGCAGGAAATACACGCTGACGTCAGGATTGGGAGCAGACACTGCCGGGCCAGCTGGGTTCAAATCCTGGCCCTGCTGCTTTTGCAGCTGTGTGATCCTGGGGCCTCAGTTTTCTCTTCTGTAAAATGGAGATGACAGTTACAGTGCCCACGGTGTGGGTTCATTCTGAGGATTAAAAGACTTAATTCACGGAGAGTGCTCAGAACAGCACCTGGCACAGGTTAATGTCGTACCTGTATGTGAGCATGTTTGTGTACAAACAGCAAAACACCAGGTTCACGGTGATTATTTCTGATGGCGAGGATTTGACTGGGGACTGGGGATACTAATAAGAGCTCCTGTTTCCAGACCTCACTCCACGTCAGATGCTGGGCCAAATGCTTGACCTGTACCAGCCCCTTGGACCCTCACACTCACCCTATGAGGTGGGTGCTGTCATCACCCCCATTTCACAGGTGGGGACACGGAGGCACAGAGGCATCGCGTGACTTACCAGGGCAGTAATGTCAGTGACGAGAACAGCAGAATGGTCTGCCTTAGCCCTGCTGGACCTCCTCTGGGTTCGGCTGGAGGTGGGCGGGTGGAGAGGAGGGAGCAGGGTGTGTTGTGAGGGGGGGGTGGGGGCCCGCCTCACGGCCCATCAGCTCCGGCCAGGAGCCCTGTCTTCTCTTTGTACCATCTCCAATCACATAGTCAACAAGTATAAAGAATGACATTAATATAGGGAACGGCTTTTTCGTAGTGGGAGGGAATGGACTTCCTTGTGCAGAGCTCCCTGCCCGTGGGTGGACTTTCTTTTTTTTTTTTTTTTTAGAAATTTATTTATTTATTTATATTTATTTTTGGCTGTGTTGGGTCTTCGTTTCTGTGCGAGGGCTTTCTCCAGTTGCGGCAAGCGGGGGCCACTCTTCATCGCGGTGCGCGGGCCTCTCACTATCGCGGCCTCTCCCGTTGCGGAGCACAGGCTCCAGACACGCAGGCTCAGTAGTTGTGGCTCACGGGCCTAGTCGCTCCGCGGCATGTGGAATCTTCCCAGACGAGGGCTCGAACCCGTGTCCCCTGCATTGGCAGGCGGATTCTTAACCACTGCGCCACCAGGGAAGCCCCCGTGGGTGGACTTTCGAGAAGAGTTGAAGGCCGCTCACCTGGGGGGCAGGATGGGGCAGGATGGTCATGAACGTGGCTCCAAATTCAGGCAGCCCTGGCTCTGACCCCTGCCTGAGCCGTTTACTCTGTGACCTTGGCCTCAGTTTCCTCACATGTAAAACTCCTCCCAGTCCCTTCCTCTTAAGATGACCGTGAGGATGAAATGAGATACCATAATAAAATGCTTAGCACAGGCCTGGCTGGAGTCAGTGTCCGCCAAATGGATGCCTCTCTTAGGCACCTGTTACACAGAGAGTCGTGTGCCAGGCAGGGAGCGGGCTATACAGATATCCTTGGAGGGCCATTCTTTGAACTGTGGATCAGGGCCACTGATTGGACCCTAATCTGGCCATGAAATCAGCTTAGTGGGTCTCAATGAAAATGAAATGAAAAGGAAGTAATAAATTAAATGGAAAAGAATGATAGGAAACATCCAAGTGTATTGCACAGTACTGGTAAGTGTTGTTTTGTACAACTTTTTTGGAGTTTCATGTGCATGTGTACATGCACTCCGTGTGTGTGTGTGTGTGTGTGTGTGTGTGTGTGTGTGTCCTGGGTCAAATAAAATATACTTTTCTGTGAGTCATGGTCAAAATATTTGGGGCCACCGCCTGAGAGATGATCTCCCTCCCGTGCAGTGATGTTTATGGAGCACCTACTCAGTGTAAGACCCAGCTCCACATGTGGGAGCCAGACTGGGGGGTTGGGACCCAATTCTTAGCAAGGTGGTTGTGTGAGCGGGCCCGGTGGGGGTCAGCAGACACAGAGGGCAGGGGGTGGTTAGGGAGGGCTTCCTGGATGATGACATGCATGGGGTGGGGACAGTGAGGGGAGGCAATGCCTGGGGTGAGTGCTTGACTTGGGGTCTGGAGATAGAGAGCCCCCCAGTGGGGGCTCCCTGTCAGTGGAGGGCTGCGGGGCCAGGCCTGGCCAGAGGTGAGGGTGAGGGTTGTCTCAAGGCACTGGGTGAGGACTGTGCATGTCTTCCCTGGCTGGGGTGGGGTGGGGTAGAGGAGGACTCAGGTTTACTGACGCTCCGCCCACCCCAAGACTTGCAGGATCTGCAGTGATGGGTGGGACTCAGGGCTCAGATACTCTCCCTCCTCCCCTTGGCCCCTGGGAGTCTCCTGAGTCTTCTCCTCCTTTTTGCTGCCCCGGCTGGCTCAGATGGGCCTGGCCTGGGACCTGGCTCAGCCCTGTGAGCTCAGTCCAGGAGCCAGAAGCCTTTCTATGACTTAGATCTCTGCCCGGGCTAAGGTGGGGTCTCTGTTTCTTCATCTATAAAGTGGGCATACAAATCCCTGAGCAGCCAGCCGTCTGGGTGGTGATGCCCATCTTGTGACCTAACAGGGCTGAGCTGGCTACAGGAAGTGTGGCGAGCTCTGGGTGGGTTGTAACTGTTGTCTCTAAGGCTGGGAGGGCTGGGGCAGGTCATGAGGATATCAGCTGCCTCGCGGGAGAGCCCCCCCACCTCCCCACCCCGTGAGCTGGGGCAAGGGTGGGGAGAGGCCTGTGACCCATGGTGAGCTGGGGATATCCCCAGCTCTGAGGGGGAGGTGGCCCATTAGGGTCCCCAGGGGATGAGACCCAGGTTTGGCCTGGGTCTGGGAAACCCAACCTCCAGAGCCCCCACCTACATGGGGTACCCGAGGAGCCCCAGCTTGGAGGCCTGTGATGCCAGGTGGAGGGTCTGTGTCCTTGGACTTATTGGCAGAGGTCAATTTTCAGGAAGCTGTGGGTGGCTTTGAGCCTGCCAGACCCAGAACCCAGAGGCTCAGGCGTGAGCTCCCACAGGAGGATGTGGTATTTAATGAGAGGTCACGTATATTGAGTACCTACTGTATGCCAGGCACTTTTGTATATTTGCAAATTGAATCTTCACAATAACCTAACATGCAGGTCTTTTTATCATCCCGTTTTTAGGTGAGGAAACTGAGGCTCAGAATGGTCAAATCTCTCTCGCTAGCTAGTGAGTGGCAGAGCTGGGCCGAGGGCATGAGTTCTGGATTCAGGCTGCCAGGGTTGAAAGCCAGGCAGTAGCACTTGCCAGCTGTGCAACCTTGGACAAGAGCCTGAACCTCTTTGCCCATTCATTTCTTGCTCTGTGAAATGGGTATAACCACAGTGCCCTCCTCAAAGGGTTGTTGTGAGAATTCCATGAGATTATGGAGGTCAAGTGCTTGGTACTTAGGACACCATCTCTCCTGTCTGTACCAGGGAACCATTGTGTGGCCCGGGGCCCATTCTCTGGTCTCCTTGGGTCCCAGTCTCCTCAGCTGTGTGACACAGGGTACTGACCCCCTCCCTGCCCTTCTCAACAGAATTGCTGAGGATCAGATGGGATCAAAACCCCGGATGGGTCCTGGGGGAGGCCTTCACAGAACAGAAATGCTAGACTCTTCAGCCCCCAGAGCTACCAAGAATTTTTCAGGGCTTGGAGCTAACTGCAGGTCCCGATGTATTTTGTCTGGGCCTGCTTCAAGCTTTCATGTTTCCTGCTGGCCCGTGGAGGCATTTGAAGTGCTGACCCCAGATCTACTCCAGAGTTTCTCAAGAAGTGTTCTGTGGAAGGGTTTGGTGATCAAGCAGGTGTGGGAGAGTTGAAAAAAAAAGTAAAATGGATTTCTTTGCTACAGGACTTGTCAGAGCCTTTGATATGCTAATATTCTTTATGCACCTCCAGTGTGTGGTCATGGTATACTTCAGGATATTTCAAAGGCCTGGTGTTCAAAGCTCCATTTTCCAGATGGAGAAACTGAGACCTAGAGTGAAGCCTAGGAAATGATTTTCCCAGATCATGCAGTTATCTCTAACAGAGCTGTGACTAGAGCCCAGGGCTCCTGGCTCCATGGCCCGTGCTCTGCCCAGGACACCGACTTCCTTCTCTCCTTCCTCTCTTCTTCTCAGAGAAACGTGTGTGGTGCTGCTCCCTTCCTGAAGGCCCTCACCTTTTTCTGGCCCCTTCCCTCTGCCTCCCAGCAGTGTTAGAGGGTGTCCTGTTCCTTCTGGGTGTCGCTGGAAGAGGAGCATACGGGCTCCTGGGAGATGCTTCTGGGCTGGTAGGTGGCAATAAGGCTTCATCCCAGCTGAGGGGCTCCTAGCAAGTTAATTCAGTTTTCTGAGCCTCAGTCTCTTCAACTGTAGAGTGGTACTCATCACCTTGTCTCTCACCTGCAGGTACTGAGGGGTTCAGCTCTGACACCTTGTGTGAATGTGCTCTGTTAATCTTCAGTTCATGTCCAGATGTCCATGAGTCTAGCAATTCTGATCATTTCGGGGTGGGGGCGATGAGGGAAGAACATGGAAGAAATGTGGGAGCCCCTGGCCGTGGGATCTGGCATGGTTCTGACTCCCATGGTCCGATTTGCTCCCCATATTTGACATCTGCCCTTTAGTACATTGCTGGTCCTCTCTGGTCTCAGTTCCCCTGGTCACCTAGGAAGTGGGCTGGTCTGGCTGACACTAGGGACCCGTTTCACAGGTGAGGGGAGGGGAGCCGGGGGCATGGTTTCCCAGTGTCCTGTGGGGAGCTGGTGTCAGAATTGGGAAAGAAACTCAAGTGTCTCGGTGCCTCAGTATGGCTCCGCCTTGAGCATGGTGGTCTCCAGAATCTGCCCACTCCTCTGATCCCCCGGCCCCTTCAGGCAGGGAGTGTGTGCGGGCGTGCCCACATCTCTGTCCACTCAGCAGTTGGGGTATAAATATCCCAGGCTCTCTGCAGGCTGCCAGGGGCTCCGGGTGCAAGGCTGGGGGGTGGGCCAGGCTGGCTTGGGAGGTGGGAGGTGGTGGTGCCTCCCTGGCAGTGTCCTCTCCCCGAGGGCTGTTTGCCCGAGTTATTCTTAGCACTGACTCATTATAGAGACTATTTTTAATTCTGTTTCTAAGCATTGCCAACATCTGGTGCAGACAGTACTGAAGGGGGTGGGGGTGGCAGGGCGACCCTTTGGGCATTGCTGGGGGCCAGAGCCTCTGGCAGGACAGCAAGGACAGAGTCTTCTGCTTCCTGCACCTGCCACTACTTAAAACTGGGCATGCAGTAGGCGTCCTATTTGTGCTTGAATGTTGTTGGCTCACCCACGACCTCATCCTTCCAGCGCCTGTCGGTGGGGGTGGGGAGGTGGGCTGGGGGTTACCATCCAACCGGACAGCATGAGCTGATGGTACTCATCCGGTAGGCTTTCCCACGTCCATCCCTCAGGGATTCAGTCAGCCTCTGACCCCTGAAGAGAAGGGCCTCAGAGCAGGAGGGCAAGCCCCGAGCTGGGGCACTTGTTACAGCCACTGCTGCGGGAGGAGCCAGCAGACATTATAGGGAAGGAGGGTACTCAGTGGTGAGGTGTGCAGGCTCCAGGGCCAGACAGCCTGGGCTCAAGTCCTGGCTTTGCTCCTTCCTAGCTGTGTGACCTTGGGCAAGTCCTCAACCTCTCTGCGCCTCAGTTTCCTCATCTGTGAAGTTGGGGTGGGAGTAGAGTGTTGTAAGGATTCAGTAAAATAATAATGTACCAAGTGCCTACCTAGTAAGTGCTGTATAGTAGGGAGCTGGTGGTATTGTCATTATTGCTATTGTTATTGTTACTAGTGAGAAGCTCTGTGTGTGCCCTGAGTTGGGGAGGAGGCGTCTTGGCTGTTCTCTGAGTGAGGTGAAGCTTGGCATGGGGCTCAAAGTGGTTGTACCCGGGCATCATGATGGGGTGATTTCTGCCAGGCTGCCCTGAGGGGTCAAGGGCACACAGGTGGGTTGGAATGTGGGCTTTGCCCTTCACAGGTTGGTTGAGTCACTTTTCTTTCTTTTCTTTTTTTTTTTATATATTCTTTTCCATTATGGTTTATCACAGGACATTGAATATAGTTTCCTGTGCTATACAGTAGGACCTTGTTGTTTATCCATCCTATATGTAATAGTTTACATCTGCTAATCCCAAACTCCCAACCCGTCCCTCCCCCACAACCACAAGTCTGTTCTCTACGTCTGTGAGTCTGTTTCTGTTTTGCAGATAGGTTCATTTGTGCCATATTTTAGATTCCACATATAAGTGATATTATATGGTATTTGTCTTTTTCTTTCTGATTTACTTCACTTAGTATGATAATCTCTAGTTGCATCCATGTTGCTGCAAATGGCATTATTTTGTTCTTTTTTATGGCTGAGTAATATTCCATTATATATATGTACCACATGTTCTTTATCCATTCATCTGTCAAAGGATATTTAGGTTGTTTCCATGTCTTGGCTATTGTGAATAGTGCCGCTGTGAACATTGGGGTGCATGTATCTTTTTGAATTACAGTTTTGTCTGGATACATGCTCAAGAGTGGGGTGGCTGGATCATATGGTAATTCGATTTTTAGTTTTCTGAGGAACTTCTACACTGTTTTCCATAGTGGCTGCACCAACTTACATTCCCACCCACTCACTTAACTTTTCTGAACATCCATTTCTTTACCTTCATGACAGAGATGATACTACATAGGCCATAGAGTTATGGTGGAAAATAAAGCATTTGATGTTCGTGGAGCATTTTACCCAGTGCTGGGCACACGGTAGGACCTGAATCCATGAGACTTTCTTTCGTTTGTTTTTTGCTGTGTCCCTTTCCCATGTGACAGATGGGGTGCCCTGGGGCTGGAGGTTTGGACGGCGGGGGCTGGGGTCCTAGCTCTCAGTGAGCTATGTGATCCAAACTCATAGCTTCCCCTAATCTCCTGTAACACAAAGAGGCCAGAGAAAACTCTGGTTTTCAGACCCTTTCTCAGAACCCCTGGGGGTGCCTCAGGGAAGGACTAGGAGAACAGCGTGGTGGGGGGAGAGGCCCCCAGTTGGAGGCCAGGTGGTCTGGCCCTTCCCCCTCCCCACAAAGCTGCTTCATTCTCATGTTTTACTATCAAGTTTCCAGGTAAATTTTGTCTGAAAACAGGGTTCTGCTGTTGAAAACAGCCTGGGAATCTCTGGTGGGTGACTTCCCAGGCTCCTGTCGTCGGCCGTCTGTGCCCTCCGACGTGGCAGTGACTCTGGGAGGTGACCTGTGCCGTGGGCACTGTTGCCCAGAGGGTGCTGGCACTCCCCGAGGGGCGTGGGGGCAGGGAGGGGGCTGCCAGGCTGCTCCTGGGGGAGAGGTTTGAGCGCTGCCCTGGCCTCGCTGACTGTGGGACATGGGTGCCCTGAAGACATACTCAGCCCCACAAGCAAAATCTCACAGGAAGGAGCGAGGGCTGAGATTGGGCAGAAAGGCACCTGCCACAGTGCAGGTACGTTTGTAGTGAATGCTCAAGAAATATTTGAAAGGAATGAATAAAGTGGCACCAGCACAGCATCCCAGGGCAGCGGTACCTCTGAGAGGGTGGCAGATCCCCCCCTCTTCCCCTTCCTCCTTGCCCTCCACTCCCCTTTCCCTTTCTTCTGCTTTGCTTGACCAGCCTTAAGCTACCCCAGCCCTGGGGGCAGGCTCGGCCTTGCTCATAAACTTGAACAAAGACACTTCCTCAGAAACGAGGATGATGGGCTTGGCTTGGGAGGCCTCCTCCGGTGGTGTCGTGACCTCTGTTCTCAGGGCAGGTCACATGCACACCGGGGAAAGGCCAGCCCCCGTCACCAGGCAGACCCCTCAGGTTCCGAGATGGGGATGGGGATGCCGCGGGGCTCCGACTGGGGCCTCCAGGGTGCGATGCGCCTGGGCCATGGCTGGGGTGGGGAGGCGGGGGGCTGTGGGTGTGAGAGGAAGGGTGGGCATCCAACCATGTCTGCTGGGCCGGGGCCGCCACCATGACTTTTGTGTGTGACCCTCTGCGAGTTGTGGGCGGCAGCCAATAGGGACACATTTGTGTCCTTGTGACTGGGTGTGAAAGGGTGTGTGAATCCAGCCAGCCAGGGAGCAAGGGCAGTTATCTCCTGTTGCTGGGAGCTTCCTGGGCTCTGAGGAAGCTCATTCTCTGAGGAGAATGGAAAGTGATTCATGCAAAGGAGCCCCTCCCCAGTTCCCCACTTGAGCCACGACCTGAGGTAGAGGGTGGCCTGGCTTCCTCCTTTTCCCCCACTCACCAGAGGCCCATGTCCCCCTCCTCCTTCACCTCAGACCCTGTATCTCACTCTGGGGTAGGGGGCTGCCCGGACCTGCAGTCTGACCCTCCTCTCAGTGGCATTTGGGGCGGGGGCATGGTCCATGCCTGCAGCTCTAGAAGACAGTGCGCCCCCAACCCTGGCACAGCTAAGCCCCTGCGCCAGAGGAAGTGGCCTTCAGAGGCCCAGCCTGGGATGCCGTGGTCACCACCCCACACCAGCCGAGTGGTTTTCCAGCCAGAGGAGACCTGTGGGGAGGGGTGAGGAGAGGCTCCACCTGCCCACCGTCTCCCCGGCTCCGGCCATCCTGGCTGCAGCCACTACCTGTGACTCATTCCCCCGGGGACTGAGCCGGCTCCTCTCCTGGGGCACCGGCCCAGGCTCAGCAAGTTGGGGAGGGAGGAGTGAGGCCCTCTGTGCGGGAGGGGTCACAGCAGACCTCTCTGGTGTCTTCTGGCCTCTGCAGACTTCACCTTCCCTTTGCCGCAGCCCCAGATTACATAATGGGTCCCAAATGCCTCACAAGTAAGCGGCCCAGCCTGGCAGCTGGACTCAGGAGTCCCTATTCCCCAGTGCCCGCCACCAGGCACGTCCCCATTCCAGTGCCCGGCTTGCTGGGGGAGTGGGTGGTGCCTCCCACAAGCCCCCCCCCCCACTGTGAGGGGGGGCTGGGCAGCCTGGGAGGGGGTGGGGAGGCCCTCTCCAGGGAAATGAATTCCTGGCTTAGCCCCAGATGCCGGCCTGCCCAGCTCTGCTCTGGGGTAACGCTGGGTGCACACACAGCCCCATTGTACGCCTGGGCCCTGTGCCCGCCATGGGCCTGGCACCAGCTCCATCAACAGCAGTGGCTCCGTCAGCTCCTCAGCACCCCCTGCCAGGGCCCGAGCCACTGGGCCCCGGGGAGGAGGAGGAGGGAGGGCTGGCGATTAGGCTGTGAGTGAGGGTGCCCCGAGTTGAGGGGCCGGGACCATGCAGATGCTTGAGGAGCCAAATGCATACATTTGTTTCTTTGTCAACTGTAGATACAAGGGCAGGGAGCACTGTCCCCCATTCACATGAGGAAACCGAGGCATCAAGACCCCGAGAGGCTGCAGTAGCCTGCCCAAGGGCACACAGCTAGCAAGGGATGCAGCTGGGGTTCGAACTCAGGCAGCCTTGGTCCAGAGTCTTTTCTGCACCCCTTACTGTGCTGCATACCCAGTCTCCAGGTCAGGGCTCGGGGAAAGGCAGTGCTCCTTCTTTCCCCAGCCCAACTTTGAGGGGCTAGGCAGGCTACTGTCTGGAAAATACATGTCCCCAGGGTGGAAGGGGACCCTGGAATAGTAGGGTCTGGAGCCGTGCGCTTGTGAGAAGCATGGTGGTTTTCAAGGATGATACTGGTGGCTGGACAGGCAGAACAAGTCTCCAGAGTTGGAAGGCGGCTCTGTGCCTCAGTTTCCCTGCCCCACCGGCACTGAATATCCCCTGTGCTTCTCGGCAGGGCATAAGAATGTAGAGGTGAGGTGTGGCCAGGGCTGAGACCTGGACCCTCATCTCCTTTTCCTGTGCTCCATAGGCTGGCCGGGAAGTTCCCCTTCCCCAACCTAGACCAAGGCCTCCTGTTGCTTCTATTCTTAGAGTCTGTCCTGAGCTGCCCCATCTCCTCAGGTTTCCCAGCCTGAAGGGGCCTCTGAGGCCGGCGAGCCTGCCAAGGGGGCAGCCCAGCTCTAGGCTGCGAGGGGGTCCCATCTCTGCCTAGCGCCTGGGCCCCTCAGGCCAGGCTGGAGGGTGCCCAGTATCAACTTCTATGGGTCTCAGCTTATCCACTCATGACCTCCGACCCCATGGGTTTGGGCAGAGCTGAAGCTCTTCCCTTCTTCTCGGCCCAACCTCCTTGTCCCCTGCCCATCCCGGGCACGAGGCCTGGCTCCCCCTTGGTGACACCTCAGCCCTCTCAGCAAATGAACAGGGCAGTCTGCAGGGACCACACGGTTGTGCAATGCCAGGGCTGGGCCTTGGGGACAGGTGGGGAAGAGAGAGGCTGGAAAGGGACACCGAGGCCAGCTCCCTTCTCACCCCACCCTGGAGTCTTGTCTACTTTCCCAGTCTGCTTGGGCTCAGCTTACTCCGATTATGCTGTCCCCCAAGACAGCCAACACCTCTTCATCCAAGGCCACAGCAGGGCACGTCAAACCCAGAAGGGCCATGTTTGAGTGCCTTCTCCCTGGGAGATGCCGAGAAAGAGAAAACCTGGGGACAGCCCTCAGGGAGCTTCTACTACAGCTGAGAAAACTAGGCAGAGTAACTTCTCTGTGCCTCAGTTTCTCATTTATAAAATGGGTACACTAATATTTCCTACTCCCCAGTGTTGCTGAGAAGGGCAAATGAATTAAGACATGGTAAATCCCTTAGGAACAGTTCCTGACAAATGGTAAGTGCTCAGTTCAGGTTTATTGGTAGTAGTCATAGTGGTAGTAGTCATTCTCGTAGAAGAAGTACAATATATGATATCAGGTAATGCTGTTTTTTCCAAACTAGGTTGTGAGTACCGGTGAGGACAGGGACTGTCTTACTCACCTCTGTATCTTGGCCTCAGGCACAGAGCCTGGCTTGGAGCAGATTAAGTAATTGTTTTCAAATGGTGATCAGAGGAGGGTAGAGTCAGGGTGGGCTGCCTGGAAGAGGTGGCCCTAGAGCAGGGCTTCCTGAGATGCACAGGCATTAGACAACCTGTGGATGGAGGATGGGGCAGGGGGTACATCTGGAGGCCTCGATTGTGTTGGGGAGAGAGTGAGAAAGCCCCCTGAGCCCAGGACTTGGTGAGGGCAGGGGGATCCTGGATGCCTTAAAGGCCCACCTAGGGAGTTTGGACTTTATGTGGTGGACAGTGGGGAGCCACTGGGGGTGATGAAGCAGGGGGATGACCTTTCTTTGTTGCTTAGTCCATTTTGTTTCTGCTCCCTTTTTCTCTCAGGGCTGTTCCCTTTCTCCACTTCTCCAAAGACAATAAACCCTCTCTCTGCTCTTCAGTCCCTTCTCTCCGATCCCTATGCACCCCCAGCCCACATATCCATGCTCCGTTCTTGGCCTTCTCTGCTCAGCTGTACTGGCCTGCTCCCCCTGCCTGACCCATCTTCCCTGGGATTGGGGTTGGCTGGACTTGGACTTGAGGGGAGAGGGATACGGGCATGGTGTGACCACATGGTGGGAACCCGTGCGATGGTGACCGAGCCAGGACACCCTGTTCTGACATAGCCCGCTACCCCCTTCAGGGAATGACCCCCCCCCCACCCCCAGCCAATAATGTGGCTAAGGCTCATTAGGAAGAATTTACTTAGCATTTGTCAACCTGATAAATGGAGATACAGATTTCTCTAACAGATAAATTAGAGAGTGATGGGCCTTCATTTTCTTGCTATTAAATTTAACCTAAAAGGATATTGAACCGCGTGGGAACCAGACTGCAGAAAACTACTGTGTCTCTTCTGTCTCCTTTCAAACATCCATCCATCTATCTATCCATTATATCCATCCATCCATCCATCACTTCATGCATTATGTCCATCCATGCATCCATGCATCCATCCATCTGTCCATCATATCCATCCATCTATCCATCCATCATATCCATTCATCCATCTGTCTATCCATCACTTCATTTATTATATTCATCCATGCATCCATTATATCCATGCATCCATCCATGCATCTACCAAATACTTACTGAGCACCAAATTAGATGCTTTATGTTTAATCCTCATAGAAACTCTCCAAGATGGACATTATCATCATCTTGTACATGAGGATACTAGGATGCTGTGGAGTTAAGTAAGTTGCTGAAGGTTACGCAGCCAGTAAGCGATCTGGGATTCAGCTCTACCTGCTTCAAAACACATGTTCATAGTGTGGGATCAGATGGCCTCCCTGGGTGTCCCCAGGGCCTTGTTCTGAGTGTGGAACATAACAGCTTTGCCATTGAATGAACGGACCGGCACACTCAGGTTCTGGAATGCTGGAGTTCCATAGTTCTATCCTAGGAGTAGCCTGGGGGTGGGAGGCTATTCTGGGCTTCCAGTCATATTGGCATTTGCTACTGGTAACCTAGTGTTGCCAGTGCTGCCCCTGTAGTGGAGGCTTCTTGATCACATAACTTGCAACCCAGCACGTCCTGTTTCTTCACTTCATCAGGCTAGCTCTGCTTCTGAGGGCAGTCCTGTCTTCCATAGGCAGGAAAGTTCTAGGTATGTGCTTGGCCACTGCATTCAGCCCCACCAGTCTCCCCCAGTGACTGGGCTCTTGGGCACCTGTCTCCCAGCTTCTCCATAGGACACCCAGCTCCCATTATACTCTGCCCCCTTTATTGGCCTTTCTGTCTAAGCTGTGGAGTTAGCTGCACAATTTCAGGTTAAAACTGCCTCCTTGGGCCCCATTGGCCGAGACAGGGCTGTGAGTGCAGGCAGTTTACTTGGGAAGTGACCCCAGGAAGCATGGCTAGTGGAGCAGGCTGAGTGAGACACAGAGGGGAAGGAAGCCAGTGAGATGTGTGTTCGGGAGCAGGTGACCGCTGTGGGCACCAGGCTGTCTCACTGCGGATCTCTGGAGAACGTGCTTTAGGGCTTCCCAGCCGCGGGATGGCGTGAGGGAATTGGAGGTTTATTACTAGCTCCCCCTGGTCTTTGGCCGGGGGAGGGCGGGTGCTGCCTCCATTGGCTCTGGCACAGGTGCGTGTAGGTGCTGGCAGTTGGAGGTGCTCAGGTGGGCAGGAGGGACTGGGAGTGTCCAGGGGCCCTGATAGCCTCTGCCGCGCTCACCGAACCCAGGTGTGGTGGCCCGGGCAGTCCCTTGAAGTGTGCCTCTTGCCAAACCCGCTTCCTACAGCCCTCCTCTCTCCATGCCCACGAAGCTGCCACCCCACTCCACGCCCGCCACTCTACCCCAGGCAGACCCTTCCCACTGGGGCCAGTCACCGGTACCACATTCATTGCATTCAGCAGATACTTAAGGAGCACCTACTATGTGCCCCGGGTGCCACCATAAGAGGAGGAAGCTGCCAGGATCCCTCTAGATGCTCACAGCAGAGGAAAGGGATCCAGCGTGAAGGAGGTCCTTCCCATTGGTCTGCCAGACGCGGCAGCCCTTTCCGCCCATCTCTGAGCTCTACGGTCTCTCCTAGGGGGCGGGGCCAACAGGCTGGGGGCGGGGCCGACAGACTGGGTGGCCACAGAGCTTGGGCCACCTTTGAGTCACCTCCCGGCTCTGTCGAGGCTGTGATTGTAGCGGTTTTTCTGACTTCCTTTTCCTTTCTCTCGCTGCCCCTGCCTCTTCCCTCCTGGGGCCACTAGCCCCATGGCTGCCACGTGGCTGCCTTCTTCAGTCGGGAACTGAGGCTTCTAGCGCCCTCCCTCCGAGTCTCTATGGGGAACAGGATGCAATTCACGGTGCAATGGCAGGGGGGCGGGGCGGGGGTGAGTTTATTCATGGGCACCCTTCTTTGTCCCTGGTGAAAGCCCTGCCTGGTGCCTGCTTCCTGAAGAGGGGCCTCCTCCTTCTTGACTCCTGCCCCCACCCCTCAGACTCCACTCCCACTACACTCTCCTGCCTTGTAGGGCCCCGGGAGGGGGCAGAGTTAAGAAAGGATGTGGTATGTAGGTAAGGCCGCCTGCTGTAGGGGCAGGGGAGGGCAGGCGACAGGGCTGGGGCAGGTGCCGGGCCTGGCGGGAGCACACACAACACACGCTCCAAACTCCGTCTTGGGCCACAGGCAGGACTGCCAAGTCCCAGTCCCTTTGACTCATCTCTCCAGCCGCCACCCACAGACTTTCCCCTTGATGTTTTCGCTTCCAAACCAGGTTTGGTCAGGGCGCGTGTGCCAGGGCGGTGGGGGCAGGAGTGTGTTGACCTGGGCTGGCCAAACTCATTCCCTTTGACATTCTCCCCCTACTTACCCGTGGCATCTATTTCCCACCCCGTGGGCAGGGCCAGCGTTGGCAGAGCGAACGTCGATCGTGTACCTGCCCCACTTGGATAGAAAGGTGGCTGTACTTATTCGGGGCAGGCGTGTCAGTGTGAGGGCTGGGAGGACATTGGAGACATTTGCATAGGGTCAGAAAGGGGGCACTTACGATGAGGCTTTCGGTTTGTCTCAGGTTGGAGCTTAAGCATCTTTGATGTGGGGAGGAGGAGAAGTTGCAGCTGCAGGTCGGCTGCATGGGAGTCTTACCCCCATGGGGGAAGCTGGGGAGACAGAAGGACACAGGTGGGGGGAGACGGTGAGTGGGGAGAGCAGAGTGACTGATGCTCCTCCCCCACCCAACGCCCACAAAAGCCAGGGCACTGGGTTCCTCTCCCTGCCCAGCAAAGGGCAAGTGCTTCTTGTGGCGTTTCAGGACAGCAAAAGGGGTGGGTGGGCCGCTGTGTGCGTTTTGAGAGTGAGACCACCATAGGGTTCATCTCATACCTGTGTGTGTTGGGGGGGCTGGATGGGGCAGGTGGAGGCGGCTCCCTCACTCCAGGTGCCTGGGATGGGGGGACATTGCTGTACAAGGTCATTTCTTTTGTTGAGGGGAGAGGTCTCCTCTGGCTTCCAGAGGGAGATGGGGTAGAGGTGTCAGCTGGGTACCTGGGCAGGGCAACAGAGAAGCTGAGTTCTGGGTCTGGGGCAGCTGCCATTGGGGAAGTCCTGGGCTGAGCGAGGGCTAGGCAAGGACCCAGGCAAAGGACCCCTGGATTTTGTGCCCCAACTGACCAGTCCCAGAAGCCCAGCTCACGCCGGGGTGGGGCTGGGGAGGAGGCCCAGCCACCGGGTGGGTGCGGGTAGCAAGGGGAGAACAGTCTGTGGTTGTCCAGTGGCCCCTGCCTGCTCCGGCCGCCCTGTCCTGCCCCCTCCGGGCATGAGTCAGACCGAAAGCAGAAGCTGCCAGACATTGCGCAGGGTGAAGCGAGGCAGAACCAGCAGTGCTATTTTGGAACCTGGTTAATTCCCCCTTCTGTCCCCCAGCGCTCATCACTCAGGGCTCCCCCCACCTCCTCGTCACCGGCTCTTTGCCTTCCTCGAGGGGACTGTGGGGTGAGACTTGACGTCCCCTGGCACATATGTGGGGGAGCGGGGTGTTGCTTAAAGCTCCTCTGCTTGCTGGACCCCTCCTCCCTGGCCAAGATGTGCTGGCTTCTCTGGAACCGGCCTTCTGGGGTGTTGGGAGGACAGGGTGCCCCCTCCTGGTGGGAGCTTGCAGACCGGGTAAAGGATGGTCGGTGGCTTTTAGCACTGCCCCTCCTCCGCTGCTCTCAGGACAGCTGTCAGCCGCCTCTCCCATGGCTGTGAGCTGACAAGGGCTTCAGGTGGGAGCCTCTCCTGGCAGTGACTCTTACAGGTTTGGGAGGGATTTCCAGACCCAGAGGGGAGATATTTTGAGGCCAAGGGCCTTTCCAGAACCCGTGACATCACGCACCCTGCAGCAGCCCCCACTGACCCCCTAGTCAATGGTTCTTTCTTGGGCATCTAGGCCTGCTTGAGGCCCCACATTTTAGGATTTCTTTGGAGCCTGTGTGAGCCTGGGGGCCCCTGGCCATCCAGCCCGCGGAGGTGAAAGAGGTCAGTGGGTGTGTGTTTCTGAGCTGAAGATGAGGGTGTATAGGTGAGAGCGTTACCCACCCGTGGGCCGGGGGGGTGGGGGTCCCTGCCGCTCCTGAAGCTGTGTGGTCAGTGAGAGGGTGGGCTTTGCTATTGCTCGCGTGATTGTGCGCGTGGGAGATGGGTGCGGCTTCCATCGGCAGTGTGTTGCCGCCTCTCAGGGGGGGCCCTGAGGTCAGCGCTCCATCCGGCTATTTACCCCCCAGCAACCTGGGGTGGTGGGTTTCATGCACTGGGGGGGGGGGACTGTCAGCAGGCACGTTGCAGGTGACCAATTAGAATGTGGGCCCCTCTTAAGCTCAGGTGAGCAGGACTTGGGTTTCTCGTCGCTCAGCTGGGTTTGGGGCTTAGGCGGGGCGGGGAGGGGCAGAGCAGTGTTGGGGGAAGAGTGGTCTCCCAGGCCCGCTGCAGGGGCCCCAGCGTCTCCCACGCCTCACGCACAGTGCGCAGGCACAGCCTGTCCTCGAGGTTGTCTGCTCTCTGCTGGAGCCGGTCTCTGGGCAGGCGAGTCCTGGGGTGGTGTGTGTGTGTGTGTGTGTATAGGAGATGCTGTGAGCGTGTGTGAGTAGGTGTGTCTCACACGGCCTGTCTGGGTTGCTTTCCCACTGGGAACCATATCAGCTTCCAGTCAGTTCCCGCAGACTGTTTCCCCTCCCCGAGCCAGAGCCCCAGCACCGAGTAAGCGCGAGTCCAGAGCCGGCCTGGAGCCCTGCATTCCCGCCTCCACCTTGGCTCCTGGGCCTGCCTGAGAGTTTGGGTTGTTTGCTCAGGTTCACTGTGGGGCTCAGAAGGCCTGTGCCTGTCCCTTAAAGGATCTCTCTCCACCTCCCAGCTCTCCCCTCCCACCTGTCACACTTGGAACCAGCAGGTGATCAAGCCCCCAGGAAGTGGCAAGTAAAGTGACTTTAATGGGCCCACAGATCTCCTAGGAGTCCATGTTAAAGTGCAGATTCTGACTCAGTAGGTCTCGGCTGGGGCCTGAGAGTCTGCATTTCTAACCAGCTCTTGGGGATGTGATGCCTGTGGATCTTGCTTTGAGTGGTGAAGCCTTAAACGGCCCTCTTCCATCCAAACTCCAGCCAGATGGGCTCTGCTCATCCGGCCAGGGAACTAACCCTCAGGGGCCACCCCCTCGGTGCCGGGCTCCTCACGCACTTCGGCTCCTTTGATCCCCTCACCTATTCTGAAGGAGGTGGCATTACTGCCATCCTGTTTTACAGATGGGGAAACTGAGGCTCTGAGAGGTTGAGTACCTGTCCCAGGTCACACAGCTGGAAAGTGGCAAAACCAGACTTGAACTCTGGTCTGTCAGGTCCAGAGCATATGAACATTCCACTAAACCCAGCCATCTTCCAGGGAGCGGACTCAGAAGGCTGAGATGCAGCCAAGGGGGGTGGGTGAGGGGTGGGACCGCAGCTGCAGGGAACAGCATCCAACCCCACCTGCCTAGCCCAGGGTCCCTCTGCTGATGGGCTTACGACTCCCTACCTGCCTCCTCAGGCCCCTTCTGAACTGACTCCCCGCCTGGGCACCCAGCCTGCTGCCGTGCCCCTGTGCACTCACCTGTGTCTGCGGAGGTTGGGTATGCAGATCCGCAGACCAGACCTCCCAGCTCCACTGCCTACCAGCGTGCAACCTTGGGCAAGTTGTCAGCCTCTCTGCCTCAGTTGTCCCCCTGTGAAATGGGGGATATATTACTACTTCCCCAGCAGTATGTGTTTGGAGGATTACATCAGTAACATGTATCAACTCAGAACTGTGCCTGGTGCATAGGAATCGCTCAGTGCCAGTAGTAACAAACGCCTGCTGGTTTGTTCCCGGAGACCATAGGCCACCTTCTGTGAATGTAATGCAGTTGTCAGGGCTCATAGGTGTTTTTCTTCCTTCTTTTTCCCCTGCAGTCTTCCAAAGCCTTCTTTTATTAGGCAAAGGCTGGATACTTCAGTTTTAAAGAGGTTGTTTTTGAAGTCCTCAGAGGCAGATTAAATTCTTAAAAAGGACGCCAAGCAGTAGGAGTTCATTGCAGTGGACGAGCGGAGATTGGAGAGGCTGTAGCAGCCCGGAGGAAGCAGAGGAAGCCCCCAAGGGTGGGGGTTAGGAGCCAGGCGCCTGGCCTGGGGCAGGGAGACCTGGGTTTGGAGCTGGGCTTCAGGTCGGGAGCCAGAAGCCTCTCCGTGTGCCAGCTGCCCGCTCCTCGCTGCCCCTGGGCTGCATCCTCCTCTTCTGACGAGATGGACGATCGAAGGCTGGGTCTCCAATGCTGCCACAGCTCTGGAGAGGGAGTTCCTGAGTGTTGGAAAGCAGCACCCGGCTCTCCCTGTCACAGGCCTGTAGGCTGGCTCCCCGGGCATCCGGCCCCAGACCGATCCATGCTGCCCGAACCCTGCACCTGCCTGGACAGAGCAGGAAGGGGGCCACCACGGCCCTTCCAGCCTCCTCACATGATCATCCAGGGGTCCAACTGGGAGAGGGGACAGGACGTGTCTGAGGTCACAGAGCTGGGTGGCGGGACAGCCAAACGCGTTTTTTTGATCCCACTCTGCGCTTTCGGAACAGGCTCATTCCAGAGGGTCCAAACTCCCGGGCCCCAAATCCATGATGGCACACGGTGACCAATCAGGCGGAGTCTTGAGACTCATCTTCGCTGCTGGGGGTATCGGTGACCTTATGGGCTGACCTAGCATCCACCAAAACTTAGCTGATCTTCCCTCAGCAGGGGGACGGGATCAGGTGGGCTGGGGTGGGCGGGGGAGGTCACATGGGGCTTGAAGCCCTTGGATACCTGTCTGGAAATCCTTCCCTTGCTCTTCAGGCCCCTTTCCTGTCTGGGGTGCCACCTGTGGGCTGTACTCCCCGCCCTGCCCCTCCCTCTGCACATACACCTCTGCTGCCATCCAGTGCCAGATCTCTGGTCCATGTAATCGCATTTCTGTCCAGCCAGTTTGATATAATTTCCCCCTGAGGCCCTCGTGTGGCCACATGAACCGCCTCAGTGAGATCCAGATATATGGTCTCTTGAGCCCTGGGCGTGGATTGTCTTGGCTGTTCAGCAAGAAGAGAGCCTGCAGGTGGGCGGGGCCTGGCCTGTGTTCTGGGGCATCCAGGAGGGCTGAGGGGTGTGCAGGCCTCTCTGGGACCCTCTGGAGGGTTCACTGAGGGCAACACGGGGTGAGGGGGTGAGGCAGGGCTGGGAGCTTACGGGAACAATAATCCATCTCTCTACAGGGATCTTCCCTGTGGGCCCCTGGTGACCTCATGGGACTGGAGCTGGTGGTGGTCGCACACCTGAGGGAGACCTGGGCTGGCCAGGAACACTTCACTGTGCTCTTGCAGTGTGGCCTTGCACAGGGCCCTTAACCTTTCTGAGTCTTGGTTTTCTCATCTGCAGAAGTTCTGTTTGTCCCATGAAGTGTTTGTGGGGGACGGGTGAGATCTGATATAGGTCATGTGCTGAGTGCAGTGCCTGGTCCATCGTGGGGACTTGGAGTGTCTGCCGAATGAGTGAACAGGTGGTAATTGAGCACGTGATGGGTGGTTGGATGAGCAGCCTCCCAGGGCCCTGAGCCTTGTTCTGGGAAGTCTGCCGGCTAGGATCGGGTGGAGGTTCTGAAGAAGAAAGCTGATTTCTCTGGGAGCTTCCTTGTAGCTGGGGAGACTGGAGGTGACCAGGAAACAACTGGAGAACAAAGTAGTGTGGCCACAGGCAGGCTGTTCAAGGGGATGGGGTGTCCAGGATTGGGGGTGCAGGGGAGAAGGGGAAGAAGGGGGTTTCAGCCCCCTTGCCCTACTCTAACCCAGGAGAGAGCTGGCTGCCCACTGAGCGGCAGGGTGAGGGATTCTGCAACGTGTGTATCTGTGTGTGAGAGACAGAAACAGACAGACAGCAGAGGGTCTGCATGTGTGGCTGGGCTGAGTCGATGCGTATCACAGGGTGGGCATCTCCCAGGACCTTTCTGGTTTCTCCCTCCATGCTTCCCTCAGCCACATGTCCCCCTGGCCCCCCATCCTTCAAAGCCCAGTGGCAGTCCTCCTGGGACAGGCCTCATGCCAGGGTCCAGCTGATCCCTGTGGGACCAGACAGGCTCCTTTCTGGTCTGGGATTGCCTTTGAAGCTGCCCCCCTTGCCGCACAATTGCCTTGCCTTGCCCCGGGCCAGCCAGGAGGTGCCAGCTCCCACCCTTTCCTGTGGGATGTGAGCTGGGCCCTCGGGCTGATGGGCCTGAGCTCTGGGCCTTGGAGGCCACTCAGCAGGCCGGGAGCTCCTGTGGCTGCCCTTCGTCTCCCCTCTCCTTCCTCTCCCTCCTCCCCACCTCCTGCCTGTGTTCAGGCTTGTCTAAAACAAGCCCCTGCCTGTACTCCCCCCGCCCCCGGTCTTCTGCAGCGTCCTGTCGTGCACACTTACCGGGGCAAGTGTGAATCCCAGTTGCTTTTTTTCAATGTTGGAAGCATCCGGAGAGCCCACTGTTGCCTTTCATGACCCCTAAGGAACCACGGGTCAGCTAAGATAATAACGACCCACATGACTAAGTGTCTCCAGTGCTGAGCCCTGTGCTAAGTGCTCTGCCTGCTCCTGACCTCTTTAGAACCTAGAGAGGTGGGTTTCACTGTTCCCCACCTGCCTCTCCCATAGCACCGCAGTGAATTATGTATAATATACAAGCTTTGGAAAAGAAAATCTTTTAAAACCCAAGGCTTTTCGAGAGGAAACAAAGAGGGTGCCTGGTATTGGGAAAAGCTGGCCAAGGCCTTTCTGCTTCTGGCCAGTCTGTAAGGAGAGACAGAAGCTGGTGATCAATAGGCAGTGCTGTCCCCCGACCTGGGGCCTTGCTATGGGGTGTGTGTGCGTGTGCGTGTGTCAATGGATGGGGGAATGGATGGGACCCTTTTCTCAAAAGAAATTTAAGAATAGAAAGAGGAGACTCACCCAGGGATGCCCCCGGTGGGCATGGATGAAGCGAGAGTAACCAGTGACCGAATGGTGATATCGCCCTTCTGCCCATGATTTCACCCTTGCAGAGGTGAAATCACCCAGCACCCCAACTTAGATCACAGAAGCTCTCTGGGAGAGGTTCCCCAGCTGGTAAGTCCCACTTGAGTGATGGAAAGGCTGAGGCTAGACTCAGACACTGAGTCAGGCCCAAGTCTGGGATTCATCCCCAAGCATTCTGATGCCAAGTTCCCATAGCATCTTGTGGGAGGGCATGCTAGCTCCTGGGGATCTTATGACACCTCCCTACCCTTAGCTCTCTTTGGGTTTGGCCCAACTGATGCCCGCCAGGCCCTGCAGGGACCCGTGACTGCCTTGGTAATTTGGAACGGCCCTGTCCTAAGGCGAGGGGGTTGTGTGGACATTCTTGTTCCGTTTCCTAGCTCATCAGGCCTTCCTTTGCCATGTCCTCGGCCAGAGGGGGCTCAGAGCAGATAAAACAAACCCCAGACCTGGAATCTTCCCCTCTCTTCCCTTCCCAAGGCTGAAAGGTTACCCAGGAGGTCTCGGGGTCCTTCGCCCTGCTTCCGGGAGCCTCGGCACCTGTTCAGGAGGCCTTCCTTTAGTGGTTGGTTTGATTTCCCCTCCGCCACGACTGGGCAGCTCCCACACAACTGGTAGTTTGTAACAGACTGGGTCAGAAGAAAATTTCTTCCTACCACAGAGGTGCAGAATGTGATAAATGGCTTAACCAAGCATCCCGGCCTCTGAGCTTCCACACTTTGTTGTTTCAGCCGCCAGACATATGTTTTTTTCTGGGAATACAGGAAATTATCTCTGCCCTTTGAGGGAGGGCAGAATTTTTTCTGCTTGTGTTTGGGGATTCCAGACCATTCCCTCGTCCTGGGCACCCTCTGGCCCCCTGAGCTGGAATGAAAGAGATCAGCTGCTGAAACACTTTGATAGGGGCGGTGGGAGGAGAGGCGCATCTTCAGTGGAAATCCCTAAAATAAAATGTGGCTACCTTGTCCCAAGTGCAGGACCAAGGCCAAACTCTTAAGTCCCAGGACTAGGGTGGTGGAGCCAGACTGCCAGCGTCCAGCCTTGCCACTTATTAGCTCTGTGACCTTTGGCAAGTGACAACCTCTTTGTGCCTGTTTCCTCATCTGTGTGTGTGAGGGGGACAGTACTGGTACTCATGTCATGAAGTGATCGTGATAATTAAATAAGGTGCTTTGAACCATACCTGGCGCATAGTAAGTACTCCATAAGCATTAGTATAAAATATTTTTCCTCATAAGAAAGATATACAGGGACTTCCCTGGTGGTCCAGTGGTCAAGAATCTGCCTTCCAATGCAGGGGACGTGGGTTTGATCCCTGGTCGGGGAACTAAGATCCCACATGCCTTGGGGAAACTAAGCCTGCGTGCTCTACAGCCCGCACGCCACAGCTAGAGAGAAGCCCACATGCCGCAGCTAAGACCCGACGCAGCCAAATAAATAAATTAATTAATTAAAAAAAGGAAAGATATACATGTTCATTATAGAAAAAGAACAACATTCCAAAGGTAAAAAGAAAAAAAAATCACTCATGATTACATCATCCAAAGAAGTCAGTAATATTTTAGTATATTTCCTCCCAAGAGGTTTTTCTACACATATTTGTACATGATGATCAGATTTTACATACAATTTTGCATCCTACTTTTTGTCACTTGACATATCCCTGTGTTACTTACTGCAAATACAACATTTGATGAGGAGGAACACAACATAATTTTTTTTTTTTTGACTGCGTGGCTTGCAGGATCTTAGTTCCCCAACCAGGAATTGAACCTGGGCCCTCAGCAGTGGAAGCGCAGAGTCCTAACCACTGGACTGTCAGGGAATTCCTGAACACAACATAATTTAACCGTCCTATTGCTGGACATTGAGATTATTTTTTATTTTTCACTATATAGTGTGATGGGCATCTTCATGCATAAAAGCCTTTTCTGCATTTGAGATTTCTTCCTCAGGCTAGTGGATATTTTTTAAGGCTTTGATACATATTGCCAAACTGCTCTTCCAAAGAGGATGTACCAAGCTACATTCAGGCAGTTGCATTGAAGCTGCCTGGTACCAAAGGCATTTTAAAGTCGTAGCCACACTTGGGTGGGGGAGGGGAGAGGGTAATTTGTTCAACTTTTCTTTTACATTCTTTAAGGTCTGCCCTCATTCTTACGTAAAATTTTAATGAAAGTATGACACACCTACAGAAAAGTGTACAAACTATTGAGTGAGCATCTGGATGCATTTTCATAAACTCGACACTCCCGTGTCACCAACACCCGCATCAAATTACAGAACATTCTTAGTCCCCACACCCACCCCAGGCTGTCCTGTGCCACCTCCCTATCACTCCCCCCGCAAGAGTGACCAGGATCCTAACTTCTAACACGCAAGATTCATTTCCCCCGTTTTTGAACTGTTTGTACATCGATCGTGCTGTGTGCGTGTTTGCCTTCTTTTGTTTGCTATTATGTCTGCAAGAGTCATCTGAGTTGTGTGTAGCAATAGTTGGTTCACTTCCATCACTGAGCAGCATTCCAGGGCATGGAGGTACCACAACTTCTTTATCCATCTTCCTGTTGATGGACGTTTGGGTGGTGTCCAGTTTTGGCCACTGTCTATAGCGCTGCTGTAAACTTTCTAGTCCGTGTCCTCTGGTGCCCACATGGATGCTTTTCTGCTGGGCAGATACTTAGGAAGGGAGTTGCTGGCTCATGGCATCTATGTATTTTCTGCTTCCTGCTCATATTTTTAAAGGATCATCTGGAAGGCAGAAAAATCCCCAGGGCAGTTCAGGCCCCACAAGCAATTGAAGGGAGGTGCCTCGGCTCAGGGCTTTTTGGGGGGCCCTCCAAAAAGGGATCATGTCCGCTCTGAAGGCTTGTGTCAGGGCTGTAGTAGAAACTGAGCTAGGCCTGGGTCCTGGCCCTCCAGCTCCAGCTGGCATGTGGCTTCCGACCCTGGCCTGTGCCTCCAGAGGCCACTCAGTGTCCTCACCAGGGGTCCTCAGCTGGCCTAACAACCATTGCGCTGAGCAGGGCAGGGCTCGGGCCAGGCTCCAGGTGGAGCTGGGGGCACCCAACTTCGGACATGATTGGAAGCAGGTTGGGCCCCTCACAAACCCCTAGAAGCTGCCCTACTTCCTTTTCCCTTGTTTTAAAAGAATCACACAAGTAACGCATCTTCACATCCTAGGAGTTAAGTGCTTCGAAAGTGGAATGAGAAACTATAAAAACACCTCTTTGCCCCTCCCCACTCTACTGCCCCTCCCCAGAGGTAACACAGTGAACAGTTTGGGTGTTGGGGGTGCCCAGATGAGTGGATAAGACGTGGGGGCTGTGAACCAGGCTGCCTGGTTCAAATTACCCTCCTGCTACTTATCGGCTGTGTAACTTAGGGCCAGTGACTTCACCTCTCTGTGCCTCAGTTTCTCCCTGAAAATTGAGGGCAATAATAGTCACTGCCTGGGGTTGTTGTGAAGAACAGATGAGTTAATAGTTGAAAAGCACCTAGCCCAGCCCTGACCCATGGCAAGGATTCAAAGAGCATCTTGATTCTTCTAGTCTTTTCTACACATTTACTCATTTCCTGCCTAAGTGGGCTCCGGCTGTACATTTTATTCTGCAGTTTGATTTGTCTACTCAGTGCTGTATCTCTGAGATCTTCTTTCCTATATCTGAGACCTTTCTGTTCTGGGACCCTCTTTCTCCTTTCGTCTCCTCATGGAGTCCACTGATTTCTCCCTGTCTTTCCCCTCCCTCTGTCCACATCTTCCCTTGGAAAAGGTTCTGACCAGCCTGTTCATACTAAGGCATAAATGACTGACGAGGGAGGCTGGTGTGAAACCAGCTCAGGCCCCTGACCAGAGGAGGGCACAGCTTCGGAGGGGAGTCAGGACCCACCCGTTATCAAATGCCTAAGGGCTGTTAGGTGCGTTCTGCACACTCGCTGTGTCTCCTTGAATCCTCACAACAACCCCAAGATGCAGATGCCATTATTGGCTCCATTTTACTGGGGAGGAAACCAAGGCACAGAGAGGTTAAGTGGCTTTCCCAAAGTCACCCAGCCAGTATGGGCAGAGCAGGCATTCTGGCCGCCTCTGTTGGACTGTGAAGTCCATTTTGGTCACAACTAAACTAGAACCCCGACACGGCTTAGGGAAGGTAGAGGCAGGTGGGAGGTTCTGGGGGAACCGCAGCAGAGGCGGCCCGTGGATTCTGAGGGTGCAGATGGGGGCAGCTCTCATTGCCTCGGCTGCAACTTAAGCCCCTGCTATGTTTTCCATGCTACTGGGCAGGGGCAGGAATTCTCTGGAGCATCAGACCCCCTGGTCCCCTCAGGAGGAGGGGACGGGGAGAAGGTTCTTGGGGAAACACCTTAGCCCCAGGGTCTGCATCGTAGTGGGCACTCGAGTTCCCGGTGTTACCGAGTACATGCACGGTGGACCCTTTCCAGGCCTGGTGGGTCTGACGTCAGATGATGGGGAGGGTCTGGGGCATTTTAGATCTCCCGTGTTCCTCCTCTCAGCCCTTCCTGACCAGACTGGGCACTGGGGGAGGCTGCGAGTGGCCCTTAGGCTTTGAGTGAGCAGGTGTGCTTGGGGGTTGGGGGGGTGTTAGCACCCCCAGGGTCTCTCTTGGACCCCCCCATCTGCCCTCGGATCCCCTCACCCCTGAACTCCCGCCCTTAACCCCACACCCATCCCACCTGGCCACGCTTAGAGCAACCCAGGCTGGGAGCCAGGGCAGGGGGCTGGGACTCTGCGGGTAGAAGCAGCTCTGCGAGGGGGGTGAAAACTTTGACAACAGGGTTGGGGATGGAGAGTCACCTTCTGTCAGAGGACCAGGGACAGGCTAAGGCTTCTGACACTCTCTGATACACAGACAGCTGAGGTTCATAATTCAATATCCTCCCCCAGGAGGCTCTCACAGACCCCGGCGGGGTGGTGGGACAGGGATTCCTGCGTCCATTTTACAAATGAGCAAACTGAGGCTGGCGCAGGCAGTGAGAGGCTGGGCGGGCAGAGCCCATGTTCTCGCCCAGCCCAGGATGGGCGCCCAGCCCTTTGTGAGAGAAACAAGGGGCTCGTTCTCCCTCAGTCCTCCCCGTGCCGGCTGGCACTGCCAGGCTCGGTGTCTGCACCCTCACCCCACCCCCGCCCCCATGGGCCAACTGAAGTTAGATTGTTCCTGAGGGGGAGGGGCTCACTGCATTTGTGAGCGGGCAGGGGGGGTGCAGCTGCGAGGGGAGTGAGCTGGGCTGGGGTCAGAGCCTGTGCGGTCTGCAGGGCTGCAGTTGTGGGAGGGCGGGCAAAGACAGGCTACCCCTCTGTAGGAGCACAGGACAGAGGTGGAGGCTGCAGATGTGTCCCTGCTGCAGGACAGAGGAGGGGGGGAACGGGTGCGTCTGCTCCTTTCTCCTTGGGAGCTGTCCTGCAGGGAGCGGGACAGAGAGACCCCTGGGGCTGAGGCAGCCTCGTCACAAATTCCTGGCCTACGGGGGCAGAGAAGGGAGGAAGGGAGGTAAGGTTAGGGCCACTGAGTACTCAGCCCTCGAGATGGGTAGTGCTGCTCCACTTTGTAGGGCGGGATGCAGGGTGATTAGAAGGAGCCCTGGCTTGGGGGTCAGGTGGCTGGGGCGGCCCTGGATCAACCAGACATGCAACCTGGGACAAACGCCTTCCCAGCTCTACATGGAGACATGATGGTCTGAAGACCCTTCACCCTCACCCACCATGAGCCGGGGAGCCAGAATGTGGGATTGGGTCCCAGCACTGTCCCTGCTGCCCGAGACCTAACCTCCCTGTGCTTCTGTTTCTCCTTATCTGTAGAAGGGGAATAATAACCAAAGCTACCAGATGGGGCTGTTTGAGGTTAAAGTGCTTGGAACAGTGCCCAGCACACAGTAAATGCTCAGATAGATGCAAATTATTATTACTTCCATGATCCGGTGATTTTCACTGAATATATGCCAGTACCTTCCGCTAATGCTGACTTAGTCTGATGTCTGGCATTAGGCAGAACATGTCAGCCTGTGCTGCTTTCCTTTGCCACCCCCAGAGGTCTGGTCTCATCCTTAGGACCTTGGGGCACAGCTCTGGCCTCTGGTCTATGCTGTGGCTGACCCTCCAATCTTGTGCTGATCCATCACTCACCCACTCAGCCTACCAAGTGCTGCACACTGTTGAAGACACAATATTTTCATTTAACGCTCTCACCAATCTTCTGAAACTCTTTACAGGTAAGGGAACTGAGGCTCAGAGAAGTTAAGTGACTTGCCCAAGGTCACACAGCAAAGAAGTGGCAGAACTGAGATTCAAGCCCTGTTTGTAGCACTTGCTCAACTACGAAGTTGTATTGCCTCTTGCAATATCGCTGAGAGGGGACCCTCCAGCCCCTGTCAGGACCTTATGGCATCTGGGCACCCCCAGGGCCCCTGCACCTCTCAGAGAGTCTCAGCCCATCCCAGCTGGGAAGGACCTTAGAAATCACCCAGTCCAAGGTTTTCATCTTGTGGATGGGGAGATGGAGGCTCAGAGAGGGGGAGGGATGTGCCCAGGGTCACTCAGTGAGCTAGGGACAGAGTGCAACCAGCTGCAAGACTCATTCTGTCCTGTCCTGCCCCCTTCCCAAATAGGCCTTAGTCCCTTGTCCTCCTGAGACCCTTCAAAGATCAGGGCTGATGTGCTGGGTGGTGGAAAGCTCTCCCTGGGCCCTGGGAGGACCAGGTGCCCTGCAGTGGCCCTCCCTGCGCAGGGTTACAATGGCCTGAGGACTTGCCTTTCTCATTTACTGGACTGTAGATGCCAGGAGCTCAGGGACTGCAGCTGGCTCGCTGCTGTATGGCCAATGCTGGTTCATAAATAGTAACCATTCCTGCACATGTTCATAGAGCCCTGAGGCACAGCAGTGAACAAGACAGACAAAATGCCTGCCCTCAGGGGAGTTTGCATTCCTGTTGAGAAAGAGATAGAGAATGAATTGAAATAAGTAAGCAAAAATGTGTAATATTTAAGATGGTGATAAGTGACATGGAGAAACAAAACAGGGAAGGAGCATAAAGTCGTGGGGGGAGGAGCTGGTGGGGGGTTTGCAGTTTTAAATAGGGTAGTCATGGAAGGTCTCTGTAAGGAGGTGACCCACTTGAGTGTGGAGGTGAAGGAATGAGCCATGGTGGTGTCTGGGGGATGGGCACCTCAGGCGGAGGGAAGCGCAGGTGCAAAGACCCTGAGGTAGGAAACGTGCCTGGTATGTCTGAGGGATTGGGTGTGGCTGGAGCAGATGGAACAAGGAGGAGAGTAGGAGATAATAGGGTCACAGGGACCATGAGGTGGGGACAGATCATAGAGGGCTTTTTATGGTAAGGACTTTGGCTTTTACACTGAGTGAAACAGGAGCCATGGAGAGTTCTGAGCCGAAAGAGGGACAGGATCTAACTTTGGTTTTAACAGGACCCCTCTAATTACTGAGTTGCAAGTAGAATGTCATGGGGCAAGCAGGAGGGAGTCTGACGTTAGGAGGCGCCTTCAGGAAGCCAGGTAAGGCATAGCAGAGGCTGGGCTCACACTGGTGGCAGCGAGGCAGTGGCAGAGGAGGATGTATTTGAGGTCAGATCTGGAGGCTCACCAGGTGGCATGAGAGAAAGGAGTCAAGGTTGACTTCAAGTCTGGGAGGCTGACCTGGAGGGAGTCTCCATCTCTGGCCCAAGAACCAGCAGACTTGGGTTTAAGTCTCTGTCACCCACTTGCCTGGTGACCTTGGGCAAATTTCTCCCCCTCTCCTGTAAAATGTGGTTGCCCTTGTCCTGGCCCCTTCCCCAAGACCCCGTGCACTTTGTTTTGTTTTTTGTTTGTTTGTTTGTTTTGGGCTGCACGTCGTGGCTTGCAGGATCTCAGTTCCCTGACCAGGGATGGAACCCGGGCCCCCTGCAGTGGAAGCACAGAGTCCTAGCCACTGGACCGCCAGGGAAGTCCCAGGACCCCATGCACGTTGACGGGGACCGTGCCTCACAGCACTGCCCCCTCCCGTCCGCAGGGAGCCAGCAGCCAGCATGGCGTCACGCATCGGGCTCCGCATGCAGCTCATGCGGGAGCAGGCGCAGCAGGAGGAGCAGCGGGAGCGCATGCAGCAGCAGGCCGTCATGCATTACATGCAGCAGCAGCAGCAGCAGCAGCAGCAGCTGGGGGCGCCACCCACCCCCGCCATCAACACCCCCGTCCACTTCCAGTCTCCGCCGCCTGTGCCCGGGGAGGTGCTGAAGGTAAGGCCTGCTCCACCCTGACCCTTCGCCCCGGTCCTCGGAGCCCCCGCCCTGAGCCCTTTACCTCCTCCCCCCTCCAGGTGCAGTCCTACCTGGAGAACCCCACCTCCTACCACCTGCAGCAGTCCCGGGACCAGAAGGTGCGGGAGTACCTGTCTGAGACCTACGGGAACAAGTTTGCTGCCCACATCAGCCCTGCTCAGGGCTCCCCAAAGCCCCTGCCAGCCGCCTCCCCGGGCGTGCGGGCCGGACACGTGTTGTCGTCCTCAGCCGGCAACAGTGCTCCCAACAGCCCCATGGCCATGCTGCACATCGGCTCCAACCCTGAGCGGGAGGTGAGTGAGGAGCTGGCCGGTGCCTGCCACCAGCGGAGCTGGGGCCACGTGCTGCGCTCCTGGGACTCCTGGTCTAATGGCAGAGGCAAGATACTGCCCTCAGGGAGCCCCCGTCTGAGGGGAGACGCGGCCCCGCCCTCGGGGAGCCCCGGTCTGAGGGGAGACGCGGCCCCGCCCTCGGGGAGACCCCGTCTGAGGGGAGACACGGCCCCGCCCTCGGGGAGCCCGGGTCTGAGGGGAGACGCGGCCCCGCCCTCGGGGAGACCCCGTCTGAGGGGAGACACGGCCCCGCCCTCGGGGAGACCCCGTCTGAGGGGAGACGCGGCCCCGCCCTCGGGGAGCCCAGGTCTGAGGGGAGACGCGGCCCCGCCCTCGGGGAGCCCCGGTCTGAGGGGAGATGCGGCCCCGCCCTCGGGGAGACCCCATCTGAGGGGAGACGCGGCCCCGCCCTCGGGGAGACCCCGTCTGAGGGGAGACACGGCCCCGCCCTCGGGGAGCCCGGGTCTGAGGGGAGACACGGCCCCGCCCTCAGGGAGCCCCAATCTCCCAGGAGAAACATCCCTACTTTGGAAACCTCTGCTAGGGGGACACAGGAGACTCCTACAGGAACGCCCAGCACACCTGCAAAGCCATGTCCTGACAGAGGGTATATAAAGCCATCTCCCTGCGCAGCTTGGCTCCTTGGGCAGAGCCCTGACCTGGGCCTTGGGGCCTGGGGGCCCTGGGCAGCTCATCCCCTCTCTGGGTCTGTTTCCATCCCCCCAGATGAGCAGATGGGGTGAGGTGGGCGCCAAGGTCCCTTCAGGTCAGTGGCTGTCCCAGTGCCCCTTTTCCCCTGCCTTTCTCTGAGTAGGCACCCCCCAATATGGACTATTTTTTCCCTTTCAGTTTGATGTCATCGACAACATTATGTGTCTGGACGATGTCCTGGGCTTCATCAATCCAGAAACTCAGATTCCCAACACGGTATTGCTGGCCAGGGCGGGGCGGGTGTGTCAGAGGGAAGGGCAGTGGCCCTGCAGCGGCTGTGAGCCTGGAGAGAACTAGAATGTCTCCTACAGAGATGAGAGTCACCTCCATCAAATCATGTGACGAGGGCCCAGGGTCCGGCAGAACTGTGAATCCAGAGGGTGCACCTCAGCCTGCGCGCATGGTGGGGCTTGTGGGGGGAGAGGGGCTGGGGAGGGCTTCCTGGGTCGTGGGTGGGGCAGGAGGCACTGGTACTGAGGGGAGCAGTGTGGCCCCAGGAAGGCCTGGAGCTGATGAGTTTCTCTGAGATATGGGGCCCCCTCTTCTACCAAGCCCAGGACCCAGAAAGCACAGGCCTGTGTCCCTCACTCCGAGGGGCAGGTGATTTCAGGCTGGTTCGGTTCCCTCCCTCCGGCAGCCTCCTGGCAGCGTTAATGCTCTCTGGGCTTCCTGGGCAGAGGTGACAGGGCAGGTGGGAAGGGGTCAGGCTTGGAATCCAGAGGCCTCGATTCTGGCTTTGGCTGTGACTCTGGGAAGTCCCTTAACTGTTCTGAGCCCCTGGGGATGATGCCTTCTACCCACGGGCTGGTGGGAAAATTAGATAAGGCAAGAAATTGGGGGTTAGCTCTGCACAAGGGGGGACAGGTACTTACACTGAGCAGGTGGAATTGCAGGTGTCCCCTTCCCTTTTTTTTGGAGATCCCTGAACCTTAGCTGCTCACGCCTGCCCCTTGGGCCCCAGCCCATGCTGCTGAGGGAAGTCAAGGCGTCAGTCCTCAATCCCCGCTGCCTGGTGACAGTGCCCAGGGGCTCATCAGGAGTTGGCCGGGGCCAGTGGGTCGGAAGCCTGCTGCCAGCAGGGGCATCGGGGGCTGGGAGGCCAGAGAGGAGGGCACAGCGTCTGGCCCCTTTAGTGGGGGCCAGGGTACCCTGCAGAGTTCTGGGCCTGTGATTTGCTCTGCGTGAATGTGTGGCAGGAACTGCGAAGATCTTTCCAGAGCTCAAACCTGTCCCAGTGGGGCCCGTTTAAACCCCCAATGGCCGCTCATCACCAAGTCCCAGGGGCTCTGCAAGTGGAACCTGCCCTCCAGCGTCCGGCAGGATCTCCCCCCACTCCCCCGCCACCACTGCGCTCCTTCAGCTTGAGGTGCTTGTGACCTCATGCTCTGTCCTGGCCGCTTCCCCGCTCAGCCGTCCCCCTGACCATAGTGCCCTTCCTCACCACGCCCTCTGAAAACCTTCCAGAAACTCCAGAATAGATTAGCTGCCCCTCCCCTTGGCTTCCAAAGGCCCTGGGGGAAATCCTCTCACCCACTATCTCCTCTCTCTCCAGCTGCTTCCCAGCGCTGGCTGGTTGCTCCTTGAGGGCAGGGGCTGCCTCTTATTCAGCTCTGGACTCTGCCCTGGGTGACCCCAGCGCAGCCTCCCCCAGTGTCCCGGGGAATCCTGGGACGATGGGCCCTGGGGAGAGCCCCCCGAAGACAGGGGGCTGCTCATCGGGTACCCTTCCCCACCTCACCCTGCAGCTGCCCCTGTCCAGCAGTCACCTAAATGTGTACAGTGGAGACCCCCAGGTCACCACCTCCCTGGTGGGCGTCACCAGCAGCTCCTGCCCAGCCGACCTGACCCAGAAGCGAGAGCTTACAGGTACCAGCCCGCTGCTTCCCTGCGCCCCAGCTCCCGAGTCCTGCCACTTCCCTTCCCCTCCCAGCTCCTCTCTCCTCTCCTGTTCTCCAGATGCTGAGAGCCGGGCCCTGGCCAAGGAGCGACAGAAGAAAGACAATCACAACCTCAGTGAGTCTCCCCAGCCCCTCTTCCTCCCCTCACCTGGGCTGGCTCAAAAGCCACTCTCTGTCCTGCACAGCTTCTAGGAAGGATTCCCTACCCAAGGCCTTAAAATCCTGGCATTGGTGTGACTGGGTTCAGCACAGCCCTCTTCCCGTCAGCCCTTTCTAGGAAGGGGTGGGAGAGGAGCTCCAGGGAAGAGGTATTCATGAAATTCCCAGCACTTCAGAGGGAATGAGTTTATCAGATTGTTTTCTTTAGGGCGTGGAGTCTGGGAAGGAGTTCTGGGCAGTGGAGAGAGAGAGAGCCTTCCCCAGGCAGCTTCGCCCGCTGCAGCCTGACTCCCTTAGCTGTGTCCTACCTGCCCCCGACACCCTCACCCCCATAGAAATCCCATTTGGTTGGTCACCCATTACTTCCCAGAAGGACTAAGGCATCCCTGCTTGGGCTGGACCCTTCGTCCCAGGTGGGGTCCTCATCCCCCTAATGACCCCTCCTGGAATTTGTTACTTTTAGTTGAAAGGAGACGGAGGTTCAACATCAACGACCGCATCAAGGAGCTGGGAATGCTGATCCCCAAGGCCAACGACTTGTGAGTGGGTTTCCTGGAGGAAGGGAAGGGAGGGCAGCAGCTCACAGGTATTAACTGCTGGTTGCCAGGGGGAAGGGATGGGAAGAGAATCCCTTGGTTGCTGCCTTAAAGAGCTTATCATCTATTTGGGAAAAGAAGATTCCTCCCTCCCCCAAATAAGGAAGGCTCAAGACAGAGGAGCAGATGTCCCAGAAGTGAGGGTGGGGTCAGGGGTGCTTCCTGAAGGAGGAGTCATGCTGGAATCATGCTGGGAAAGTTTGGCGAGGCCACAGGACTGGTGCAGAGGTGGTCCAGGGACAGGAGTAGTGAGAGTCAAGGATGGGTGTGGGTGTGGGTGTTGGTGGCAGGAATGGGAGGCCTGGGGAAGGAGGCTGCTCCGAATTGCTTGGTTCCTGGGATTAGTGACGTGGGTGGTGGCACCATAGTTACCTGGGAAGGCCCGTTCTGTGCAGATGGAGATCAGCTTCCTTCATAAGTAGGGGTTGGCTGGATCTGGGATTTGGGGCAAAGTTGGGAGAGGCGGCATAAGCTCCGAACAGGGTTTTACTTCCACCCACTAAGCTCCTGGCAAATACTTGACCCCTCCTCTGAGCATGCACCTCTGATTCTGCCTGGCCTGCAGGGATGTGCGCTGGAACAAGGGCACCATCCTCAAGGCCTCTGTTGATTACATCCGGAGGATGCAGAAGGACCTGCAGAAGTCCCGGGAGCTGGAGAACCACTCTCGGCGCCTGGAGATGACCAACAAGCAGCTCTGGCTCCGCATCCAGGTCTGGCCCCTGAACTTGGACTTCTTGGGTAGCTCGGACTCCTGACCCCTGGCCTGAGTCCTGACCCCAGGGGCAGTGCTTATACTTCTGAAGTTGGAGACATGGGGATGATGCCCATGAGGAGGGAGGATGTATCAGTCAGGATGTCATAGTTTGGTAACAAACAATCCCCAGCAGCTTTAAGCAACAGATGTCAGCTGGAGGCCCTGTTTCGTGAGACCCTCATTCTGGGACCCAAGCTGACGGACAGGCACATCTAGAGCTGGCTCTTAAAGCCATGTGTCACCCTTAGGGTGACACTTGTCCCTTCTGCTCACATTTCCTCCATCAATGCAAGCACATGCCTATACCTAACGTCAAGGGGGCAGGAAAGGGCAAACCTACCCCTGTGGGAGGCAGAGAGCTGGGACTTTATGGTGAGTAATGCTAAGAATCACCACAGGGGACAAGAGAAAGAATAAAGGCTTGGGGGAGTCCATCCTACCACCTAGAGCTGCCTAGTCCTGGCTCTGTGTTGAAGGCCTCTTGTCCTCTTTGGACCTGAGGCTGGTCATCTATACAAAAGGCAGCTGGACTACAGCTTAAAATTCTTCTATTTCTTATGGTAGATAATACAATTCACATTACAATCCAGCACACATAGCCATACTCAAAGTGAAAAATCAAAGTTTCATGAAAGAACCCTCATCCTTAATAGATGCAGTGCATTCTGATAGTTTCTCGTCTAGTCTAGTCTAGGCAAGTCTATTTCAATTAAAAAAATAGAGAGCTGGTCAAGGCTCACTGTAGTGGTTTCCCAACCCACTCATGAGTTGCGACTTGTAGTTTGAAAAAACACTGGTCTAGACTCTAGAGCTGCCCTATGCTTCCTCCCAGCTGAGACATTTTGTGGTCTTGGGTGCCACAAAAGGGGGGGCAAGGGCTGCAGCAGAGGTGGGGGGCGGGCAACGGGTGCCCACGGGTGTGCACCTCCAGCCTCTGTCTGCCGCACCTGCAGGAGCTGGAGATGCAGGCTCGGGTGCACGGCCTCCCCACCACCTCGCCCTCGGGCATGAACATGGCCGAGCTGGCCCAGCAGGTGGTGAAGCAGGAGCTACCCAGCGAGGAGGGTCCGAGGGAGGCCCTGCTGCTGGGGGCCGAGGTCCCCGACCCTGAGCCACTGCCGGCTCTGCCCCCCCAGGCCCAGCTGCCCCCGCCAGCCCAGCCAGCCCAGCCACCGTCCCCATTCCACCACCTGGACTTCAGCCACAGCCTGAGCTTTGGGGGCGGGGGCAACGAAGGGCCCCCAGGCTACCCCGAACCTCTGGGGCCAGAGCATGGCTCCCCGTTCCCCAACCTGTCCAAGAAGGATCTGGACCTCATGCTCCTGGACGACTCACTGCTACCACTGGCCTCCGACCCCCTCTTCTCCACCATGTCCCCCGAGGCCTCCAAAGCCAGCAGCCGCAGGAGCAGCTTCAGCATGGAGGAGGGCGACGTGCTGTGACCTGGGCCACGGGGGTGGGCCTGGGGGGTGGGAGAGCCAGGGCCACCTCCCTCCCACCCTCCAGCCTGTACTTGTGTGTGAAGTAGCCCCTGCCCTGCCTCACTCCGCCCTGTCGGCCCCCTGTTTGGGCTTAGTGCCCTTGGCAGTCCGTGGGGTCGGAAGCCCCCCACCCAGGGGCAGCCCTCTTGATGGGGCTGGGCAGGAATAGGCCTTCAGCCCGGCTCCCGGAGGTGAAATCATGAGGGCGAGGGAGGATACAGGGTGTGCTGGAGGTAAGACGAGGTCCTACCTTCTGAGCCTGGTCCCCCCACCGATGAAGGAGGACTCGTTGGAACCAGGGGTCCAGAAGTTCCTTCTTGGAGGCAGTGACTGGTCCAGGGGGTGCCCAGGCCTGCCTTTCTGGACTCTGATGGCAACAAGCCCGTCCTCCAGCCTGGCACTCCCCCCACCCCCCTTTGGTGCTAACAGCTCTCCATCAAGTGGTGTGAGGGCGGGGGTGGCCAGAAGAGGAGGCGCTGGGTTCAAGTTAGAGTGGGGTCACTGCTGGAAGAGCAGCTCCCCTCCAGGCTCCCCACTTTGTGCCTTTAGTAAACACTGTGCTTTGTACCTGTTTGTCCTGTCTCTTTGGAGGGGGGTCTGGGGACAACAGAGATGGGAGGATTCAACCCGGTGGGCTCCTTTCTGGATTCAGAGTTCAAATGCCCCCATGGGGATCAGGGAAGGGGGATACAGACAGGAGGGACTGAGTCCATCACCTAGTTTCCCCCAACTCCCCAGCCCTGCCCCATGGGAAGCTGGAGATCTAGCCTTACTTAGGAGGCTCGGGAGCTGCGGGGGGCCTTGTCCCTCCTCGCGGCCACAAGGTGGCGCCGCAGCCCTGCTGGTCTCACACCTCCAGCTGTGGCCTGAGACCACTGACACGGGTGATGTGGGAGACCCCGTTGCTTGTCCAAGTCTACTGCTCCTAACTGCTGCTCTTGGGCACTGTGGGTCCAGGCTACCCCTGGCCGGGGATGGGGGGCATGTTTCTCCTGTCCCCACCCCCAGTTCTTTCCCCTCCATAGGTGGGCTGCCTGATCTGTGCGGACAAGGCCCTCTGCCCTCTGACTTAGTGTCTCTAGCAGGACAGACTCCCTAGGAAATGAGGGGCTGCATCCTTCTGTGGGTTTGGGGAAAGAGGGACCATGTAAACCAGTTTGGGAGGAGGTGGGAGCACTCCCACCTGGGAGTTTGGGTGGATGCTGGGTGGTGCCCAGGGCATGGGTTCTGCTCCGGCACCATCAGGCAGCCAGGCCCCCACTAACCCTTTTCTCTCTCTGGGCTAAAGCTCCCTCACTGCACAATAGTTCCTGGGGCCTCTGCTCCAAGATCCTGGGGCTTTATGACCTCACCCAGGATGGGGGAACGGGCTTGGGGCAGAGAGGGGTGAAGGGGGAGCTTTTTGGGCCCTGGGTGTCTTGGGGGGAGGGAGGAGAGGGTCTCTGGGGGTTTCCCTGGTTCTCCCTCGACTTCCCACAGTCTCTTCAGGCAAAGACCAAAGTGGCTTCCCCCTCATGGGGCCCTATGAGGCCAAAGGGGCCTAATTAAAAAAAAGAAAAATCCCAGGATGAAAATGGCTAAGTGGGCAATTTCCTCCTTGCAGAATGGGAGATTGAATCAACGTTGGAACAATTAATGTGTGCGGGAGAGAAGGAAAGGGGGCCGGGTGTGTGGGTGCTGATGACGGCTGGGCTGGGGATTAATCTCAAGGTCAGATGGAGCCGTGGATGACTTTGTGAGTTGGAGCCAGCCCAGGTGCTGGCACCTCCTTCCAGTTCCAGGCGCCACCCTGCTGCCGGGCGGGACCTGCCCACAGCCTGGGAACCTCCCTTTCAGCCCCTCCTGGGGCAGGTCCTGGACTCTGGCTGGGAGATACCTGATGGGGGAGGCATGGGGGTGTGGAAATCCCAAGGCCATCCTTCAGGCCATTGAGGACTCTCTCCTACCCCCATCTGTTCTCCCCCTTCACCCTGGGGACTGACTCAGTGGAGTGGAGAGCTGCCCTCCTGCTTCCTCAAGCAGCCCCTCAAGACCATGGTATCCCCCCTCCACCTGCCTGCAGGCTTCCTGCCCCGAGGTTCCTTCAGCCTGGCCACCACCTGCAGCTGGGGAAGCAGGGTCTGGACAGCCAGCCCATGGGGCAGCACTGGGGAGTGAGTGGGGGGGAGGTTCTGCCCACAGGAGGGTGCCACAGAGCCAGGAGCGGGCAGCTGCCGGCTCCCCTGGCAGGGGTGGGTGGGGCCGATGTCTCAGCTTAGTTGTGCTTTTCAAGCTGTCTGCCTGCGGGCCCTGCAGGTTTGGTTCAAGCAGGCACAGAGGCTACCTCCAGAATTTCAGCAAGCCACCAGAAAGTGTTTGTGTATCTGAGACTGGTCTGCATGACCCTTAGCCCGTGGCTGGAATGGCGTCGGCCAACCGCTTCTGACTGGTGGTTATGAACATCTCTGATTAAAGAAGAAGAGGATGCAGTCTTCATCCACACCCTTTACTTGGTAGACAACACCTTTCCAGACGTCGGGTCCACGACGGGGAAACTGTTTGTAAAAAGGTGGAGTGGGTGAGGGATCGGTGTGAAGGCAGAGACGGACCTGTCAAACCCCCTCGTTTCACTGAGGAAACCCCATGGCCTTGAGAACAAGCCAAAGTGTGAAAAGGTAGTGGGGTCTGGGAAGGGGTCCAAGCCAGGTTGGGGGAGGACAAGCAGCTGCAGCTCCTTTGGGTCCCCTGTGGAGCCCCAAAGCCAAGCAGGTATACTGGGTGTGAGGGTCCTGCCACCCTCAGCTCCACACCCTGTATCTGCTTGTCCTTCCCCCACCAGCTGCTGGCTTCTCACCTCTTGTACTGGAAGGAAGTTGGGATCCGAGGCCCATGAAGTAAAATAGGCACACTCACCGGGGTGTACACACAGGAAGGTGGCTTTCTACCCCTGATGTCTGTGGAGCATTTCCCTGCTTGTTCAGATAGAAGGCCAAGAGTGGACTCCGGGCCCTGCTGAGGACAGGCCGGGGGTGGCGCTGGCTCTCAGCTCCTTATACCCACGTCCTCAGCATTGGGAAGTCTTGGACGTCCAACGGCATCTCCTCCAAGGCCTACTCCACCATCTGTAGAACAGGGCTGTCTGGGAAGCCAGAAGTGGAGTGAAGCCTGGGGTGGGGATGGAGGGGGGAGAAGCAGGACCTCAGTATGTCCTTCCTGGAATTTCTCAAGTTTCCATCACCCACCGTTCCTTTTTTTTTTTTTTTTTCCCCAACATCTTTATTGGAGTATAATTGCTTTACAGTGGTGTGTTAGTTTCTGCTGTATAACAAAGTGAATCAGCTATACATATACATATATCCCCATATCTCCTCCCTCTTGCATCTCCCTCCCACCCTCCCTAACCCACCCCTCTAGGTGGTCACAAAACACCGAGCTGATCTCCCTGTGCTATGCAGCTGCTTCCCACTAGCTATCTATTTTACATTTGATAGTGTATATATGTCAATGCTACTCTCTCACATCGTCCCAGCTTACCCTTCCCCCCCCTCGTGTCCTCAAGTCCATTCTCCACGTCTGCGTCTTTATTCCTGTCCTGCCGCTAGGTTCTTCATAACCATTTTTTTTTTTTAGATTCCATATATATGTGTTAGCATATGATATTTGTTTTTCTCTTTCTCACTTACTTCACTCTGTGTGACAGACTCTACGTCCATCCACCTCACTACGAATAACTCAATTTCGTTTCTTTTTATGGCTGAGTAATATTCCATTGTACATATGTGCCACATCTTCTTTATCCATTCGTCTGTCGATGGACACTTAGGTTGCTTCCATGTCCTGGCTATTGTAAATAGAGCTGCAATGAACATTGTGGTACATGACTCTTTTTGAATTATGGTTTCTCAGGGTATATGCCCAGTAGTGGGATTGCTGGGTCGTATGGTAGTTCTATTTTTAGTTTTTTAAGGAAACTCCATACTATTCTTCATAGTGGCTGTATCAATTTACATTCCCACCAACAGTGCAAGAGGGTTCCCTTTTCTCCACACCCTCTCCAGCATTTATTGTTTGTAGATTTTTCACCCACCGTCCTTTAAATCAGAGATTCTTCACTGCTTGGAGATACTGGCTTGGATGAGCGTCTCATATACACTATGGATATCACCCCCCACATAGCCTCCTAACAACGAACGCTAAGTTTAACCCTCCTGCTCCCAACCCATGCCTCCCTCCCCATCTCAGAGCCCGGGCCCCTCCACGCCACCTGGCATGTCAGCTGGAGCAACTAGAAAGAGCTCCTTCAATTCACCTCCTGTCCCTCACCTCCTGAGACCTTCACCTCCCAGGGTCCAGCCCCCATTCCCCTCTCGGGCTCCTCCAGCCTCATCTTTTTTCTTTGCTCTCTCTTTTCTGAGGGGGTCAGTGAAATTTATACAATATTTAAGCAGCCAGAGCCGAGTCCGGGAAGATATTATTAATGTAAAAGGGACGGGCTGCAAATGCTTTTGGACCTGGTTACAATTAGAGGGTGATTTTTCTAAAGGTCAATGAATTCAGATAATATTCAGGGGGGAGAGAAATTTAATACCTTTTTAGTGAATTAATTAATTATAATATTATATCGGCTTGGGGTTCTTTTCCAGAGTGATTAAGGGAGCGATCTGTCTTCTGTGAGGCCGGGGAGCGGCGCCTGCTGCCAGCGAGGACCCTGTCTCAGGGCTCAGGATGGGGGTCCTTCCCCCTCCTCTCACTCTGGAGGTGGCCAGGGAGCTGGAGGGGCTGCGGGTAGCAGGGGAGGCAGGCGGGACCCGGTCTGGGCCAGGGCAGGTGCGGTGATTGGCAGTGCCCTTTGCCCTCAGCCTGGCCCTCCTCCTGCTGCCTGGTCGCTGAGCCACGCGCCATAGCTTGAGAAGCTGCGGTGTGGGTTATGGCCTCCTCCTTTACACTTGGAGAAACCGAGGCCCACTGGGTTCAGGGCCTTGACCTGAACCCCATTATGAGTTAAGACAGACTGGGGTGGTGGAGCTGGCTGGAATAACAAGAAGGCTCCCCCCACCTCCTGGAAAATCTCCGTTGGCCTGTGTAGTTCCCCTTTCAGAAGAAAGAGGCTCTTTAAGGGCATAGTATGTGCCCAGGCTCTGCTTGTAAAATGAAAATGTCCCAGGAGTGCTGATAAGTCAAGTTGCTGTGAGGCCTGGAGAGGAAATAGCTAAGACTTCTGACACTGGAGAACCCTGAAAGCACCCTGGGGAGTGCGCCTCTCACCCACTTGTGCATTCATCCATGTGTTCGATCATTCAGTCACTCAAACATTTGTGGCATGCCCACTCTTGTGCCATCTCGGACAGACTGAAATAGCCCTTCGCGAGGGCCCACCGACCACATCTTGAGCCCCAGGTGCTCATCTGAGCGATGGAGGGTGGGCTGGGGAGAACTCTGTGGTCCCTTTCCACCCAGACAGCAGGCCGCCTCCACCTGAGGGCAGGAAGACTGGCTGCAAGATAGTGGTTATTCATTCTCTCAGCAAACCTTGAGCACTCCTTAGAGCCAGCTCTGTGCTGGGTGCTGGGGATGCCCTGGTGGATAAGGGACAGTCCCTACTCTCTAGCAGCCAGTCCCCAGGCAGGTGGGGGCGAGGAGACAGGCACATGAACAGCCATGGTGATTCAGCAAGGGGTTACAGGAAGGCAGAGGCGGTATTAAACTGAATCATGAGGGACCAGGCTGACAAGGAGACGGAGGGGGCATTCCAAGCACAGGGCACGCGGTGTGCGAAGGCCGCCTGTGGATCAGAGGGCTGGGGAGACGGGCAGCAGATGAAGCTGGGGGGCCCAGGCACTGACCAGAAGACTATTCCACGAGGCACAGGTTTTGGGTCCAGGAAGGCAGGGAGCAGCAGAACCAAACGGGCCTGTGCTGAAATGTGGGCTCTGCCGTGGCTTGCCGTGTTAAGGGGGGTGGGGGAGACTTTCTCTGCCTCGGTTTCCCTTCTGTAACTGGGGACTGCCATCTCTACCTCCCAAGGTTGTTGTGGGAATTAAAGGAATAACTGAAGGGAAATGCCAGGCACAGCATCTTGCTCAAGGTGTGGCTCCAGACTTACTTCCAGTTGGCCCTCGAGGGGCGGGTGGGTCAGGGCCCTGTCCCTGGTTGTCCCTGCAATTCCGGTTTCCTCCCCAGGGGGCTCCAGCGGAGGCCCTAGCCTGGGGACCTCTCTGGGGGCAGGGCGAGACCAGCGCTTTCCTCCCCTCCTCGCCGGGCCTCTGCTCCCCGCCCCACCGCTGTCCTTCTCCTCCCTCCCCCCGCACCTTGGCCTGGCTGCCCCCCGCCCCTCCCCCATCCTCTCCTCCCTTTCCGTGTGCGGCGGGCCGGGAGGGCCTTCCCATTGTACTATCTTTGGGGCCCTAAATTAAAATTGATGACATCTTGAAATGAGCAGTGAGGGTAATTTTGCTTCTGAGCCGGGATGCTAATGAGGCCCCTTAATGGTGCGAACGCCGAGCTGACGGGTCGTGTGTCACGCGCCGCGGCGAGGGGGGTAATGGCCGCGGTAAGTGCCGGTAATTACACCCTGTCTCGCTGTATTTTGGCAGCCCTGGCGGGAGAGCGGGGCGCTCCATCACCGCCGCCGGGGGCGCCCCCACCCACCGCGGGCCTGACAGCCAGAGATACCCCCCTACGCCCCGCCAGGCCCCCCAACTCCAGCCCCTCCCAAAAGCAGGGGCCTGGGGCCCAGCCCCCCATGCACACACTGTGTACAACAGCGCACACACAGTCACACGCGTTACAATTACACCACTGTGCCCCTCGCAGCCTGAGCACACACCCATCGTGTGCCCAGCACACCGTGCTCACCCATTATGCTCCCCACCCCCCGACACTCCATACCCTGGGAACACACAAAGATCCACGTACGCACCTTCGTGGCACACACGTATGTGTGCACACAAACATGTCCTCAAATAGCGCACATATGTTCAGTGCCCACTGTGCTTCAGGTCTGTTCTCTCTCATCCTCCCAACTCTCCTGAGCTGGGAGGTTGAGTCCCACTTTATGAGGCAGACACTGAGCTTTGGGAGAGAAGCAACTTGTCCAAGATCACACAGCTGGACAGCGGCAGAGGCAGGAGCGGAGGTCAGGTCTGTCTTACTTTGCAGTCTTGGCACCCACCACGCTTCCTCTCACGTGTGCCTGCTTATACACCTCTCCGAGTACAGACACATGCACGCCTGCATATGCACGTGTATTTATCACACCCGGGTCACATACAACCTCTGTGCACCCAAATACGGCTGCCAGTGTACTGTGTGGACATTCACCCAGGCACTGTCGACACACAGATGCGTGGGTGTACTTACACACACACACAGCTACACACACGTGCGTACGTGCTTGGATCACATGCTGTTCATACTCCATGCGCACACAGGGTGCTAGTCATGCAGCTGCTCCAGGCTCTGGCATCTCAATTTCTAAAGAAGGGGAAGTAAGTCCTGCTCCACTTCCCTCCCAAGTAGTTAACTATTGTTAAGGCAGAATGACAGCTACACAAAGGCGTGTGATGTGCCCTCGTACAATCCCCCGTGCAGAATTACACACCGGGTGCACACACAGACATTGTACAGATGTGCACACACTCTGAAAGTGTGGTGTCTAAGCTCTCCGTGCATACAACATGCAGCCTTTAGACACATTTCTGCACAGACATGATCCACGTGCAATGACCACACATGCACAGCCCTGGTAGAGAGCTCCAAGAGTGCATAGCAGTGAAACTGGAAACTCCACAAAGCCCACGGTACTTGTCATGTGTATATCCTACCACCCCCCACACCCCCGCCCTGCGCAAACGTTTATCAACCTGATTATAGTAGAGGGTAAAAGCATGGACTTTGGAGTTTGACTGCTGGGTCCTTGGCCTGGGTCCATCACTTTACTTGCTGTGTGACCTTGGGCAAGTTACTTAACCTCTCTGTGTCTTGTTTTCCTCCTCTGTAAAATGGGATAGGGATGTTGTAAGTGTTAAATGAGTTAACAGATTTTAAGCACTTGTGCCTGGCACATGGTAAGCTCCCAATAAATGTCGGGGCAAGGTGTGTATCGGCAACAAAGTGTGCACGTCAGGATGTGACAAGCAGTGAAGGATGGGCAGTGGAAAGCAGAAGACAGAGTGCCCACTTAAGCCTGGGGTGGTCAGGGAGGGCTTCCTGGAGGAAGAAGGCATTGGGCTGGGCCTTGAGAAGAACTGTAGGCACCATTAATTGAGCAATCTACTCTGTGCTGGGCCCTGCACTAAACACTTGGTATGAATTAATCCCTTGAATCTTCTGTGGCTCACAGGAGGTGGGTACTGTCATGTCCACATTACAGATGAGGAGAAAAAGACCCGGAGAGACTAGGTAACTTGTCCAAGGACAGGAAGGGCTGAGATGAGAGGAGAGGAGGGCCCGGGAATTCCAGGTGGGCAAGCAGCATGTGTCACAAATAGAGCAACAGATGGGAAAACGCCCCCAGGGGGCTTTCCTTGACACACTGTAACAGTTTCCAGATAATGAGGAGGGGGTGGAGCATCTGGAGGGGGCGTTCTGACCTAACTGCTGTGTCTCTTGCAGCGACACCAGGGACCTGGTGGGGGTGGGGGTGGGGTGGCCGGCACTTCCCTAAGATGCTGGGGCATCATCACCTCTTCCTCCCCCAACCAAGGACCAGTTAGGGAAGGGGTGAGTCGTCCTGAGCATCCTGGCCCTGGAGACCAGGCCTGACCCTCTGGAAAGGGACCAGAAGAGGACTCAGGAGGGCAAGAAGGCATGGGAGGAGGTGTCGAGGGGCAGTGAGCAAATCTCTGCCCCCAACCCTGAAGCCAGCATGGCCACACCCAAGGGGCTGGTTCCCTTGGAATCCTCCATAAGGAATAAATGCTCACCAGGGCACCCAAAGCTTTCCCCAACAGGCCACAATATCCCCTTTGGCTTCATGTCCATTAAAGCGTCCCAGGCCTGCCAAGCTGGTCCATTCATCATCCTCTAGGAGATCAGAGATGTATTCTTCAGTGTTTGCACAAGCTCTTCCCACTTGCGGTGCCTTTTTCGATACCCAGCCAACATCAGTGCCCCATCTTCCACGAAGCTCTCGGTTCAGGCACTTTGGGTCCCCCCCACCCTGTATCTCAAGTCCTTAGGCCAGTGGTGGAACACAAATAAGGGAATACGCTTCATCTGGTCGGGTAGTTCTTTGGATAGTTGGCCTAAGCCCCTGTCCCCTGCCCTCTTCAGGTTCCTCTCTCTCACCAGCTCCCAATCCACTCAGTCACCTGTCGCCCCCAGAACTGCGCGCCCCCAGCAGCCTTTACTCCAGACACCGAGTTGCTTTAACTCCTTTTCATAAATCCCAGTGTGCACCAGCCACTCTCCCCACATGTACCCCTGGACCTTCTCATCCCACATGACCCTTCTTTCGTAGTGCCCTCTTGCCAACTCAGAGAAGGAGCAGGGCAGGAGAAGAAGGGGCGCGGGCTTCCGAGGCCCCCCCCCCCAGTCGTGGGTTAGCACCTCAACTGCTCCCCTTTCTGGTGGTAGGAATCTGGGGAAGCCCTCCACCCATATCTTCATGCTTTTGTTTTTTCTTCTTCTGTCAGGGGAGGGGGTGCCGATAACCCTACCGCTCCGGTTGAGGAGTCCCTGGGATGGGTAAGCACTGCCTCCGGCCCATTGGTGTAGACGGCACCTGGCCGATGACGGGCAGGGGAGGGTGTGTACACTGTGGGATCGTAACCGAAAGTGGGGTCCGCCTGCTCGCTGCTCAAAAGGCAATAAAGAGGCAAGGTTGGTGGAAAGGAAAGTTTGCTTTATTTTGGTTGCCGGCAACCAGGGTGGAGGGGAGGGCAGATGCCTGTCCAAAGGCCGACTCCGCCCCCCCGTACAACCAGTGGACAAGAGCTTTTATAGGCTGAGGGAGGGGGTTACATGCCGAAACAGCACAGTCAGCTCTGACAGTCATCTTGAAGTTGGTCCTGCGGTGGTCTAACTAGCATCATCTTGATTGTTTTAGGTATAGTTAATCTTCAGTTCCAGGGTTGGTTTGTTCCCATTTCCTTGAGGCCAGTTCTCAGAATTGTGGCAGCTTATATCATGGCTACCGTCTGGTCATCATGTAGTTAACTTCTTCCACCTGCTGGGGGTTTCAGCCTCTATAAGGCAGCTCACAGGGTATGGCTCAGAATATTATCTACATTCCTTGAGGAGGAACTAAAGGTCCTTGACTCTGCATAATGACTACACTATTATTATTTAGTCTTGCTGGACTGTTTTCCTTTGTTTTTGCATTTGCTCGCTTCTCTGATTAAACTTATTCTTTGGCTACAGTTTTTCTACAGACAAAAGGCAGGTGGAGGGCATGAGGGGAGGAAGGACCATAGGGTCCTGCTCCGTTTCAGTATATCATTTTTTTTAAAAAATTTTTATTTATTTATGACTGTGTTGGGTCTTCGTTTCTGTGCGAGGGCTTTCTCCAGTTGTGGCAAGTGGGGGCCACTCTTCATCGCGGTGCGCGGGCCTCTCACTATCGCGGCCTCTCTTGTTGCGGAGCACAGGCTCCAGACGCGCAGGCTCAGTAATTGTGGCTCACGGGCCCAGTTGCTCCGCGGCATGTGGGATCTTCCCAGACCAGGGCTCGAACCCGTGTCCCCTGCATTGGCAGGCAGAGTCTCAACCACTGTGCCACCAGGGAAGCCAGTATATCATTTTTTAAAAATTATTTATTTTTGGCCACGTTGGGTCTTTGTTGCTGCACGTGGGCTTTCTCTAGTTGCTGCAAGCGGGGACTACTGTTCGTTGCGGTGCGCAGGCTTCTCATTGCGGTGGCTTCTCTTGGTGCAGAGCATGGGCTCTAGGCGCTTGGGCTTCAGTAGTTGTGGCACGAGGGCTCAGTAGTTGTGGCACACGGGCTTAGTTGCTCTGCGGCATGTAGGATCTTCCCGGACCAGGGATCGAACCCATGTCCCCTGCACTGGCAGGCGGATTCTTAATTACTGCGCCACCAGGGAAGTCCCAGGATCATATCATTTATTGTCCAAATCTGGGCCCTTTAAAAGTGGAAGGGGGCCCTATGAATAATTACATCAGGGCAATAGGCAAAAAGTAGGCCTGTCCTGGGAGAAGCAAGATGTGTGGTCACTAGATCTATATGCGATGTTGCTCCCCTTCCTGCCCACACCTATGGTAGGATGCGCTGGGGCATCTGTGTGCCCCCATTGGCCAGTAGGCTTGGCCACCTTGGGGTCCTCAGGAGCCAGCACAGCCTGGGCTCGGGGAGGCATATAGAGAGGGTCACAGCTGGGGGCAGAATCTCAGGAAGGGGAGGTGACATCCTAGCTATTGGGAGTGGCTTCCAAGGCTAGACAGTGGAGAGGAAAATCTGAGAGGTGGGAAGGAGGGGTGGGGGACCCCAAATCCCAAGATGCTCTCCTGGAGGTACCAAGCACCTCCATTACAGAAAATAGTGACTACCGCCCTTATAAAGCCCTGGCTTTGCAAGGCAGACACTCTTCTGGGCACTTTTCATGCATTCACTCACCTAATCCTCACAGCAAGCCTTGGGGGTGGGGGTGGTACTATTATTATCCTCATTTTACAAAGGAGAAAGCTGAGGCACAGAGAGGTCGAGGGTGACTCGCCCAATGCCGCACAACTTAGAAAGACCTGGGATCTGAACCCAGGCGGCCCATCCCTGCTCTCTGAGGCCCTGCTCCTGGCTTACAGAGAAGTTAAACTGTGTCGATGGAGGTAGATGTTCCCAGTTCTGCACATCGTGAGATCTGGGAAATTCTGCAGGGAGCAGCAGGACTAGTAGAAAGTAGCTTGGCTCTGGAGTCAGACCCATGTTTGACTCTGGCTCCATCGCTTACTAGCTGTGTGAACCCCCCGGGTACACTTCTCACTCTCATGGAGCCTCAGTCTCCCCGTCTGGAAAATACTGTTCTGTTGGGTGTCAGAGGCTCCAGACACTAAGCTGTGGGAGGTGATTGATCGGCCCAAGGTGGGTATTTCATGCACACTGGTCCCTGCCCTCCTGCTCTCCAAGCTGGGCCTGCCCTGGGCTCCCCTCACCCCAAGGAGGCCAAAACTCGGGGCTCCAGAGTCCACAGTTCCATCCTGATTCGGGCCAGGGGTTTGAAGGAGGAAGGCTACAGGCTCCTGAATCTGAGATGCTCAAAATGGTAGAAGTTGTTATTATTTAGATCATCACGGAAGGGCACCTGCCTTCAGGCCAGGGCAGCATGAACTTGTCCAGCTGCCCCCCTCTACCATCAGGATGGGCTCAGAGGTTGGGCTGGGGTCCGGGGGCACCGCCTACCATGGGCCCCTCAGGTGCCTTAGTTGGTAGGTTCTAGAAAAGGGAAGGGGGAGAGGGGAGGCTGCTTCCTAATGAACAATTAGTGTCTGCTGAGTGGCTAATCATGTGGTTCCATGTAATTAAGAAGCTAATTAGTGCTGTGTCAATTAAGGTTTAATTAGTGTCTTCTTCGGAGAAGCCTGAAAGACCCTCATGCTGGAAGCTTCTGGAATGGCAGGTGGGGGTGGTGGGGTGGGGAGGCGGATTCTAGGAGAGACATCAGGCATTGCAGGGGAGCCCCTCTTCCTCCTGTTGTATGTTGTACCCCCTTCAGTTCTGGGATCCGTGACTTATTGACCCCTGGCCCCACCCCTACTGGCTCTGGTCATGGAGGATTGGCGACCCCATGAGGCTCATCCCCCATCACCAGGGTTTGCTCACCCCAGCGAGTGATAAGGCCCCTGCACAGCTCCTATGACAGGGGGCCCTTAAGGCATTGCACCCCATTCTCTACACCTGCTATAGCTGGTAACTTCAGCTGCTCTCCCCTGAGGAAGGTGAGGAAACAGGGACCCAGAGAGGTTAAGTAACTTGCTCAAGGTCACACAACCAGTTAAGTGGCAGATCTGGGATTCAACCCCAAGACTGTTGGGTTCTTTCTTCTTGCTTTTCTCTCCTCTGCCCCTACCTGAGCACCCCACCTTCCTCTGTTTCTCAGCCAGGACCTGACCTGGTGGCTGGGTGCAGAGCCACCGTGCAGTAGAGCATGGCAGCGGGGCCCCAACTGCTTGGCTGTCCACAGGGAGGGACTTGGGATGACAGTCATCTTTGGAGCATCACATTCAGCGGGTTCTTCTCTCACCCTCAGCTCCCAGCCAGCTGTTTTCCCTGAGGCTCTCCCGTCCCCTGCTACCTCGTCCCTCTCTCTTCCAGAGGGGCGCCATCTCCTAATGCAGGGCGGCTTCATTTTCTGTCGGGGTCCAGAGCTGACCACGGCTTCGAGCAGAAACCACTTTCCTCACAGTACACAGTATCCCTCTGCCCTGTTTAACAATTTGATCAGCTTTATTGAGGTACAATTTACAAACCATAAAGTTCATTCATTTTAAATGTATAATGCAGTGGCTTTCAGTACATTTGGAGTTGTCTGGTCATTGCCATAATCTAATTTTAGAACATTTTCATCACCCCCAAAACTGAACCCTGTACCCATTCGTGGTCACACTCTAATCCACCCTCCACCCCCAACCCCAGCCCTAGGGAACCATTAATCTGCTTTCTGTCTCTACAGATATGCCAGCTCTGGACATTTCATATAAATGGGACCAAACAAGATGGGGTCTTCTGTGACCGGCTTCTTTTATTTAGCATAATGTTTTCCCCCCTCTTGTTAATACTATTTTAAATAATACTGTGATAGACATCATGGAACTCAAGATCTTCACGCACATGTTGAATAATTTCTTCAGAGTAAATTCCTAAAAGGGAAATTGCTAGGACAGAAGTTGAGGCTTTTTGTTTAACTGATTCCCCACTCCCTCCTGCCTTCACTGTCTGCTCAGAGCTGTTGGGGGCATCCGTGCCCCATGACAGGTGACAGCCGCCTTCCTCTAGTTCCTGTACTATCCCCCCTGCCCCACCTCAGGCCTCCGTTCTCTGCCCCTCATCTTTCTCCTTTTGGTTCCATCGTGAGCATCGACTCTGGATTCAGCTTCCGGGAGTGTCTTTGCTGGATGGTTTCCCAAGGCTTATGGGAGGCAGCCCACACTCCTTGGTGGTCTTTGAAGGTTTATCACAACCCCAGTCCCCTTCCTCCCACCCCCCTCCCTCCCTCCCACCCCCTCCCTCCCCCCTTCCTTCCTTCCTGCCTGCCTGCCTGCCTTCGTGGCTTCCTGCCTTCCTTCCCTCTTGCAAACTTCCAATAATTCAGCCAGACCAAGCTCCTCATCTGTGTGCTGCTTCTGTTGGCATTTCCTCTTAACTCTAAATCCCCAAACCAAACACTAGCTGCTCCATGAAGCTTTCCCCGATCCCTCAACCCAGAAGTGACGTCTCCAACTTCAGAGCAACACAGAACGCAGGAGGCTGGCTGAGATCACACACCTCCTGCCAGGCTTCCTCCTCGGGATGTGGGCAGGATGGCGTTTCTGGGCTATGGCAGGGCAGCTGAGGTCAGGCAATCAGCCCCCTCCCCTGTGCTTGGATGGAGGCTATCACTCTGGGACCCAGAGTCTTCCTTTCAACAACCTTTTCTAAGCCTTCTCTGGAAGCCAGGCCCTGGGCTAGATCCGGAGATAGGAAGATAATTAAGACAAACCCATGCCCGCAGGGAGCCTGTAGTTTAGTGGGAGAAGAGACAAGCCCTTCGAAAACAAGGTGGTGAGGGCATGGGACTCCTGGGAACACAGGACAAGCCCCTGGTACTACCTCCTGGGCTGGTGCTAGTGGTGGCGACAGACAGTGGCCTCTACCTCCTCAACCCCCCCAAACCCCGGTCTCAAGAGTAGCAGGAAGGCCCAGTGGGGGAGGGGAAGCAGAGACATTTGGCTTGAGGGGGGAGGAAATGAAACAGAACAGAGATAATTGTTCCCATTTGACAACTTTCTCTAATCAGGAACCAGTTCTGGTAGATTCTCTAATTTGCTAGGTAATTACTGGCCAGTAATTCTACCAGGATGAAATCTGGGGAAGAAATATGTTATCAGAACATTTTGGTTTTCTCTGTCCTGGGGGCTTTGCCCAGAAAACAAGCTAGATGATCTGAGCTCTCTCTTCTGCCTCTAACCCCGCATCCCTCGATATCCCCGGGAGGCCTGGTCCTCCTCATGCCTGCCACTGGTCTGTGTCCCCGTCCTGGTGCCTGAGCTCCAGGAGCTGGCAATCTAGTTGGAAACCATCAGGCAACACCACAGGGATGTGGGGTCATCTGTATTTTTGCCTTTGTAGCATCCAACCAGGTTTTGGTGACATAGAATTACTGTATGTCAGGGACTAGGAAGGGGACACCTTTGAAATTTGAATTGTCTTGGCACCTTTGTTGAAAATAAATTGGTCATATATGCATGTGTCTATTTCTGGACTTTCTATTCTACTCCATTGATTTATTTGTCCATCTGTCAGTTCCATCAATTTGTCCTGATTCTTGTAGATTTATAAATCCGAGAGTGTAAGTTCTCCAAACTGCTGTTTCTTTTAAAAGTTGTTTTGGCTATTCTATGTCATTTGTATCTTTATATGAATTTTAGAATCAACTTGTCAATATCCATGTAAAAGCCTGCTGGAATTTTGATTGGGATTGCATTGAATCTATAGATCAGTTTGGAGAAGAATTGATATGTTAACAATATTGGGTTTTCTGATCCATGTACACAGTCTACCCATTTCTTCTTTTATTTCCCTCAACAATGTATTGAATATTTTAATTTTTCAGTGAACCAGTCTTGCACATTTTTGGTCAGATTTATCACTAAGTATTTCATCATTTTCAATGCTTCCTTCATGGCTCAGCCAACCCATCCCTGGTCCAACCGCACATGGTCAAGTTCAGAGCTGCCACACACTGTCTGGCTTTAAGAGGCACCATTCACAGGGGTCAGTGTGAACAGTGGCCCCTGGAGGATTTCAATGGGAAGTACTCCTCTGGGCGGTGGGGTTGGTTTCACTCAATGTACCGGCGAGATGCAGGGCAACTTTTAGTAGAAAGAACCCCTTAGAGGGGGCCTCTCTCCTTGGGAAGGTGGGTGTGTCTTAAGCATCTACTCTTCTTTTGTCTTCCCAGCAACCTTTCTCTCCTTCTTCTAAAATAATGTCCCTGCTTTGGGGAACTGCTCCTCTTCCCCTCCTTGGGGCTCTGATGAGGCTCTCAATTACCAAAGCCCCCTCCCCAACAGGAGTAAACGGATGATCCAGGCCCATCAATTAGTGTAGCCACTGCTCCTGGCAACAGTGACCCATCCAGAGGATGGACATGTGATCCCAGAGAGCCATCCTGAGTCCTCTCCGAGGATTAGAGTTCTTTTCCTCACTGGGGATCTTGGCATCTCGAGCTTCTATCCGCCTTGCTCTCTCCCCCTCCACCAACATGGAGGAGATGTGTCTGCAACAGGAGACGCTGAGGCCAACACTCAGGGGGTCACAGAGCTGAGACAGAGGGAAGGAGAGAGACAGAATCCTGGTGGCATTCGGTCCCCAGCTCTCACCGACTGCTGAAGATCTTTCTTTAATTTTTTCAAATACCAGAGTGTTCCTTCCAGCTATGAGAGCCAATAAATTCCTTTTTTGTTTAAGTTGGTTTGCATAGGATTTCTGTCACCAGCATGGTAGATGCAGAGCTCTCTGGATTCCTCGCCAGGAAAGTAAGACTTTGGGGCAAACTCGTCATTCCTCTCACAGAGCAACTAATGTCACAAGACGGGAAGTACATCAGTCACTATGTTTTCTTTTTTTTTTAAATTTATTTTTATTCATTTATTTTTGGCTGCGTTGGGTCTTCATTGGTGCGCGCGGGCTTTCTCTAGTTGCAGTGAGTAGGGGCTGCTCTTTTTTTTTTTTTTTTACATCTTTATTGGAGTATAATTGCTTTACAATGGTGTGTTAGTTTCTGCTGTATGACAAAGTGAATCAGCTATACATATACATATATCCCCATATCTCCTCCCTCTTGCATCTCCCTCCCACCCTCCCTATCCCACCCCTCTAGGTGGTCACAAAGCACTGAGCTGATCTCCCTGTGCTATGCAGCTGCTTCCCACTAGCTATCTATTGTACATTTGGTAGTGTATATATGCCACTCTCTCACTTTGTCCCAGCTTACCCTTCCCCCTCCCCGTGTCCTCAAGTCCATTCTCTACGTCTGCGTCTTTGTTCCCGTGCTGCCCCTAGGTTCTTCATAACCATTTTTTATTTTATTTTTTTTAGATTCCATATATATGTGTTAGCATACGGTATTTGTTTTTCTCTTTCTGACTTACTTCACTCTGTATGACAGACTCTAGATCCATACACCTCACTACAAATAACTCAGTTTCGTTTCTCTTTATGACTGAGTAATATTCCATTGTATATATATGCCACATCTTTATCCATTCATCTGTCGATGGAAGGGGCTATTCTTCGTTGCGGTGCACAGGCTTCTCATTGCGGTGGCTTCTCTTGTTGCAGAGCACGGGTTCTAGGCACGTGGGCTTCAGTAGTTGTGGCACACAGGCTCAGTAGGTGTGGCTCGTGGGCTCTAGAGCGCAGGCTCAGTAGTTGTGGCGCACGGGCTTAGTTGCTCTGTGGCATGTGGGATCTTCCTGGACCAGGGCTCGAACCTGTGTCCCCTGCATTGGCAGGCGGATTCTTAACCACTGTGCCACCAGGGAAGCCCAGTCAGTATGTTTTCTTTTTTAGTTTTATCAAGAAATCATTGAGATACATATAAGTTTAAGGTGTATGGCATGATTGTTTGATTAACATATATTGTGAAATGATTATCACAACAGGTTCAGTTAACATCCATCATCTCATATAGGTACAGTAAACAGAGAAGGAAGAAACAATGGGAAAGAGTAATTGACTTCCAACACCATGGATTGATTCCACTGTCTTTGTACTTTATGTAAAAAGAATCACATAGTCTGTTCTTTTGTGTCTGGCTTCTTTCCCTTGAGTCGGGTTTGTTCATTCTCACTGTTATGCAGAATTCCATCAAGTGACTGCACCACAGTTTGTTTTTCCATTCTACCATTAATGGACAATTGGGTTTCCATTTGGGGGTCACTATGAATAGTGTTGTGGTGAACATTCTAGTCTGTGCCTTTTGGAGCATGTGTGTATCTAGACCTTTTTCATATACAATCAGAAGGGAATCGAATCGCTGGGTTGAATGGCTTATGCATGTCTATTTTGCCAGAGGAGATGCACTCCCAGCGGTTGTGTACAAGGGTTCTTGGTGCTGAAACATGAGGTAAGACAGTCTCTACCTACAGCAAAATGGGGGGAAGCTGGTGCCTGGATGGAAAAAGCTGGACTTCTCCATCCTGAGAGTGGGTGGCAGTGGGAAGGCGGGGGCAACCACACCCAGGAATGGGGATGGAGGAGGACCGGCAGCCTGGAGGGAGGGTGGCCACGGAAGGGTCTGGAAGGGCCATCTCTTGCTCTCCTCCTGAGCTAAGCAGATGGAGGAGGCTGAGGTGACAGCTCCACATTCCAACAGCACCGGGGCTGAAACTCACCTCCTCTCTGTGGGGTTTGTCCCCACGTGCCCCTCACACTGATGTGGAAGTTGCTCAGCCCCTGTGACTGGCCTCTGGTGGCAGAGTCTCACCCCTGGAGAGACGGGGGGAAGGCTGTGGCAGACCCTGTGGTGGTCTCCTCAACAGCCGGCCCCCTTCTCCCTGCCCAGCAGTGGACCAGGTTGGTCTGTCTGCCAGTCACTGCACACGCGTTGCAGGTGATGGGGCTGCCTGTCCCCTCAGGCATTACCAATGAAGAGCTCTCTGGCCAACCTCTGCCTCTCTGCGTCTCTGCCCCTTTGCCGGAGGGCTTCCTTCAGCAGCCCAACCAGGCAGCAAGCACCAGAAAACTGCCACTCCATTGGGAAGAGCCTTCAACCAGTGATGGTGGGTTTGGTGTGTAAATACCTCAGCTCCCTCAGAGGCAGGACTGAGTGCTGTCTACCCACAGTGGTAACCAGTTTGATAACGCACCCTTTATTGTCTGCCTTCCCTCCCAGTCTCACTCCCCTCCTTCCCTACTGATGTTTCCTGGAATCCCCTCCTGAACAAACCTACTTGCACTTGAAGCCTTGTCTAGGGCCTGCTTCTGGGGAAGTTAACCTAAGACCACATGTGACCCAGTCTGGACAAAGATGTAATTAGACCTGCTAGGAGCTTCTGGAAATGATTTTCCCCCCTCTGGTGAAAGGCGTAGGAGGAGAAGGTCTCTCTTTCCCTCTCTGCTTTTTTTGTTCTGTGTGGATGCTGTGTGAGCTTGATGCCTGGGGCTGCGGTAGCCACTTTGTGACAAGGAGGGGAGACCTGGACCACATGCTGAGGATGACAGAGTGAAAGGATGGAAGCCAGCTTCCTTGACAGCATCTTTGAGTCTCCCAATCAGCTTGGGATCACCTACCTCTGCACTTTCGTTAAGGAGACAGTGCATGTCCTTACAGATTAAGCCACCTTCAGCTGGGTTTTCTGCTGCTTGCAGCCAAGCTCATCAACTGCTGATACAGGCCTTGTCCCAGAGGTGTTACCGTTGGACTCGACACTCCCGCTACCACCTTGAAGCTCCCAATTAGTGGCACCAGAGAAGGACTAAGAGACAGCCTTGGGGTGGAGTGGGGCGGAGGAGGGGCCACTGGCTCAAACTCCACAGGTGGCTGAGGACTGGAGCTGAGGACCAGGGGTCCCAGAAATGAGAGGGACCTCTAGGCAGCAGGTAGCTGGGGTCCCAAGGACAGGGGGTGGGGAGGGCAAGAACCCATTAATCTGGCCAGGGTGAGCGTTGTTATTGTTATTATTATGAAGCATCTCAAGGCTCACACTCATCCTGGCCTGGCCAGGCCCCATTAATGGCCCCATAAATCCCAGCCATAAAGAGTAATGGGGAGAGACAAATGAGATAATTAGGAATAAATCTCACCGAGGTCTCTATTCAGCAGCGTCCCTGGAACGGGCCAATCTTCCGAGCCATTAGCCAGGCCCCTAATTAATGCCAAGTTGCCCAGCGTTGTAGAGGCTCCAGGCACAGGAGGGACCCGGGACCAAAAGGAGGGGCACCGCTGCCCCCAAAGCCCCGGTGGCGGGTGACCTTGGGAGCAGTCGAGGGACGCATGCCCGCAGCCTCCCTGCTTCGCTTTTCTGTCTCCAGGGCCTTGGGGATGCTTTGTCCGCACTGTCCCGTCTGCCTCGCTGTCTCTTCCCCTCCTTTTCTGCATCTCACTCCATCTCCGGTCTGTCTACCTTCAGTCTCTGTTTCTCTCTTATCAGACGGTCACTGGCTGCATCGTAGAGCCACAGAAGGTCTGACTTAGCAGAAATTGTGGGCGCCACCTGTAACCACCCTCTTCCATCTGTCCTCCCTGCCAACAGTCAACACCAGGGCAGGGACCCCTTTGACCCCCGCCCCTCCCCTGGAACAGTCTTTGGAACCGGGTGGTCCCCCTACCACTGCTGCAGTGCGCTCCCCTTGGGGCGGTTCTCTCTCTTGCCTGGGGCTGGGACCTCTCTCCGCGTCATTACCTCTGCCTCTGGGTCTGACCTCTGCCTCTGGGTCTGACCTCTGCCGCTGGAGCCCGAGACTGAGCCTCACTCTCCTCCCAGGCTTCAGATTTGTGAAAGCCTTTGTCCTTGACTTTCCCTCTCCAGCCAGATGCCCTGTGCAGCTCAAGGTTTCCAGCCAGGCCTCCCCAACCCAGGTGCCTCCTCTGGACCCACCTATAGTGACCTCTGTTGTTTTAATCTGCCATCCTTCCCCCCCTTTTGTCACAGCACCCCTATTTCTTTGGGAAATGTGCCCACCTGATTCTGGAAGGGCAGCCAGGTAACCCACCGTCTCTGGCCACAAAGGCCTGGCTCATTGTAGCCCTCTGTCCCCTGACACGGTGACTGGTCCAGGGATGGGCCTTAGTGCCTTCCCTGGGCCCCCTGAGGTGGCAAAACTGAGAAATGCCTGAGACACAGCACGTGAACACACCTCTCTTTCCCGCCTCCGAGCGCCCCTGGACACCTGTCCGCATCATGAGGGAATGAGGCTGTAACCCAGAGATGGTAGGAATTGTGGGGTACAGAGGCCGCTACAGGGTCGGGGAAAGACAGGAAAACCAGGTGTGGGGCAAGGAAGGCTGGGAGGGGCTTTTCTCTGGAGGAGGTGGGGGGGAGGGGAGGGCTGGGGCTGTGGGAGATACCATCCCATGCCTGTCTCCGTATCATTCTAGGAAAGTCGGAATGTGGAAAGGAGCGTAAACACGGAAGTGACAAGGGGCCAGGGCTGTGATCTCTGTCCTCTCTGCTGCCCCCGCTCAGCAACGGGGAGTGTCTGCAGCAGCTGTCCTGAGCCTTGGGGGCCAGCCCTCAGTCCCCCACCACTGCCTCCTCTGCCCGGGGAGCTGGTGAAGGCCCCAGGGCATGGCTGGCTGCAGGCAACCCAGCCTTGGGGCTGCTTCAAGGTGTCCCCTCCTTGCCCCGGAGACATGGGGTGTCTAGGCCCGAAGCCGAGTTGGAGTTGGCCCAGCTCTGAGTACAAGCACAGAGAATGTGGATTAAATGTGCCAAAGAATGGGGAGAAGCTGGTGGAGGCTCAGGAGGCGGGGGCGTGGGGGGCAGAGCACCCCTCCCCATCAAGCCAGCCCCTGGCTCAGCCGCTTGCTCGGTTACAGGGCAAACACACCAGATCACCCAGAGGTCATGGGCGGTCCTGGCCAGGGACAACTCAGCCTGGCCTCACCACCTTGTCTTCCCACAAATGTGGTAAGGCCTGTCTTGAGTTAGATGACCCAGGGCAGGAGAGCGGCCCTCAAGAAGTCTCCTGGGCAAAGGGGGGGTGCTGATCTGCTGCTCCAGGGTTGAAAGAAAACCAGAGAAGCAGGCGACTTCCCTGGATACTGTGGCCGCCATTAGATTTCCAGAGCCTCATCACTGTTCCATTGTACACACAAGGAGACTGAGGCCCAGAGGGTGAAAGGGCCTCTTCCCCAGGACCCACAGCAGAACCCGGCTCAGATCAGCTGGTCAGAAAGCAGAGACTGGGAGCCAACAGAGAAGGGCCACGGTGTGGAGGGGAACGGTCCAGAACGAGGGCTTGCCCTGGAAGGACATGTGGGCAGAGCTGGGTGGGTCAGTGGCCTCTAAGATAAATGCCATCTGCTTCCCAGCAGAGAGGAGGCCACCTGGGCAAGGACGCGGGGGCTGGGGAAGGTGGAGAAGGCGTGGGATGCAGGGGGGCGCGTAGCAGACACAAGGATCAGGCTGAACGGGCTGGCGGTGTTGCAGGTTCTGAAATGTGCAGTGTGTGAGCACATGTGTGTGTCTATGTCTGGTGTGTGTGTGTGCGGTATGTGTGTGTCTTTGTGGAATGTATGTGAGTATGTGGCTGTAAGGAGAGTGTGTGTTTGTGTGTGTGTGGCTGAATCCCGCCTCTGTCTCACCCCCACCCAGCTCAGCCTCTCGGGTTTCAGCCACTGTCCTGCAGGAAATCACTATTTGGACTTCAGAGGTGCCTCTTCCTGCGGCGGCCGCCACGGAGGGGAGAGGGCCGGGAAGGGGCCTTCCTGCCCACCTGGACCAGACCTTGAGTTGGTCAGGCGAACCCCCCACCCTGGTCCTCCCTAACGTCCCTTGAACCTCAGCCTTGGGGAGAAGCTGGGTTGAGCGGGGACTGAACGGAAGCCCTCCCACCATCATCCATCCTCCTGTGGACAAAGAAGCACAGCAGAGAAGTGGACGCTCCCCGCGGCCATGGGGGCAGACTGGCATGCCCTCATCGAGGTCAGAGTCACAAACACACACACCCTGAGGCCCAGCGATCCCACCTTCAGGAATATTCTACAGATACAGCTCATTTGTGCAAAAGGACATGCTCACGCAACCTTGTTTATAACAGAGAAATTAATGGAAGGGATTAAGCAGGAGCTGGGCAACTGGATCATGTGTGGCTCATCCCTCCATGAAGCTCCAGGCTGCTCTTCAAAGTGCTGATAAGGAAGAGCCCCCAAAACAAATGGTCAAGTGATAAAAATGGCGCAACGTGCATGGGATTCTGACATTTTGTAAAAAAAAAAAAAGAAAAATGATATGGGTAAATGCTTGTGTATGCACTTTTGATGAGACTTTTGAACCTTTTGTACTTTGAGCATACAATAACTAAGTAAAAACAAAAAAACAAACAAAAAAAAACCCTTGAGACAAACGAACATTGAGGGGGCCAAGAAAATGGGGCTTCTCTCCTGGCTTTGATCTTGACTATGTGACCCTGGGGAGGTCACTTCCTCTCTGTGTCCTGAGTTTCCTATGTGGTCCCAGAAGTTGGAAAACCTTGGTGTTGGCAAAGTGAGGCCTGTGTACATGTGTATGAGGGGAAGGGCTGCAGGGGAGGGGCGGGGGGGGGTCCTTCTCACCATCTCTTGTCACCTCCTTCTGCTGACACTGCAACCCACGCCCAAGGCCATGGGCTGTTCCGTAGTGTGGCATTCCTTAAGACAGTTCAGATTTCATCTGGCTCTTTTCCTGAGCTCCCTCCTCCCCTCCAGAATCCGTCAGGGCCACTCCACCCTTTGTTCTTGGAAGCAGCGTCCCACCAGTTTCCCATGAGGTCTCCACTTTTCAAGGCCTTGTAGGGCCATGTCTTCTCCTCAGGACAATCCAAGTCCAACCATGAGCTGTCCTCTCACTCACCCTGGACCCCTCCTGGCTTCCTCCAGGTCCAGGATGGGGTGGAGAGGGGTTTGGTCCACACAGCCCTCCCCGCTGTCAACCTCAGTGCTCTGGTCTGCCCCTCCTTCCCGCACCCAAGGGCTCTGGACACCTGACCTCTGAGGCTCCCGCCAATCCTGACAGTTTTCTTCTATCTCAGGCCCCCTGGCAATCAGGGGGACAACTGAGGCTGGGCCATGTGACCTCCATTCAGGCCAAACTTGCCTCCCAGTGCAGCCCTGGCTGTGTGGGGGCCCAGGGTTGTCCCCTCCCCAGGCCCTGCTCTGCCACTGACATAGGCGTCACCCTATGCCTTGGAGCCATCATGGCTTCGAGAAGCAGGAGTCAGCAGGAGATTAATTAATCAAAACCTGAACACATCTGCTGTTAATTAATTCTATGCCAAGGGTTAACTCTTCCCTTTCTGGGCTTCTCTGTCCCTTTGGCAGGAAGAGGGAAATAAAGGTGGGGCATGGGTACCCCTCTTCCTTCCCTCCCTCAGGGGGGAACGTGACACAAGGGAGGGGACCTCAGGGGCCAGGGAAGCCCCATCCATCTGGGGACTTTGTAGGGGGGTTGTGGGAGTGTTGGTTTTGAGAGTCCATGGCCATCGCTCATGAGTCCTGAGGAAATGTGAGATGGACCCATATCTTTATTTACAGCAACAAATAGAACAGACCTTCCCTCCATTCCCTCCCTCTCCCCTTCCAGTCTTATCTATACCTTTCCCCCCTCCCACCCCACCCTGGGCCCAAGCCCAGCCCTGCCCTCTGGGGTCACTGTATGGGTCAGGCCCCACAGGAGGGGAGACTGGGGAGGGGCTTGGCTGAGGTCAGGTGGGGTGTCTCTTTTCACATTTTGTTGTCCTCTAAGCCTGGGGGCAGGGGAAGGGGGAGGCAGGCACAGGGGCAGTGAGAGGTAGAAAAGCGCACAGCCCCAGCACCCCAGCTTCCCCCATGTCCCGGCCCCCTCCCCCAACTTTCACAGTGTTCTGCAGCCCTGGCAGCTGATCCAGGAACCGTCCCCCCTCCCCCCAGGTCTTCGGTGCTGTTGTCCAGGGAAACCAGCGAGGAGGACCGGCACCGCCCTCTCACCGGGCTGGGGTTCCGAGGGGGCCCGGGGAGGGTGGGAGAGGCCCGGGGGAGGGGGCGGTCCAGCCTCGTGTGACAGCTGGGACGCCGTGGGTCAGGAGGAGAAGCAGAGCCCGCAGCACTCCATGCAGATCTCCAGGCAGTCGGCCGACTCGCAGCAGGCGTCCAGGATGCCGCAGTCCAGGTCGCAGGGCAGGTCGCAGTCGGCGCACTCGCCGGAGCCGCAGCAGCAGCAGCAGAGGCACGAGTCCTCGGAGCTGCAGGAGCCGCACGTGGCGCAGTCCAGGACGATGTTGCACAGCGTCAGGAACTCGCAGAACAGGCAGGACAGGATGCAGTGGACGCAGCAGTCTGCAGGCGAGATGGCCCGGGGCCGGGGACCAGCCGTGGGCGGCAGGCTCACTGAGTGCAGACATAACGCGCGTGCAGCCCTCCCCCGGCTCCGTGAAATGGGGACCCACCTTCCAGGTGACCCCGAGACACGGAGAGTTACGTGGAGTGAGGGTCTGAGCCCCGGCAGCCTGGATCCTGAGTCCCTGCTTTAACCACCCTCGGTCATTTATTTAACGAACACCGAGGGATGACGTGTTCCAGGCACTGTTCTAAGTGTTATGCACGAATTAAACTCATTTAAACTTGCAACAACTCCTTGAGGAGGGGCTGTATTAGCCGCTCTCTACAGATGAAGAAACTGAGGCACAGAGAAGTCACTTCAAAATCTCTCCAGAATCCTACCACTCTGCTCAGCTCTTGCCTGGCGACAGCAACTGCGTCCTCGCTGGTCTCCCCACTCCCTGCCTTTGACTACCGCTCCCGGCCCGCACCTACTCCGCACACGGAGGCCGGAAGGACCCTTGAAAAACTTCTGTTGGATCCCGCCCCTCCTGCCCTCAGAACCCTCTAGTGGCTTCCGCCTCACCAGGAGGAAAAGCCCAAGAGCTCACAGTAGCCCCGACGGCCCCTCCCCAGATCACTCTGCTGTGGCCACACTGGCTTTTCCTGGTCATGCAGGCACTGCCCCCCGTCCCCCCCAGTGCTCCAGCCCCAGATACACGCTCTGCTCATTCTGTCCCCTCCGTCTTTGCCCAAATGTCCCCTCTCGGGGAGGCCTTCCGCGAACACCCTCTTTAATACTGCGAGCTGCTGGGCCCCAGCCCCACCCCCTCACCGGGGCCTGCTCTGCCTCCCCGCCCAGGACTTAGCACCTCCCGCGGCTTACACAGCCCTCCCCGCCTACTAAAGGGCAAGCACCGCAGGGGCTGGCGTCTTTGTCTGTTACGGTCCCTAGACCGGTGCCTGGCACATTGTGGGTGCTGAGTAAATACACAGGAAGTGAATTAACGCACGATCCTGCCTTGGGCACCCAGCTGGAACGCTGTGGTGCTGGCTCGGCAGCCCGTGTTCTGAACCGCTGGCGTGCTGCCAGGATGCTGGGCTGGCACCCCTCCCAGGGGTCGGGCCATGGGCAGTGTCCAGTTCCCCTGACCAGGCGGGCCCCTGGCTCAAGGCTGCTGGTCCTGTCGGAGTCTCACACCACCATGCAGGCTCTGATGTCCCCACCCAGTCCTGTGTACAGGGAATGGGGGCTCGCACAGCTGGAACCCCTGCCATCTATCGGCAAACTGGATAAGGGAGTTCTCTTCAGATGCAAATCTGATGAGGTCACCACCTTGCTTAAAACCCTTCGAAGCTCCCTATTGTCTCCCAGATGAAGTCTAGACCCACTATGCAGCTTACTAGGTACCCTCCACCGCGGGAGTCCTGGTCTGCTTGGAGTCTCACCTCCCACCATTCCTCACCTGGAACTTCATAATCCAGCCACACTAGCCAGTTCTCACCTCTGTGCTAATGCACCCTGGCTAGATCCTCCTATGGGTCCTTTAAGGCTTGCTCAGACACCTCCAGAGCCTTCCCAGACTCCCCTCCCCAGCTTTCTGGGCTGGTGTGGGTGTCCCCCTGTGTTCACTTTATCACTCATCATTTATCTTTTATCACATTACAGAGTGATTACCTGTTTGTGTCTCTCTGATGAGAGCTTTATGAGGCCATGGCCTGGGTACCCAGGACACAGCACAGTGCCTGGCTCACAGCAGATGCCCAGTTCACTTCAGATGCATGAATACCCCCTTCATAAACAAGCCTGTTGGGCAGAATCTGCTCTGGCGGGTGAAAGTTATGAACACATTGTGTGCAAATGTGTACACTGAATCCTGTTTGCAGAGGACCAGCCAGAGTCCCCCAGCATGGAGAAAAATTACTTAAAAGTTCTGGGGTGAAGGTCAAACATCACTGGGCTACAGGTAGCCGTCACCCAAGCTGAACTGATGCCTGGTGGGACAGGGGACGTGGCTGCCCAGGTTGGTCCCTCAGAGGACCTCTGTGTGACAGGAACAATGGCTGGTATATCTGGGTGCTCTGACCTCCCACTGCACCTTGCAGCCCCCATTCCGCCCCCAGTTAAGCATCTGATGGTGCATCATTTTATTACGCTAGGTGCTGTGCTCTCACTAAACAGATGGTCCATTCCTCAAGGAAAATTTCTGTTTCCAGAAATGACGTGGCTTAAGCTGGACGGGCCCAGATGGCTCCACTTCTTGTTAGAGCAACTCTGGGAGAGTAGGGATGAGAAGGGGTTGGCCTTGAGAACTCACACGTGCCTTACCTTACCCAACATGTGTCCTCTGCAAGGTTCTCTGATTTAAGAGTCTTGCATCAGACTCCCTGGAGGGCTTGTTAAAACCCAGACTCCCGGGCCCCACCCAGAGGTTCAGATCTGGAGGACCTGGCGTGGGGCTGAGATGCTGCACTTCTAACCAGCAACCTTGTAAAGATGCTGCCGCTGGCCCCTGCGTCAGACTTCGAGGAAGCCAGCTTTGGAGGCTTCTCCCAGAGGGAGGCGAGATGGGGTGCTTACCTTCCTGTGCCTGGAGAGGGATCTGGGAGGCAGCAGACTTGGTGCTGCCCTTGCTTTTCTTGCTGCCTGGGCTGGCTAGAGATGGGTGTGTCTGCAACTTCCGGTGGGCCTTGGGGCCACCCAGGGCACCGTTCCCCGTCCGCCTGGCGCCGCCCAGCTCCGAGGGGTGGCCAGAGCCATTCGCCACTAGTGGGATGCAGCCCAAGGGGTTCCCCTGAGGCTGGCCTAGGAAGATGATGAGAAAGGGCAATGGGGGAGGTGGGAGCTGGGGGGTGGGTCCCTGCACAGCCTCCCGGGGCTCTGCTTGAATCTTGCCTGCTTTGTTCCTAGATACACCACAGGTCATCTAGCTGATCTGTATTTTGCAGATGGGGCAACTGAGGCCCAGGGAAACTGATTTGCCCAGTGGCACATCATGAAACAGCCACAGAGTCGAGCCTGGCTCTTGACTCCCAGGTCCATGCTCATTCCAGAAAAGACAGAGGTGCAAGGCAAAGGGAGAGGCTCAGGGCCCTGGACCCCACCTTCTTACCCCACGTGAAATCCACTCTCCTGCTCTTGGGGTCCTGAGATTTTGGTGAGAGTGGTGGCAGTTGGGGGTGGAGGGACAGCAGGGAAGCAGTTAACCGTCACCTCGGCCCCTGCCAAGCCCCCTGCTGCTTTTGCCCTTCGTGTGCCGGGTGATTGATTGGAAACATCTGTTTGGAGATGAATGCCCTGGCCCTGGAATCCAGGGGCTCCTCAGAGCAGCCCCCTATCTCCTGCTCCTTCCGCCTCCAGCTCCCCGCCCCATCCGGCCTCTGTGGGGCAGCTGCAGAAGGGGCTTGCTGAGGGGTCCCTTGGGTCTGAGGAGGGGGAGAAGGGAAGAGGGAGGCCAAGCAGGGAGACCCCAGAAGCTGGGAACCCTGGGTCCCCATCCCAGGCTGAGGAACCAAAACAGCTTTATCAGTGGGGTGTGGGGAGGCTGGCCCTGGAGATCCCCCCAAACACCCCGTTCCTTCCCTCAGGTTTGCCCACCTGGATGGCATGGTTCTGTTCTCAAGAGATGAGGGCAGGGGTGTGTGTGTGTGTGTGTGTGTGTGTGTGTGTCTCAAGAGATGAGGGCAGAGGGGTGTGTGTGTGTGTCTCAAGAGATGAGGGCAGGTGTGTGTGTGTGTGTGTGTCTCAAGAGATGAGGGCAGGGGTGTGTGTGTTTGTGTGTGTGTGTCTCAAGAGATGAGGGCAGGTGTGTGTGTGTGTGTGTGTGTGTGTGTGTCTCAAGAGATGAGGGCAGAGGGGGGTGTGTGTGTGTCTCAAGAGATGAGGGCAGGTGTGTGTGTGTGTGTGTGTCTCAAGAGATGAGGGCAGAGGGGTGTGTGTGTGTGTGTGTGTCTCAAGAGATGAGGGCAGGGGTGTGTGTGTGTGTGTGTGTGTGTCTCAAGAGATGAGGGCAGGGGTGTGTGTGTGTGTGTGTGTGTGTGTGTGTAGAAGTCTGAGGAGGGGTCACAAGAGTTCGAGGATCCCTCTGCTCAGGCCCCCTGACTCCTGGGCGGGACCCTCTGGCCCTGAGGACCCTCAGTAAACGTGAACGTGGGGCACTTCCATCTCTCAGGCCCTGGGGTCTAGATCCCCAGCTCCCTCCGGGCCAGGTCTCTGGGTTTGGATTGTGGCAGGAGGGGGTGTCTGGGGCGGGAGCTGGAGGCTGAGGAGAGCGGAGCGGGGCCTCAGCGCTTCCCCTAACTGAGGGGGCTGGGCCTTTAAGTAATGGTGGGAGCACATTGCTGGGCACTCACCGCACGCGGGCACTGTTCGGAGCACTTGGCATGCGAATTGTTCTCAGTATCTCTGTGGGGCAGTATCCTCCTTTTACAGATGAGGAAATCGAGTCCCAGGGAAGTACAGTAACTTGTCCAAGGTCACACAGCAAAGGGTCAGAGGTGGGACCAGCTTGGAGGCTAAAAGCTGGGACTCCGAGAGCAGAGAGGCAAGGAGCGGGGCAGAGGTTGGGAGGCAAGGGACCGAGGAATAAGCTGCTACTATCACAACCATCACTACTCTTATAACTAGTAGCTGACATGGTTTGAGCTGTGACTAGGTGCCAGACACACAGTGTTAAGAGCTCTAAGTGTAGTAACTACTTCCTTATGTGCTTTTTTTTTTTTTCTTTGGACACACCGAGTGGCTAGCGGGATCTTAGTTCCCTGACCAGGGACTGAACCTGGGCAATGGCAGTGAAAGTGCTGGGTCCTAACCACTGGACCACCAGCAATTCCCAGTAGTAACTTCCTTAAGCATCAAACAGATGTACTATTACTAGCCCATTTTCCAAATGAAAAAACTGAGGCCCAGAAAGGGTAAAACTTGCCAGAGGTTCCACAGCTAGGAAGTGGAGGGGGGAGGGGATGGAGATTGGGAGAAAGGAGCTGAGGACAAGCTGGGGAGTCAGGAGACGATGGGAGACAGGGCTCTGGGGAGGACCATGCTGGGAGCCTCTGGCCCTGAGCAGTGGCTGGTGCCTGCATCTGGGTAAACAGGGGTAAGGCCAGGGGAAGTGGCCAGGCCTGAATCATCCTGCCCCCACCGCCTGGCCCCATGGTGGGTGACTAGGCTGAGTCCTTGGCCAGCTTCGGTGCCCCCTGCCCTGCTGCCTAAACATGGGCACAGTGACCAGAGGGCGGGAGCGTGTGGTGAGCTAAGGGCCCAGGAGGTTGGGGCAGACACAGAGCTCGCCTGTGGCCACGGCCGTGGCGGTGGTCGTGGTGGCTGAGTCACAGAGCAAACACTCAGGGCCCCACAGACACAGGGGTGTCTGTCTAACTCCCATCCAGGCCCCCTCCTCCGTGACCACGGCATTCAGCTCTTTCTCTCAGTTCTGCTGGTGGGTGTGTCTGGAGGGCAGTGCACTAGCAGGATTTAGTAACCCTGACTTCCAGGGAGCCCAGCTGACCCCAGATGCCCTGGCTGAAGGCGGCTCCACGCTCGGCCATGCCAGCTGGGCAGGCAGGCATAGGAAAGAGCACTGGGCCAGGAGACCTGACCTCCCCAGTCTGTGTCCAGGGAGAGTGGGTCTCCTTGCCTCAGTTTCCTCATCTGTAAAATGGGCTTGGCAAGCGCTATCCTGCTGCCTCAATAAAGGCCAATGTGGAGAGCGCGTGAGATCATGCAGGGAAAGAAAGTTGGAAAGTGCCAATGTGTCTGTAGATTTTGCGGATCTTACTGGTAATTACAAAATGATTCTGGCAGTCCCTTCCCCTGCTTCTGAGGGTGACAGTGGCGAATTCTCCCCCTCCAGGACCTCCTTGGAGACACTGAGCTAAACCTGGGAATAGAGCTGAGTTTTGCTCCTTTCTACAGAGAGCAACTGCGGGTGTCTCTCCTGCCAGTTTGCTCTTGACACCCTGAAGGCTGGGCTGCCTCAGGCTCCGGCTCCCTGCCCCTGGCCTTATGCTCTCTTGTCCTGAACCACATTGCCTGGAGCCTGTCCACACTCATTTTGAACTAATTTTATCCGAATCATTTTGTATGTGGAGGTCTTCTTCCTAGACAGAAAGGGCAATGTCCTACACCTTTCCACTGCCCACACCTCAAGGTCCTGGCCCACCGCTAGGCTCCCACAGGCACCCACGGCATTTCTGCCAGCCCATCTGCATTGGATTCTCTAGAGCAACCCCTACATGTTGTCACCCCAATCCCCTGACCCCTAGGACTCACGTGTCACAGCTTCTGTGGGGATGTCGAGGTCAGTGCTGTCCAGGGCCTGGGAGGCCCCAAGGCCATTGCTTTGGGGCATGGAGGGTGCCGCCTCCTCCAGGGAGCCCTCCTCTAGCGCTGCCTCCACAGGTTGAGTGGATCCTGTCACTACCTCCAGCCCAGGCAGGAGGGATAGGGTCTGGGCTAGGGAAAAAGCAGACGACCGAAGGACATTTTCCTGGTGTCCTCCTGTTTGCCCAGCCCTGGTCCCCTTCCCACAGCCCAGAATGCCGTGAGCCCTCATTCTCGGTCTCTGTACCAGTTACCCAGCCCTTACCCTATCTGGCAACAGTGCCAGACTCTAGAATAGAAAGTTCCCAAACTACAGCCCGTGAACGAGCAAGGGTGTGTACATGTGCACGTGTGTGTGTGTGTGTGTGTGTGTGTGCACTGTCAGGGAGAGGGGCCCGAGATGCATGGTATAAGGGAAGTGGGGGGAGGCAGAAACACAGCACAGGAGAGAAGAGACAAGCAGCGATGGGGAGACAGGGACAGGCATCCAGAGTGACATGGAGAGAGAAAGAATCAAAGGCACAGTGAAAGGTAGAAGCAGAGACAGACAGCGCATCAGGAAGTGGGAGACTGGGCACGGAGGAGGGCGCCCCAGACGCCCAGTGACAGACAGCCCGGGAAAGGCAGGAGACTCAGCAACTGAGCGAAAGTCAGCGATGGAGAGAAAGATAAAGATGAGGTCAGAGGCAGAGGCGATGGAGAGGGAGTGGGATACAGACAGAGCAAGAGGGAGACAGGCAGTGAGCAACTGGGGCTGAGAAAGAGGATGACAGCAAGAGAAAGAGTCAGAGAACCCTGGGTGGTGAGGCGGAGCCTGGGGGGTGAGGCGGAGCGGCTCCGGGCAGGAAGAGAGACGGGGAGACGGCCCAAGAGGGCTGGAAGAGGCGTATGGCAGCCACATGTAATTACAGTGAGTGGCTCGGCCCCTCTGTGCAGGGTGGGCGGAAGGCAGAAATGGAGCCACCTACAGTTCCTGAGGCAGCAGGACTAGGGCCTCCTGGGCCCAGGGGAGGAAAGTTCTGGGGGCTGAGAGGTGGGGCAGGGTGGCAGAAAGGTGACCTGGCGTGGGAAGGCCTGAGGGTGGACAGGAAGGGTGAAGGCCAGGGTCATGGGGCCAGGGGCCAGGCTGGGCAAGGGCAGGGTGCAGCCTGGGCCTCCCATCAGCCCCCAGGTCGTGCAGTGGGACTGACAGGGGCCTCAAGAGGGTGCCCCTCCCCCAAGCCGCACTGGGAGCAGGGGAGACAGAAACGAGAGGCTCAGAGAGACACAGAGACCAAAGGGCTCAGGGAGAGGAGAGTGACACAGGGAGCCACAGAGAAAGATGAAGAGAAAGGGTGATGAAACCCAGAGAGTAAGAGGTCAGCGCCCACCCGAACACACCACACACAGAAATCACGAGACACACCCACAGGGACAGAGAGAGACAAAAACTAGTCTTGGAAACAGTAACGGAACCAATCACAGAGCACAGAGGGCCTTACACAGGGGTTCCTTCCCTGAGCTGTCTCCAAACGGGGGTGGAGGGGTAGGGAAGGAGATCTTTAGAGGGATCAATTCAGGTTGGGCATGTAGGTCTGGGGGATGGGAGCATCCTGAGGGGAGGGGACAATCCTTGTTCCAAAGACCCTGGTCTCCCACGGCCAGGGGGACCGAGGCCCCAGGGACCCCACGTGGGTCGTACAGAGAGCAGCCGGCATGCTCCCACCTGCCTAGGGAAACCATTAACCCTGCCTGGAGCTGGGAGCTGGGACAGGGAGCACGGAGGGCTGGGGCTCCCACCACTCCTGAAAGGTGGCAGTTCTGTGCTGGGAACCCCTCCTGGTGCCCAGGGAGGCAGGGGGCAGGTCCCTCCAGCCCCATCCATTCCTTGGGCCTACTGAGAGCTCTCTGCGTTAATGAGAGGTCAAATGGCTTTGGGAGGATCGCAGGGCTCGGACGAGGGGAAGCAGGGAAGCAGAGACAACCCCCAAGGGGGATCCAGGCCGCCCGCTCCATGGCACCTCTCCCAGCCCAGAGCCTGGTCTACAGCAGCACAGACGGGACAGGACGGTGGAGGGTCACGACCAACCTGGCATGGAGAGGGAGGCTCACAGCTTGAGTCCTAATTCCCAGGAAAGGAGGGGGCCGCCCAGCTCCAGCCTCTGGCCCCAGAGGCGTCTTGCCAAAGCCCTGAAGCGGAGTGCTGACTCTCCCAGGTGGTGTAATGACAGAGGCCTGAGCCAGGAGCTGGAAGACCCAAGCCCTGGTTTTTACCAGATACCAGCTTGGGCGAGTTACCAGGAATTGGGTCACCTTGTGTGAAAGGGGGCTCACCATGCTTGTCCCTCAGGGTTTCAAAGAGTAAATGAAATACTCAGCAGTGCCTGGTATTCAGGGGGCCACTCACATACGCTTCCACCTGCCCATCCCCCTGCCTGCCCTCCCTCCTCTCCCTTCCTTCCTTTCCTCCTTCCTTCCTGTGCTGTTTGGTGTAACGGCTACGACGCACCTCCCAATACGTCAAGCACTGGGTGGACCAAAATGAGAAAGACCTGGTCACTCCCCCAGGAGTTCTCTGTTGGGGTGGGGGTGGGTGACAGTCACATACACCGAAGGGCAAGAGTTACAGCAGGGGCATCTAAGAACTGTGGAAGCACAGAAGGTGGGCACTTATCCCAGGGGGGGGTGTCTGTGTTTGTGTGTGTCTAGGAGGCTTCTTGGAGAAGGCAATGGCTACACTGGGTCTTAAATAATCAATCAGTCAGCAAAGAAGGGGAAAAGGACCTTTCGAGAACAGCAGCAGAAGCCAAGACCCCAGTGTGAACAGCTATAGCATGAACGAGGGGAGACTAGAATGATAACTGGGGCACGGTGGGCCTTGTGGTCACTTCCCAGGCTTTCTCCTGAGGTCACCAGGGCACACAGAGGTGACACTGTCAGTCCTGCAGTGGAAGGAACCAGGATTGCAGCTCTCTTGGCCCCCAGGGTTGAAGAGGGAGGAAGGAGAGGAAGAGGAGTTAGGAGACTGGTCCTCACCTGGGCCCTCCTACCCCTATGTCACCTGCCACTCTCTGGGCAGTGTCTCCTAAGTCACCTACAGGGCTGGTGACCTTTAATCTGGTGGGAACAGGAAATTACAGAGAGCACAGACAAAGTCCCGAGGAGGCCCCTCCTGCAGGAAACCTGCCATTCTGGGGTGAGCACCAGATCTTGGAAGGAAACCAGGGGGGAAAGTAAATCCAGTCCAGTCATCTTGACCTGGAAACACTGAGGGACAGACCTCCTGGAGCCGGGAGGGCTGCGGAGGGGACCCAGCAGACACTGGGGGAGCAGCGCTGAGGGCAGAAGAGGAAACTGCTGAGGGCCCAGAGACGTGGGAGCAGGCAGAGAATGAACAAGACGTGGCAGGAGGGCCTGGTCTGCTGGTGACACGCTGCCCAGGGGCCCCGACGCCAAGATGCTGGAGAAGAAACAGCTCTCCCTGCAAGCACGTGGAGCCGAAAAACCAGACAAGAGGCGGGGCCCATGTGCTCAACAATCAAAAGACGGAAAGAGCCCAGTTTTCCTTCTTGCGACCAGGAGACCCCTGCCCAGCCACAGAGGGGAGAACATCTCTGAGGAGAAAGTCCCGGAGGATGGGAGGCCAGCAAAGGACAAGGGCCACCGTGTGGACAAGAAACTCAAGTTGTGTGTGAAGGCATCTGCCCCGGGTCGGGGTGGGGCTGGAGTCCCTGGCTGGGGCCCCACCAGAGCCACCTTTTTCTAATGTGCACAGGGGGTAATTCCCTGGCGGTCCAGTGGTTAGGACTCCGCGCTTCCACTGCAGGGGGCACGGGTTCGATCCCTGATAGGGGAACTAAGATCCTGCACGCAGCACGGTGCAGCCAAAAATAAATAAATAAATAAACTTAAAAAAAATAATAATGTGCACAGTGGGCCAGCCATGCTGGTGGCATCCCTGAGCAGAAGCCCCAGCCCTGCACTTCTCTCAAGAGTCCCCATCTCCAAGGGGGAAACACAGAAAGGCAAGAGCCCCTGTGCCTCGACATATTCTCATCCCTAACATGGGATAAGGTTCAGGTCAATGCCCTGAGTTCTGGAAAGACAGCCCCAGAAGAGGGTGGAAAAGTCACGTTTAAATCCATAAGCCCGAGAGCGAAGCAGAGAGACTCAAACTTCAGCCGGACCCTGTGTGCTCCCTCTGCCTGCTGTTCCTGGATGGAGAAGGAGTTTGGGGGACCTCTTCCAGGTGGGAAGGGTTCATTCCAAGCCTGGAAGGTGTCCACAGGACCCTTGTCCCCAAGCTCCGGTGCCTGGTCCCTCCAGCTGAGTCCTCTCCATTGTCTTCGTGGACAGTGGACCCAGCTTTCCCCTTTGGAGCTCCGACCATCTCTGCAGAGAGAGGGCCAGGATCTGATCTGCTCAGAGAGTAGTGACCAAAGCCCCACATTCCAATCTCTCCTTGGCCTGGTATTCAAGGCCTCGGTCTATATCTTCAGCCTACTCAATGGACAAGGATCCTATGTTCCAGGCTGGCCGACCTCTCCTTGGCCCCAGGCCACCACAGGGCCTTCTGCCCAATCCATCCAAGCTTATATTGTTCCCCTTGATCAGAATGTCCTACCTCTCCGCTCTCCCCAGATCCAACTCATCCTTCATGACCCAGCTGGAGTTTTACCTCTTCCTCCATAAAGCCTTCCCTGACCCTCGAGCCAATAGTCTCTCCTTGGAGTGGCCACTTACTGAGAACTCAGCGTCCAGGGTTCCCTGCTGTAAACTGTAACTAGGGAGTGAAGTGCGGGTCCTCAATCAGACTGCAGCCCCAGTCTGTCTCTGCACCCCCAGTAAGCACTTAGCAAATGTCTGTTGCTGAGGATTGAGTTCTGGAGCCTGGAGCCCCAGGTCAGGAGGAGAGAGAATGAGAAGGTGAGAATTAGGGTTGGCACCTGGCACCAAGAAGGCAAGAATGTGGACTCGCTTGATACACACTTGTGACACACAGGTCACAGGCTCAGGTCACCAGGCTGAGGACTTGTGAGGGCCTGAGATGGCCAGTTAGGCTGGGTCCAGTTGGTTTTATTTTAGGTCTGAAGGCTCCAATTCCCCAGGAAATTCAATTTAGAACCAAGAGCAGGAATGTGACGCCACAGTGCTGGACAGAAATCTGTGGGTTAGGGAGCCAGGCTCCTGGGGCTCTCAGGGCTGGATGGGGAAGAGGCCACTGGGGGAGCCAAGGGTGTGCGGGCTTGGCCACCTTCCCCGACCAGAGCTGCCCTGGGTCCCCTTGCACCCCTGTCTGCATCTTGCGTGGCTGAGGGAGGGGCTGACTTGCTCCCTGGCTATCTTGCCAGCAGGGCCATGGCCTTGCTGTTCTGTCAGCACTCAGCAGGGAGCGTGGGGGATTCTGGTCTCCGATTTAGGCGTCTGTGGGGTTTTGGCTGGGTCTCCTGCGGTTTGGGCTTCCTGGGCAGCAGGCTCATTCTCCCAAGGCAGCAGAGCCAGGCCTTCTCGTGTTATGAAAGCCACATTGTCTGGCCCAGCCCAGGCTGGGGAGGGGGCTCGCTGGGGCACTGGGGGGCCTCAAGTTACAGCCCAGGGCTTAACCCTCCCAGTGGCCCACCCTGGCCCTTGCCCCTGCCCCGAGCACATTCAGCCCCTCCTTTCCCTACTGGGGCTCGAAATGGGTCACACAGGGGCGAGGATCTTGGAAGGAAGGAGTGGAGGCGAGAGCAGAGAAAATGGATAAGCAGGGGAAGAATGGGAGAGTGGGAGAGAAGCAGGAGGCCGAGAAAGAGAGGAGGGGCTAGGGACAGAGAAAGAGCCTTCCCAGGTCTCTGCCCCTAGCTCTCTCTCCAGGCTGCAGGAGCCCAGTTCTTGGGGCAGTTTATTCCCCAGAAGTCCCTACTCCAGGGTCCCCACAGAGGGGGGGAATCGGAGGGCTGGTGGGATGCACAGCAGACACATTAGTCTCACGTACATGCCGGCTCCTGGCCAAACGTCTCCGACTTGTCCTCACTCTAGGAGACCCCCAGCCCCACCCCGCACCTCCACAGCCCTGCATCTCCAAAGGGCCAGCATCCACACCAGGTAGACCTGGGCCTCTCCAAATGGGCAGACCAGCTCCCATGGGCGGATATGGAGACTGAGGCCAGAGAGGGGAAGGAACTTGTCCAAGGCCGTGCAGGGAGTTACTGTCAGAGGTCCAGGACCAGACCTCCGTTATTCAGAGACTCAAAGAGGGGAGAAAGGGCAAATGGGGCTGGGTGAGAGGAAGGCAGAAGATTAGACTAGCCTAGAGCTAGGATTAAAGGCATGAAATCTGGGCCTGTACTCCTGCATGCCACCCCTCCAGCCCCCCCCCCCAACAAAACCCAGATGTTCCTGACTTCTCCCTGTCCCTGTGGTCCATTGTGAGCCTCAGCTCACATGTGTATGGTGAGGGGCTGGACTGAGAGCCACAGCCCCAGGACTCCCCTCCACCCCCTCCTCAGACCCCCTCAGGGAGTCACAAACCCTCCTGGGGTTGGGAGGCTCCTGCAGGAATCCCTGGGAGGTTACAGACCCCTTGAGTTGAGGGAAGGGGCGTTTCACTCGGGTGGTGAGCACTCGATTGGGGTGAGTGCATGAGACAGAGGGAAAGAAAGAGAGAGGAGGAGAAGGAGATAAAGCGTGTGTGTGTGTGCGTGTGCGTGTGTGTGTGCATGTGCGCGCGCGCGCGCGTCCCTGCAGGGTAGGGGTGGCTGGGACTGGCCGGGCCCGGGTGGGGAGGAAGACGAGCGAGACGGAATGGCAAGGAGGGGAGGGGCCGGGTCCTGTCGGACAAAAGTTTTCTGGAAGCGCTAGGCTCTGGCTGAGTTGGGGGAAGGGAAGGAGAGAAAGACTCAGACACCCCCACCCCGCCTAAGGCCCCCATAAATATTTACACACTGGGCAGAAAAGGCTGGGACACAAATCCCAGACGGACAGACAGACACTGCGGTGTGTGTGTGTCTGGTGCTGGGAGTGGGGAGAGTTGGAGCCAACTTGGCGCGGCCACCGCCTCCGTTCGGGCCCTACCCCCATCGCCTCAGCCCTCCACTCTCTTTGGACCCGGTCCCCGATGCCCAGATTCCTCGCCTCCACCTCCACTCAAGCTTCCCGAACCGTCTCCCCCCTTCTCAGGGAGGAGGGGGGAGAATGACCACCTCCCCCAACCCCCTACCCGGCTCTCGTCCAGTCTAGCTCTCCATCCCCGGTCCTACCTGGGTCGGGGGCTGCGGTGGGGGCTCCATGGGGCGCGTCGCAGTGAGGGGGGCGCTGGCCACTCACCTGGGACATCGGCCCGGGACCTGCGGGAAACAGGGCTCAGCGGGCGGGGCGGAAGGTCCCCGCGCGCGCGAAAGGGGAAAAGGGGGCCGGGCAGAGGGCGATCCAGCGGCAGCCGTGCGCCCATCCCTTCCCAGCCCGGCCCCCGATCGACTTACTCGTGCGAGCTGCGCGCCGCTCTCTCGCGCCGCGGGGATCACTGCGCGGGGCCTGCCATGCGCGACGGCCGCGAGCGCCCCAGCCCAGGGGCAACTCGGCTCCACTGCGCTCGCCCCGCGCCCCTCCCCTCTCACTCGCTCCTTTCTCCCATTTCGGCGCCAGCGCGGGCCGCTGGCCCCCTTCCTTCTGCCTCCTTTCCCTGTAGCCCCCTCGCTCCTCCCCTGCTTGCCTCTCCTCTTCCCTCCCCTCCTCCCCGGCCCACCCTCTCCCCGCCCCCTCCTCGCCTTTCCAGGCGCACCCACCCCCCCACGTCCCTTCCCCCGCGCCGGGCTCGGCGCTGCCTGGGCGGGACACGTCTGTCCGCGGGGCGCCGCGGCTGGAGCCCCCACAGGAAGCCGGCTCCGCGCGTTTCCTCCGCGCTCTCGGAGCTGGGCCCAGTCTCCCCAGATCCCCGCCCCCCTCCCAGGCCCAGCTCCCCGGGGGGCGTGCAAAAGGGGCCGCGCGCGCTCCCCTTCGCCTGTCCTAAACTCTGCAAAAGTTTTCGAAAAAGCAAGAGAACGAGAGAGAGAGAGAAACCATGGTGACCACAACTACCTCGAGCCAATTGTCTGAATATTTGTGGACCCCAAATCTCGTTGTCCCAAAGGTGGGAGTGATCAAGTTTCTCAGGCACCCTTTGCCCACTCCCTTGGTCTCTGCCCCGGGGTCCTAAGCCTTGGCACAGACCAGAAGTTTGTCCCTCCGGGAAATCCGGTTAGTGACCAACTAGCATCCCGTGTCCTACAGCAGCCCTAATTCCCCCACCTCCACCAGCCGTGCGTGGGAATTTGGTCAGAAACCCAACTTTGGAGGCAAAGAGAGGTTCTCGAGTTTAGCCTTTCTTTTGGCTCCAGACTGGAATCCGAGGCCTTCCAAATTGCGGGCGCTCGGGAAAGGGGAGACAGGGAGCCCCTCCCGGCGGGGGCAGCCCGGCGACACATCTGGAATTGTGAGCTGGGTCCCTCCTCAGGGCCGGGGGTAAGAAGGAGCCGTGGCCAGAGAGTCGGGGTGGGGGGAGTTCAGGGACCCTCAGCGTCGCCCAGGGAGCAGGTCCCCGAGGATGGGGGAGGGCATGGAGCCTGCGGGCCCGCTGGGTGGGGGTGGGCGGGCCCGTGGGATGATCAGGTGAGGCCGCCCGCTGTGGTGACAGCGTCTCAGCCACGCTAGACCAAGGACTCCTCGGAGCCGAGTATGGGCTCCCCACCACGAGGGCCCGTGAGCAATTAGGGAGGCGACGGCGGCGCCAGGCCTGTTCTGCCGGTTCCGCCTTCCAGCCCGGAGTTGAAGCCGGGGCTGGGACGCGGGGGCCGAGCTAGGGACTCGGGGCCTCTCCTTGGTGTCCCCCAGTCCCCGCAGTCGCTACTTACGACGCTCGAAGGTGCCCGCGGCGCCGTCGAGGCCAGGACCGCTGTGGTCCCCGCGATGAGGCCAGGTGGCTTCGGCCGGAAGTGGGGGGCCCCCGGGCCGGGAGGAAAGGGTCCCGCTCCCGCGGCCGCGCTGACTGGTGCGGGCCCGGCCTGGAACTCCGGGAGCCAGCCCGGATCAGGCTGTTGTATGGAAATTCTGGGGAGCGGGGTGGACTCCCCCTTCCCGGCAAGGGCTGAGTCACTGGGACGCACCCGTGGGGCTTGGCGACTGCAGCATTCTGACCAGCTTACCTGGGTCCGCGAGCTTGGCCTCATCCGCCGCCAAGAGTGGAAGTGGAAGGGCGAAAGGGGGCGGGGTGGTGGACATGGTCCCCAGTGCAGTCCCCACCGTCGCTCTCCGTCCTCTCCTGAATGTGGGGCCCCCTCCCTAACCACAGACCCTAGCCCTGCACCACTAACCCGCCCCGCCTCCCCACTGCTTCTCAGTCTCTCTCCAGGGCCCCTAAACTCTGGATCGGCCCAGTCTCCCAGCCTTACTGTCCGAAATCAGCTGCTTGGGATCCAAAGTCCTCTGAATCTGGCCCAACACTAATTAATATGTCTGGTTTGTTGGAAATGTAAAATAGGCTTTACATTTAATCCCACATACCGGTTATACAGGTGTGCTCAGTTTGTGAAAATTCAGCAAGCTGAACATTTAAGGTACATGCACTTTTTTATATGGCTATTATACTTGAATAAAATGTTTTAAAAAATCAACACTCATTAAAATCAACATTCTAGGACAAAACACAGTATGGTGTGATGACCAGGCATGGGACTCCAGTTCCACATCCCAACTCCACCATCCACGTGTTTCCTTGGAGAAGTCCCTTTACCTCTCTGAGCCTCAGGAGGGATGAACATTGGGGGCCTCCGTGTGGAACCTAATAGTTTCATTGTTATCCAGGACCAGGACTAGGGTGAGGTAAATGGGGCGCTCCTCTGGGGTGCAAAATTTAGGAAGGTGCCAAGATAAAAAAAGTTTTAATTCAATATTTTTAAAAAGCCAAATCAGCAAATTACAGCCCTGACAGCCAGCTGCCTATTTTTACTTATTTATTTATTGGCTGTGCCTCACAGCTTGTGAAATCTTTTTTTTTTAAATTTTATTTATTTATTTATTTATTTATGGCTGCGTTGGGTCTTCGTTGCTGTGCGCGGGCTTTCTCTAGTTGCGGTGAGCGGGGGCTACTCTTCGTTGAGGCGCGCAGGCTTCTCATTGCAGTGGCTTCTCTTGTTGCAGAGCACGGGCTCTAGGTGCGTGGGCTTCAGTAGCTGTGGCACGCAGGCTCAGTAGTTGTGGCTCACGGGCTCTAGAGCGCAGGCTCAGTAGTTTTGGTGCACGGGCTTAGTTGCTCCGCAGCATGTGGGATCTTCCCGGACCAGGGCTGGAACCTGTGTCCGCTGCATTGGCAGGGGGATTCTTAACCACTGTGCCACCAGGGAAGTCCCAGCTTGTGAAATCTTAGTTCCCGGACCAAGGATGGAACCAGGGATTGAACCCAGGCCCTCAGCAATGAAAGTGCCGAGTCCTAACCACTGGACCACCAGGGAATTCCCCAGCTGCCTATTTTTATAAATAAAGTTTTATTGGAACCAGGGACAGGATTAGGGTGAAGCCAGTGAGATGGGATCACGCAAATTCAGGGTTAGATCCTGTCTTTATTTAAAATATTGGCATTTTGTTCATTATAGATTTTTTTGCATTAATTTTGATTTTTAGATATATTGCAGGAAAATATTGTTTACCGAGTAATTACCGAGTAATTGTAATTACCGAGTTTTTTGATGCTCCCTTAAGTTTTGCACCTGAGCCTCACTCACTCTTGGCCTTACACACCTCACCATTGTCCCTGGCCTATTACTGTCTTCTCCTGAAGGACCTGGATAGGACCCCAGAGTAAATGAGCGGGAGGCTGAAGATGCTTCCACCCCCCTCACCACCACCCTCAACACCAGGTAGGCTCTGCATTCAAGCCCAGGCCTAGCTTTCCTGGGGCCCACTGATCAGTTCAGAGTCAAATGCAAAGTCCTTACAATGGCCTTCAGGCTCCAAGAGCTGGGCTCGACCTGCCTTCACCTTCATCTTCCCTCACTCATTTCCTTCCAGCTTGCTGCTCCCTGAGTTTGTTTTTTCAACTCGCCTCGTGTGCTTGCCTCAGGGCCTTTGCACTTGCTCTTCCCTCTGCCCAGAATGTGCTTCCCCTAGATATTCACTTGGCCCCCTTCCTTGTTTCCTTTACTTATGTCACCTTCTCAGAGAGGCCATTGCAGACCCCTCACTCTCTGTCCCTTCCCACCACTTTATTATTCTTCATAAACCTTTCACCTCTTGTTGATTAGTAGAATGAAAGCTCCAGGAGAGAGGGGACTTTGCTTTGTCTGCTAGGGTATTCCCTAGAATTGGGTCTGACACAGAGAGCTCAATAAATATTTCATTTCACAGATGGAAAACAAGGGGCCAGAGAGGGGAAGGGGCATTAGCAAGTCACGCAGTGAGTTGGTGGCAAGAGCTTACTAAATCCCATGTTTCCAGACTCCCAACTCAGTGCTCTTTCCTGCCTCCTGGGGCTTATCCTCACCCCCTACCCCCACAGCCCTCCAGACAGCGAAGGGTGACCCTGCACAGCTCTCCTGTATGCTCCCTTCCACACAATGTGATTACAGAGCCTGGCCAGGCTCCAGACCCTGGCGTCCACCCCTCTCCAGTGTCCAGCAGGCATGCACAGCTCTTCCTGGCTTCCTGTCTGGCACAGGGCTGGTTGGTGGCTGGGCTGGGTTTCGCAGCTGGACCACAGCTGTGGTCTCCGTACCCTGGAGAGTGGGGGACAGGCCATTGTGATGCGACCTCCCTGCAGAGGGCTGTGTTGAAGCGGGTGTGTTTGTGTGTAGTGGGGGGAGGGGGATGCTGGATAGGAACTGAACAACTAGATAGGAACACCCTCCCTAATGAGCAGAGTGGAGAATGGGGCTCTAATCCCCCCTTCCTCAAGGACATGGCATGGGACGGCAGGAGGGGAGCTCTGGGCCCCAGGCCTGACTCTGTTCCTCTCCTCTATTCTTGGTGATCAGAAGACGGTGGTGTGTCACATTCAGTACACATGAGTTGGGTATGTTCTATATGCCAGCCCCTTGCTGGATTGTTCTAGATTTGTTGCTTCCTTTCTTTTCTTTTTTTTTTAAATTTACTTTTTTTAACATCTTTATTGGAGTATAATTGCTTTACAGTGTTGCGTTAGTTTCTGCTGTATAACAAAGTGAATCAGCTATATGTATACATATATCCCCATATCCCCTCCCTCTTGCGTCTCCCTCCCATGTTGCTTCCTTTAATACCCACACAGTCCGGATAGCTATTATCCTCATTTTACAGGTGAGGAAGCTGAGGCACAGTGAGGTGAAGTGACTTGCCCATGGCCACACAACTAGTATGGGTTGCAGCTGGGACTTGTACCACATTTCTTTTATTTTTTTATTTTTTTTGGCCGTGCCGTATGGCATGCAGGATCTTAGTTCCCTGACCAGCGATCGAACCCATGCCCCCTGCAGTGGAAGCGTGGAGTCTTAACCACTGGACCGCCAGGGAAGTCCCTTGTACCACATTTCTGAAGCCCACTGCAGTGCTCATTCCAATCCCTGACATGGCCTTTAGCATAGAGAGAGAACTGTGATAGTCTTCGTAATGTGTCCCCCACCTCCAAGGTGGCTGCTGGAGATGGAGGCATGGCCCTGGCCCCCCTCCTCTGTCTCATCGGTAATTGGCAGCGTAGAAAGAGTGGGGCTTGGTTTGGTATCGTGGAGACCCCATTTGCATCCTGGCTCACTCACTTCTACCTAGCTCTGTGATTTGGGGCAAGTCATTTGAACTCTCTGAGCTTCCAGTTCTGTCGTGTAAACCCAGGAGGATGGTTCCCACTTCACAATTGGGAAGAAATTAAGTGAGCACCTGGTACAACAACAGAGGCTTCAGTAAATGGTAGCTCCCTTGCCCGGGTCTGCCCTCCCTGACGCTCACCCAGCAGCAAGCAAGGGGAGCCTCACAGGGCACGTGTCCAGCACCTTACACGGTGCTCACTATGCGACAGGCACAGTTCACAGCACTTTACATGAATTAACCAGTTTAATAGTCACAACATTAAATATCAGTTAATACTAAGTACCAATATTTCCCCCATTTCACAGGTGAGGAAACAGAAGCACAGAGAGGTTCAGCAACTTGCTTAAGCCTCACAGCCTTCCCTTCAGCACCGTCTTCCCTGGGGGGAGGGAGGGGACTCAGGGCTGATCCTCTACTGGATAGATCCTCTTCATCCCCCAGGGAAGTTAATTAACTCTGAGCTGCTGTTAATCACGTATAAATGCCCTTATGCACTGGCCTCCAAACTTATTTTTTTTTAAGTAATTCAACTTTATAACAATTATAAGTAAACCTCTTAAAATTTTCTGGACAGTGCCAGTCTTAAAAAAAAAAGAAAGATTTATTTTTTAGAGTAGATTTAGGTTCACAGCAAAATTGCGTGGAAAGTATAGAGAGTTCCCGTACACCCCCTGCCTCACACATACCCAGCCTCCCACATCATCCACATGCCCCCCCGAGTGCTACATTTGTTACAACTGATGGATCTGCCCTGTCGCATCATTATCACTCAAAGTCCATAGCTAACATTCAGGCTCATTCTTGGCATTGTACATTCTGTGGGTTTTGACAAACATATAACGACATGTATCTACCACTATAGTATCGTACAGAGTATTTTCACTGCCCTAAAAAACCTCTGTGCTCCACTTATTCATCCTTCCCTCCCCCAACCTCTGACAACCACTGATATTTTTAACTGTCTCCATAGTTTTACCTTTTCCAGAATTTTGTGTAGTTGGAATCATACATTATGTAGCCTTTTCAGATTGGCTTCTTTCACTTAATAATATATATTTAATGTTCCTCCAGGTCTTTTCATGGCTTGATAGCCCATTCTTTTTATCACTGAATAATATTCCATTATCTGAAAGTACCACAGTTTCTTTACCCATTTTTTTAATTGAAGGGTATCTTGGTTGCTTCCAAGTTTTGACAATTATGAATAAAGCTGCTATAAACATTTGTATGCAGGTTTTTGTTGGACGTAAGTTTTCAGCTCATTTGGGTAAATACCTAAGAGTATGATTGCTGGATCATATGGTAAGAGTATGTTTAATTTTCTAAGAAACCTCCAAACTGTCTTCCAAAGAGGCCGTACCATTTTGCATTCCCACCAGCAGTGAATGAGAGTTCCTGTTGCTCCACATCCTTACCAGCATTGACATTGTCAGTGTTTTGGATTCTCATCATTCTGATAGGTGTGTAGTAGTATCTCATTGTTGCTTTAAACTGCATTTCTCTAATGACATATGAAGTTGAGCATCTTTTCATATGCTTGTTTGTATCTGTATATCATCTTCAGTGACGTGTCTGTTCAGGTCTTTTGCCCATTTTTAAATTGGGTGGTTCATTTTCTTATTGTTGAATTCTAAGAGTTCTCTGTATATTTTGGGTAACAGTCCTTTATCAGAAACCTCTTTTGTGGGACTTCCCTGGTGGCTCAGTGGTTAAGAATCAGCCTGCCAATGCAGGGGACATGGGTTCAATCCCTGGTCTGGGAAGATCCCACATGCTGCGGAGCAACTAAACCTTTGCGCCACAACTACTGAGCCCGCGTGCTGCAGCTACTGAAGCCTGTGTGCCTAGAGCCTGTGCTCTGCAACAAGAGAAGCCAATCACAATGAGAAGCCCACACACCGCAATGAAGACCCAACACAGCCCCCCAAAAATAATAAATTAATTTTTAAAAAATAAAAAATTTAAATTTAAAATTTAAGAAAGGATATGTCTTTTGCAAATGTTTTCTCCCAGTTTGTGGCTTGTTTATTCATTCTCTTCAAAGTGCTTTTTGCAAGCAAAAGTTTTAAATTTTAAGTCCAGCTTATCAATCATTTCTTTCATGGACCCTGCCTTTTGTATTATATCTAAAAAGTCATTGACAACTGCCAGGTCATCTAGTTTTCTCTTACGTCATTTTCTAGGAGTTTTATAGTTTTGTGTTTACATTTAGGTCTGTGATCCACTTTCAGTTAATTTTTGTGAGGACTGTAAGGTCTGTGTCTAGATTATTTTTATTTTTTTGTATGTGGTTGTACAATTGTTCCAGCACCATTTGTTGAAAAAAGTTTCTTTGCTCCATTGGGTTGCCTTTGCTCCTTGGTCAAAGATCAATTGACTAAATTTATGTGAGTATTTCTGGGCTCTCTATTCTGTTCTAATGATCTATTTTTCTATTCTTTGCCAATACCACACTTTCTTGATTACTGTAGCTTTATAGTGAGTCTTAATGTTGGGTAGTGTCAGTTATTCAACTTTGTTTTTCTTCAATAATGTGTTGGGTACTCTGGGTCTTTTGCCCCTCCATATACAAACCATTTTTTAACAGCTTTATGAAGATATAATTCACATACCATACAATTTACCCATTTAAAGTGTACAATTTAGTAGGTTTTGGTATATTACATTACTAATTGTTTTAAATTATGGTAAAACATTTATAACATACATTTTTCCATTTTAATAATTTTAAGTGTACAAGTCAGTGGCAGTAATTACATTCGAAATGTTGTGCAACCATCACTACTATCTATTTCCAAATCTTTTTCATCACTCCAAATAGAAATTTGCAGCTACTAAGCAGTAACTCCCTAGTTTCTTAGGCTGGCCATGACAAAGTACCAAAAGCTAGATGGCTTAAAACAATAACAATTTATTGTCTCACGGTTCTGGAGGATAGGAGTCTGAGGTCAAGGTGTCAGCAGAGTCATGCTCTCTCTGACAGCTCTAGGGGAGAATTCTTCCTGGCTTCCTCTAGCTTCTGGTGTTTGCTGGCAATCCTTGGAGTTCCTTGGCTTGTAGATTCATCACTCCAGTCACATGGCCATTCTCCCTGTGCCTTCACATCACCTTCCCTCTGTGTATGTCTGTCTCTGTGTCCAAAGGACACCAGTCATACTGGATCAGGGCCAGTTCTAAAATGACCTTATCTTAACCTTGTTAAATTTGCACAGACTCTATTTCCAAATAACATCACATTCTGAGGTACTGGGGGTTAGAACTTCAATGTATCTTTCGTGGGGGACACAATGCAACCCATAATACTCCCCATTCCTCCCTTCCCCCAACCCCTGGCACTCTGTAATCTACTTTCTGTCTCTATGAATTTGCTTATCCTAGATAAGTGGAATACAATACTTGTCCTTTTGTGTCTGGTTTATTTCGCTTAGCATAATATTTTCAAGGTTCATCTATGTTGTAGCATGTATCAGAACTTCATTCCTTTTTATGGGTGAATAAATAGTCCATTGTATGGATATGCCACATTTTTTTTACCCATTCATGTGTTGATGGATACTTGGGTTGTTTCCATCTTTTGGCTACTATGAATAATGTTGCAATGAACATTAGTGTTCAAGCCCTGCTTCCTCTAAAGTATTTTGACAGTACACCTATATCAAGTTTTTAAAATTGCCCATCAATCCCCATATGTGTCATTTACTTATAAATTATATACCTGTGCTATTATGTTATATATAATGTACATAATAAATATGCTTAAAAGTGAAAGGGTGGGAAAAGAGTAAATATGAATGAATCCAATATAAATGAAGTAAATATAAATAAGTGTTTCTTCCTGAATCCCGTTTTGGAGACAATGATGTACCACTCTTCCTGAAAGAATATATGTGATTGACAGATGGCCTTGCCTTAACCTCCTGGTTGTAGCTTTCTCAGGATCCCATATTTCTTTGACAATCTGATGAAAATTATGGGCACTCTCCAAAAAAAACTTCCCTCAAATAAACATAGCATTTCCAATACAAGTTTGGGAGATCCATAGAAGCCCAGAAAGCCTCATTTAAGATTACTTGCCTTAATCTGAAGGACTGCTTCAGCGGTGGAATTTCAGATATCTGCATAAAGTGACATTTGAAGGTGGGGAGAAAGAATTTTATTCACCTCCCTGGCCCTGTTTCTGAGTCTATGGGTTTTTTTTAGGATAATCTGACATTGCTGAAGAGAACAAACAAAGCAAAATATATGGAGATTGGAATTGCATCCAATAATCAGAATGTGCTTCTGAACAGCCTAGAGAGTAAAACAGAACTGCAGGTGATAAAGGTGGTGGTAGGAGTGGAAGGGGGGTTGTTGGGTGGGGGCGTTGTGTATCCTGGCCCCTGAAGATGCCCGTGGACTCCCACTGGGGTGATAGACAGTCTGGCTTAAAGTCGCTGAGCTGATGGGTGGGATAATGTCAGATGCCCACTAAGGGGAAAATCACGGAGAGTTTGCACTTGGGTTTCCTTTCTGCTTTGGACCTTGCAGTAATAAGATGCAAGCCATTTTCACATTTTCATTATCATCTCATTTATTACCATTCATATCAGTGTCCAAACAGGGAAACAGAAACCATTCTAGGTGCTTTTAGCAGAAGGGGGTTTAATACTGGGAATTGGTCACAAATGTCTTAGAAGGGAGGAGGTGATGCTCAGAGGCTAGGAAGCTGCTACCATCCCTGGGCTGGAACCCACAGACCCACACTAGGGGTTGAGTAGCTGGAAGTGTTGCCACTGGAACAGCTACCACTGAGCAGCAAGCAGGGACCCTTCTTGCCCACTGATGCTAAGGAAGTGCCCACCCCAGGTGTCCACGCTGCTGCTGCCAATTCAGAAGTAAGCTGCGGAAGCAGAAAACTGCTTCTCCCTCCTCACGCTTTCCCATCTCTCACCGGTTCCTCCCATTCGCAGAACCTAACTGGAGTTTGGGGAATGTAGTTTGCTAGCTTCCAGCACCTGCAGAACACAGAAGGGAGGACATGAAGCTGGGAGCCAACAAACAGAGTACCAGCAAGTCACAGCAGCCACCGCAGACCCCACCAGAAACAGACCCATGTGGACCACTGAATTTTCTGTCTCCCCTCACCTGGGGTGCCCTCCTTGAAGACAGGGTGCTGTTTGTCCACCACACTTTCTCCAGCACCTGGAACGGGGTACCTGAGTCAGTGCTCCATAAAGCTGTTTTCCCTGACCATTTTATCCTCCCACGGAGAGAGAGTGAGTGTTCTCCGCTTTCAATGTATAAAGGAACCAAGGTCCGGAAAGTCATGACTTGCCCAAAGGGACCCAGCTGCCATGACATGCCTGTCTGACAAGTCTCGGGAAGGCTTTGGGCGAGGACAGGGCTGACCTGGCAGCTGTCTGTGCCCCACTGCCCGCCACGCCTTCCGGTCTGGCTGCCCAGAGCAAGCTGTGATGTGGATGTCTCTTTCAGGTCTACAAGTGCTCTCAGAGCTGAAGCCAAGAAGGGCTGACTCAGCTGTGACCTCCTTAGGGCTGGGAACTTCCTCCTGCCCCAGGAAATAGGGCATCCTGGCACCTCTCTGCCAAAAGGGCCACGCTGGAAGTCAGGTAGGCTAGTCAATGGAGACAGGGGCTGGAAGAGGCAGTAGTGGGACCCTGCGCGGGACCCTCCCTCCTCTGTTCCCCAGGGTGGAGCTCTCCATCGCAGAGTCTCTGCTATACTTAGAGTGACAAGATTTCCCAAACCAAAAATTGGTACATGTGGTTAGATACATATGACTGTCTTTATGAGGAAAATGGGAGAGAGTGTTAGAAATAGGGTCTATCTCAGGGTTTCTCAATCTTGGCACTCTTGACACTTGGGGGCCGGATGATTCTTTGTTGTGGGGCTGTCCTGGGCACTGTAGGATGTTTAGCAGCATCCCTGACCTCTACGCACTAGATGCCAGTAGGATTCCTCAAGTTGTGACAACTGAAAATGTCTCCAGACATTGCCAAGTGTCCCCAGGGCAGGGTAGAGGGAAGCACTCCAGTTGAAAAGCAATGGTCAGAATTCCCTGGCAGTCCAGTGGTTAGGACTCCATACTCTCACTGCCAAGGGCCTGGGTTCCATCCCCAGCCAGATAATAGGATTCTGTGCGGCGCAGCCAAAAAAAAAAGCAATGGTCTATCCCCAAAACTCAGGTTGTATCTCTACACTGGACATGGCCAGTGGCCAGGAGATGGTGCCCAGTCTGGCAGAAATATAGTCCTGCCCCTTGAGGAGAGAAGCACAATACTGGCCCTAGCCTGAGGGAAGAGACAGATCCTGACCTTGGGGAACTTCTGGACTAATGGGGGAGATTGGACAGCCCCTAGAGAAACAGGAAAACATGGCGGTTAAGAGCATTGAACTTTGGAGCCAGAATCCAGTATTCAAATCCTGGCTCCACCATTAATAGGATAAGTTACCACTTTGAGCCTCAGTTTCCTTATATGTATGATGGGGATAATGATGGCACCTATGTTGTAGAGTTCTATAAAATTATTTATTTATTATTTATTTGTTTTTATGATCGACTTTATTTTTTAGAAAAGTTTTAGGTTTACAGAAAAATTGAGAAGCTAGTACAGAGTTCCCATACATCTCATAGCCAGTTTTCTCTGTTATTAACATTTGTTATAATTAATGACCCAACACTGATACTTTTTATTATTAACTAAAGCCCATAGTTTATTCAGATTTCCTTAGTTTTACCTAAGGTCTTTTTTCTGTTCCAGGATCCCATCCGGGACAGCTCATTATATATACATTTTTTTTTTTTTTAATTTTTTTAGCTCATTATATTTTGTTGTCATGGCTCCTTAGGCTCTTCTTGGCTGTGATGGTTTCTCAGACTTTTCTTTTTTTTCTAAATTTATTTATTTATTTATTTCTGGCTGTGTTGAGTCTTCGTTGCTGCGCCTGGGCTTTCTCTAGCTGCGGCGAGTGGGGGCTACTCTTCATTGCGGTGCGCAGGCTTCTCATTGCAGCGGCTTCTCTTGTGGAGCATGGACTTTAGGTGCGCGGGCTTCAGTAGTTGTGGCTCGCGGGCTCCAGAGCGCAGGCTCAGTAGTTGTGGCGCACGGGCTTAGTTGATCTGCAGCATGTGGGATCTTCCCAGAACAGGTCTCGAATCCATGTCCCCTGCATTGGCAGGCGGATTCTTAACCACTGTGCCACCAGGGAAGCCCTCAGACTTTTCTTGCTTGCGATGACCTTGACAGTTTTGAGGAGTACTAGTCAGGTATATTGCAGGATGCCCTTTTACTGGAATGTGTCTGACTTGTTCTCATGATGGGACTGGGATTATAGATTTGAGGAGGAGAAGGTCACAGGGGTAAAGCACCCTTCTCATGGTGTTGTCTCAATGCTACATCCTATCAACATGACTTATGACTGTGGATGTTGACCTTGATCACCTGGCTGAGGTGTTTGTCAGGTGTCAGGTTTCTCTGCTGGAAAGTTACTCCCTCTCTCCTGGCTGTGCTCTTGGGAAGGAAGTGGCTGTGCACAGTCCACGCTTAAGGAGTGGGGAACCTCATAAGGAATCTGTGAAGACTGAATAAGTGCAGAAATACATGCTCCTTAGAACAGTGCCTGGCATGTGGTAACCCTTCCGAACGATTTGCTGTTATGATGACGATAGGGAGACCCTCTGAAGAGGAGATTGGACGGTCCCCACACAGAAAACATACTCAGGGCAACTTGTAAGACGGTATACAGTGTTAGGCAGAATAATGACCCCCCCGCCAAAGATGTCCCAGGAATTTATGAATACATTGCCTTACATAGCAAAAGGGATTTCGCAGATGTGATTAAAGGTATGGACCTTGAGATGGGGAGATTACTCTGGATTATCCAGGGGAGCCAATCTAATCACATACATCCTTAGAAGTGGAGAAGCTTTCCTGGCTAAAAGTACAGAGAGAAGGGCTTCCCTGGTGGTGCAGTGGTTGAGAATTCGCCTGCCAATGCAGGGGACACGGGTTCGAGTCCTGGTCTGGGAGGATCCCACATGCTGCGGAGCAACTAAGCCCGTGTGCCACAACTGCTGAGCCTGCGCTCTGGCGCCCATGAGCCACAAATACTGAGCCAGCGTGCTGCAACTACTGAGGCCCGCGTGCCTGGAGCCCGTGCTCCGCAACCAGGGGGGCCACTGCACTGAGAAGCCCACGCACCACGGCGGGGAGTAGCCCCCGCTCGCCACAAATGGAGAGGGCCCGTGTGCAGCCACAAAGACCCAACACAACCAAAAATAAATAAATAAATAAATAAATAAATGTATAAAAAAATAAAAGTACAGAGAGAAGGTACACAAAGTCAGTGGCTTTCGACATGGATGGCAGAGGGTCAGAGAGATGGCAGCATAAGCACTTGACCTACTGTTGCCAGTTTTGAAGATGGAGGGAAGGGCCCTGGGCCCCAGGAAGGCACACAGCCCTGCCAACACCTGGAGTTTAGCCCCATGAGACCCGTGTTGGACCTCCTATCTACAGAACCACGAGGTGATACACCTGCGGTATTTAAAGCCGCTGACGTTGGTCAAGGCAGCGATAGGAAACTAATACGTGTACCGACAAGCATGGGGTTGGAAGTGGAAACACAGTCGTCAAAAAAGCAGAAATTGCTCCTTACTAACTGCAAATGAATCAGCTTGCCAGCCCTCTTGCCCTGCGAACTCAGTTCTTCCAGAACAATAACAACAACCACCAAAAAAACATTGGTGCTGATACTGCCATTTCTTGGGGGCCAGCTGCGCCCTAGGCACTCTGCTGGGGCTTTTAGAACACTGTGTCGTTTAATCTTCACACGACACCATACTGTCTCCAAATTTACAGAACAGGCAGAGGGAAGGATCTTCTGCCCTTCTTCATTCCTGGGTCAGCCCCCTGCTAATAATTAACTCTTTGCAAGTTGGAAGTGGATTTTCAGTAACTCAAAGTCCCTTTAAATCCAAGGGGTTAGTTAGAGGAGATGTGTTTGCTATCTTACAGGCAGGCCTTGGTTCAGGGCTGCCTAAAAATTAGTCCTGGTAGATTTATCGGACATTGCCAGGGCATCTGGAATATCCTGCAAGCATTCATTCATTCATTCAATACGCATCCATTAAGCACCAACTATCCCCTGCCCTCAAGAAGCTCCAACCCTATGAGGGAGAGTGGGGCTTGGACTGGCATAATTGTAACCTGGGCAGAGTAGGACTGTGGCCTTCAGGAAGCATGTCATAGGTGTTTAACTGGGGAGGAGGCACCAGGATGTGGGAATCCAGGAAGGCTGCAAGGAGGTGGCACATTTAAGTTGGGTCTTGAAGAATAAGTAGGATTCACTAAGCAGAGATGATGCCAGTGGCATTCCAGGTAGGACAAAGAGCACCAGCAAAAACGTAGAGGAAGAGAAGTGGAGGCTGTGGGTTAGATCTTTTACTCCTCACAGGGTGCCCATGGAGTAGGTACTATTATTATCCCCACTTTGCAGAAGAATAAACTGAGGTAGAGAGCAGTTAAATGACTTGCCCTGGAACACACCGAGCTTACAAGTGGTGAGAGGGGTGTTTGCAGCCCGGCAGTCTGACTCCAGAGCTCCTGTTTTTGGTCTTTTCATCACATCCGCTGGGGAAATGCAAGCTTAGCAGGGTGAGTTTAGATGCTCATGGGCGAGAATAAGTGAGCTTCATTTATCCATTCCCTTTGTCATTCAACAAACATGGATGGAGCACCCACTGGGTGCCAGCTCTGGGCTAGGGGAAACAAGGGGACTCGAGGAACTCCCATCTGGAGGAGAAGGCAGACATGCAGGTGCTGAATCCCCTTGATGCCTGGTGAGCGCCCTGAGAGGTGGGCAGAGGAGGGAGTGTGGAGGCCAAGGGCCGGCTCCTGGGAAACCTTTTCCAGGACGACGGGAGATGGAGCAAAGTCAGCGAAGGAGACAGGGCAAAGTGGTCAGAGAGCTTGCAGGAGAGTCAAGGGGGCAAAATCAAGCCCACCCCTGACATTTGCAGGGCCTGGGAAATGCAAATGGCTCCTGGCTCCCAGCCTGCCCCTCTCCCTTTCTTTTCACACTTTCAGCTTGTCCTGCAGAGTGAGGGTCTCCTATTAATGGAATGCATGCACATTCCAACCATAAACCCCAGCTCCGTCCGTGCTCTCTACCTGCAAACAGCTGCCCGTAATTGCCCCTCAGGCCCTGGGCACACGCACCCGTCATGCTTCACCCTCAAGAGGACAAACCGAGGCAGGAAGCCCTTGCAGGCTCTGGAAGTGGGCCTTGAGCTGTTTGGGCAAAGATGCCCAAATATTGGGTACCTGGAGCGTGGCCTAGAAGACAAGTCACGTGCTCCGGGGGTGGGGGGGGCATGCTCTTTGGCCTCATGAACTCCTTGTTCTGTCAAGGACTCTGGTTGTCTGGGTCTCAAGGTCATTTTGCAGACAATTATGGAAGCCCTAAGAAGAGGTTTCCTCTGATGTCACATTCTCCAGGGAGGCTGAGTGAACAGGATTAAGAAAAGGCCACTGCCCGAGAAGGTGGCCCTGGGCTTGGTGAGAGCGGAGTCCGTGCAGGGCGGGGTGTGCAGAGATGTGGGGTGAGTGTGAGGTGAGGGATGGGAGGCAGAGAGCACAGAGCTCTCTTTCAAGAAATTTGGCAGAGAAAGGAAATAAAGCTGGAGGAAGGGAGCGTGAGGGGGAAGGAGGCCAGAGGGAACGTTTGTGTTCCTTGGTGTTTAGAAGGCAGTAGACAGGAATATGTTTTAGTCGGAGGGAAAAGAGCCTGTGGAAAGAGAGAGAGGCTGAGAAATCAGGAGAAAATATGTCCAGAAAGGATCTTTTTAACTCATCAGACAGGGGATGTGATGGCCTTAAAAAAAAAAAAAGGAAGGATTCCTCTTTCTCTGAGTGAAGACAGTGGGAGGAGATTGAGAGATTGAGGGAGCCCTAGTTGGGGGGTCTGGATTGTCCCTGAAATAATCCACATTTATCAAACACCCATTCACTATGTGTCAGGCACTGTTTTAGGGGTGCTAAGCGTGTAAGATCTTACCAATGTCTCACGACAGTCCTTAGAGTCAATACAATTATTGTCCCCTCCATCTGACCGTAATGAAAATGGGGGCACCAAGAGGACTAGTAACTGGCCCAAGGTAACACATCTAGTTACTAGTGATCTCAGGCTTAGGCAAAGGGGCCTCCGACCTGGGATCTGCAGTTTAGAAGGCTCTGCATGTCACAGCCACATGGGAAAAGAAATTTACTAACAGAATGAGACTTCAGCTTCTGGCCATAATGAAGTGACAGGGGCTAGGTTTACTCTCCGGCCTTAAAAAACTAGGACTCCAGACAAAATAGCTGAAAAAATGATTTTCAGACTTTGGACAAAGGCAACACGGGACTGGTCCCTGGGGAGAGGGAAACAAATGAGGTGAGCCCTGTAATTACCCCAGCTCCCCGCCTCCGGCAGTTTCCAGGCTTCAGTGCAGGGAGGAGGGAATGCAAACAGAGCTTGGATGTCTTGCTGATTGAGAAGACAGATTTAGAAAGGTGCTAGAGGGCTTCCCTGGTGGCGCAGTGGTTGAGAATCTGCCTGCCAATGCAGGGGACACGGGTTCGAGCCCTGGTCTGGGAAGATCCCACATGCCACGGAGCAACTGGGCCCGTGAGCCACAGCTACTGAGCCTGCGCGTCTGGAGCCTGTGCTCCGCAACAAGAGAGACCGCGATAGTGAGAGGCCCGCGCACCGTGATGAAGAGTGGCCCCCACTTGCCACAACTGGAGAAAGCCCTCGCACAGAAATGAAGACCCAACACAGCTAAAATAAATAAATAAATAAATTTATTAAAAAAAAAAAAAAAAAAAAAAAAGAAAGGTGCTAGAAATTCACAGGCCAGAGTCCCAGGGAAGTGGAGCTGAACATATATCCAGAGATCAGCAAAGGTGTCTCCTTGAGTCTGGCTGAGCACTGATTTGCACACACATGAAAGGAAAGGCTCGGGAAAGAGCCACTGAAGGCAGAGCAATGCCTGGAGCTCACATGGGGCAGGGATTAGTTTGTGTTCCCATCAGGCAGAGTGGAAAGACCTCATAATACACGGGGTATTGAGTATAGTCCTCAGAAGCATATCCCCTTAGCAGAGGTCTAAATTAACCTTCGACTAACAGCTACTCTGTATCTGCCCTAAAAATCTTAAAAGCAAGCCTCAAAAGTATACATCTTACTTCAAGTATGTTAGCTATGTGCCAGAACAAAGTCCAACACTGCTTAAAGGAATGCAACAAACTCCTACACCAAACAATGGAAAATTCACAACGTCTAGCATCTAATCAAACTTCAGACCAATGGCCCTCACGAACATAGATGCAAAAATTCTAAACAAAATTTTAGCAAATCAAATCCAACAATATATAAAAAGGATAATACATCCTGACAAAGTGGGGTTTATCTCAGGAATGCAAAGTTGGTTTAATGTTTGAAAACCAATCAATTGAATTCACCATATTAACAAATGAAAAAAGGGAAACCGTAGGATCATTTTAATAGATGTAGAAAAACTGTTTGACAAAATCCAACATCCAGTCCTGTTAAAAACTTTCAGAAGACTAGGAATAGAAGGAAAGTTCCTCAGTCTGATAAAGAACATCTAGAGGGCTTCCCTGGTGGCGCAGTGGTTGAGAATCTGCCTGCTAATGCAGGGGACACAGGTTCGAGCCCTGGCCTGGGAAGATCCCACATGCCACGGAGCAACTAGGCCCGTGAGCCACAACTACTGAGCCTGCGCGTCTGGAGCCTGTGCTCTGCAACAAGAGAGGCTGCGATAGTGAGAGGCCGTGATGAAGAGTGGCCCCGGCTTGCTGCAACTAGAGGAAGCCCTCACACAGAAACAAAGACCCAACACAGCCAAATAAATAAATGAATAAATAAATAATAATTAAAGGTGCTAATAATTAAAAAAAAAAAAAAAAGAACATCTAGAAACAGGGAATTCCCTGGTGGTCCAGTGGTTAGGACTTGATGCTTTCACTGTCATGGCCCTGGGTTCAATCCCTGGTTGCGGAACTAAGATCCCACAAGATGTGCAGAGTGGCAAAAAAAAAAAAAAAAAATCTAGAAACAAACAAACAACAACAACAACAAAAGGACATGCTAACAAGTAGAAAGGTATGACCCACAATCAGGAGAAAAATCAATCAGTAGAAACAGATTTAGAAATGAAGAGATGAAATAATTAGCAGAGGAAGACACTGCGATAATATAATTGTGCCTCACTCATAAGTCTCATGTATTCAAGAAGGTAGAGAAACATATGAACATGATCAGGAGAGAAACAGAAGTTATAAAAAAAATCCAATTGTAATGTCCAGAAGTGAAAAATATAATATCTTAAATAAAAAAATACACTGAATGTGATTAAGAACAGATTAGACACTGTAGAAGAAATGATCAGTGAATATGCAGATACAGCAATAAAAAACATCCAAAATGAAGCCCAGAGACAAAAAGAAGAGGGGGAAAAAAACATAAATAGAGCATCAGTGACATTTGAGATACTACCAAGTCATCTAACATATGAGAAATTGGAGACCCTGATTGGGGCAGGGAAATAAAAAATATATATTTCTCCAAAGGAGAAATAATGATAAAAAAATTTTCAGGTTTGATGAAAACTAAAAACAACAGAGCCAAGTGGCTCAATGAACCCAGGCAGAAGAAACGTAAAGAAAACCACATAAGAACACATCATAATCAGATTGCTGAAAACCAGTAAGAAAGGGAAAACTGTATAAGCAGCCAGAGGGAAAAGAACACATCTCAGACAGAGGAACAAAGAAAAAGAGTGATAGCATATTTCTCATGAGAAACTGTGCGAGCCATAGGACAATGGAGAGACATCCTTAAAGTACTAAAAAAAAAAAAAAAAAAAAAAGAAGAAAGAAAAGAAAAGAAAGAAACCATCAACCTAGAATTCTATACTTAGTAAAAATATCTTTCAAAATGAAGGCAACCTACCTAGACTTTCTCAGACCTAGAAAAACTGGGATCTGGAATAGTCAAAGCAAATTTGAAAAGAAGTAGAAAGTAGGAAGACTTATACTGATTTCAAGACTTACTATAAAATTACACAAAATTCAGTGACTTTTATATTTTTCTGTCTGTCATCATAGAAAAAGCATAGCTCTGTGTACACACTCTTACACGTTTTTGGTTTTAAGGAAGATATATTTGTCAACCTAGGAAGCTGGAACTTTTTTTATGTAATGGTTTGTTAGCTTTATTTGCAACTTTTAACTCTCAAGATATGGAATTGGGGAGTCTCCTCTGCACTCTTGCCCTGGGCTGTAAACATGAAAGGTGGGGCTGTGTCTAGTAGGTTATAGACCCCAGACCTCACCAAAGTGGTCTGACCCCAAGTGCTCCCCACTGCACCACACTGCCTGCTAGTAGAGAACGGGGAGAGTATTGGGGAAGAGTAAAGCACAACTGTATAGCACAGGGAACTCTACTCAATACTCTGTAAAGACCAAGTGGGAAAAGAATCTAAAAAAGAGTAGATATATGCATATGTATAACTGATTCACTTTGCTGTACAGCAGAAAGTAACACAACATTGTAAATCAACTATACTCCAATAAATTTAATTTAAAAAATAAATAAAACAATGGGACTTCCCTGGTGGTCCAGTGGTTGAGACTTCGCACTTCCACTGCAGGGGACAAGGGTTCGATCCCTGGCTGGGGAACTGTGATCCCACGTGCTGTGCGGCACGGCCAAAATAAACAAACAAACAAACAAACAAACAAACAAAATACTGTATTCCAAAAAAATAAATAAATCGATTCCAACTATATTTCAATAGGGGGGAAAATAGAATAAAGCACAGAGGAGTTTCTGTAAGAGGCCTGTAAAGATGCCAAGGAATGTCTGTGGGAGTGGAATTTAATGTACAGGAGGAAAGTTTAATGGGTGAAGGAGGTAAGGGCGGTGGGGATGCTGAGGCTTTTCTTCTGGGGACAACAGACTCACTGGAAGTAGGGTTATCAGGAGAGAGCTTGTAGCCTGGAGCTGGGAAGCCCTTGGGTTCTGACCCCTCTGTTGCGATGATTCTCCTTACTTCAGCCGATGTTCTATTACCCTCAGGAGTGGAAAGCCAGTTCACTTGACGATTGGAAAGATAAATGCATGAGGGCTTCCCTGGTGGCACAGTGGTTAAGAATCCACCTGCCAATGCAGGAGACACGGGTTCGAGCCCTGGTCCGGGGAGATCCCACATGCCGTGGAGCAACTAAGCCCATGCGCCATAACTACTAAGCCCATGCGCCATAACTACTAAGCCTGCACTCTAGAGCCGTGAGCCACAACTACTGAGCCCATGTGCTGCAACTACTGAAGCCCACACGCCACAACTACTGAAGCCCACATGCCTAGAGTCCATGCTCTGCAACAAGAGAAGCCACTGCAATGAGAAGCCTGTGCACTGCAATGAAGAGAAGTCCCCGCTCCCAGCAACAAAGACCCAACGCAGCCAAAAATACATAAATAAATAAATTTATTTAAATAAATAAATAAATGCATGAGAAACAAAGCAACATACTACGTTCTGGCAAGATACTTTGCCTGCTGGATACCACTAATGCCGGGCCAGCAATAGCTAGTGGTAGAGTGTGTTAGACACAGGCTAGCACTAAGCCAACATCTTTCTCTTTGATGGTATCAAAAGGATTAAAAAAGACTCAAAGTGCAAAGTTACTTTTTAAAATATATTTTAATTAATTAATTAAATTTATTTATTTTTGGCTGTGTTTATTTTATTTTGGCTGTGTGTGCGGGCTTTCTCTAGTTGCAGTGAGTGGGGGCTACTCTTTGTTGTGGTGCGTGGGCTTCTTGTTGCGGTGGCTTCTCTTGTTGCAGACCATGGGCTCTAGGCACGTGGGTTTCAGTAGTTGTGGCGCTCGGGCTTCAGTAGTTGTGGCACACAGGCTTAGTTGCTCTGCGGCATGTGGGATTTTCCCGGACTAGGGATTGAACCTGTGTCCCTTGCATTGGCAGGCAGATTCTTAACCACTGCGCCACCAGGGAATTCCCAAGCAAAGTTACTTTTTGCAAATCATCTCTGGGACACCAGTGATACAGCCCGCATCATCTGGGAAACATTGCTCTGGGTCAGACTCCTGAGGGTGCAAAGCCGAGTGGTCAAGCCAGACTTCCGTATCTACCACTGACCTAACGTTATGTGCTGGTACCTTGTCTCCAAAGACAGCCCCCAACAATCTCTCCCATCTCTGTGCCATGTCACTCCTCCTACCAGGAGACAGAGGCTATCTCCACTCCCAGAGAGTCTGAGCTGCCCTTGGGGCTCACCTTGAAGAATAGAATGCACCAGAAGTGAAGTGTACCAGTTCTAGCCCAGGCATTAACTGACGGCTTCTGCCTGGACTCCTTGGGGCCCTGGGCTGCCATGCGAGAAGCCCACTTTGCTGAAGGGGGTCCAGCCACCACAGTTGAACTTCCAGCTGAATGTAACCAAATGAGTGCCCCACTGCCACCACAAGGAGCACAGGTACTGCCCAGCTGAGCCCCCAGAATCATGAGAAGTAAATAGCTGTTCTTTTAAGTCACTATGTTTTGGAGCAGTTTTTACACAGCAGTGGGCAACTGACCATATGCCAAGCACCGCCAACAGCCTTACACATGTTATTTGTTTAATGCTTACAACATCCCTGGGAGAAATGTTACCTTTCGCTCCATTTTACAGATGGGAAAACCCAGGCTCAGAAGGGTGACATCACCATGCCCGTGGTCTCACAACTAGAAAGTGCTGGAGTGTAGACTGGACCTAGTCTGTCCAACTCCAAGAGGGCAGGACAAGGGGCTGGCTGGGAGACCAGGGGAGAACCTGTGTTCCCATGCCAGGAGGGAGAGAGAGGTGCCACCCAACTTGCTCTCGTCCAGGACCGTTCTGGTTCCCCGGCCAGAGTGCAGCCGGCTGAGGAGGGCAGTGCAAGACGGAACAGGAGGCCAGGTTCTGCGTTGGGGGTTAACGTGGGGAGAAAGGGGCTCCGTGACCAGGAACTCTTTGACTCAGACGGACCCCAGCCCCCCACCCTGCCTGGGACACCACCAGACTTCACATGGTCCCAATTGGATATTATCTCTGAGACGGTCTCCTGGCTTGTCCAGCTTGCTAACCCCGGGACCCACGTGGCCAGCCTCCTGCTACCCAGTGCCCATGCTGTGATGGATACGGGGCTGCCCACTGTGGGCATTTCCCTGGCACAGAGGTCCCTCCTGCCTGTCTACTGGCATCCTGCCAAATAGTCTTTTCATGTCACAAGCTAAACCTGAAATTCCCCTCCCCCGTTGATCCTGGATGCTTAGATGGCTGAGAGGGGACATTAACGACACTAGTATCTCCTCAGGCCCATAGAGCCCGCACTGTGATTCAGAGCTGGGTGCCCAGGGGTCCCTCCAGGCATCTGTTTGCGTGAATTTACTCACAGACAGGTGGGCATTCCTTGGAGGCCTGGGAAGAGAAGGGATGTTTCTGGTGCCGTAGCCTGGGACAGAGGGAGACAGGAGAGGAATGAAGTGGAATCGACAGAGGGGACTGCGGAGTGTCGCTCTCAACCTCCAGTCCACCGTTCTCTGGAGACGTCAGAGAGCTGAAAGCCACGTTGCTCAGAACTCGCTGGCAATAGGGATCCGGGTGCAAATTAGTTTCCCCCTAATGTAGATGCATAGGGTGGTATTTGGAAGCAGCAGTGAATGCCCTTTTGGGCTGCCTTTGCTCCTGGTAAACGTGGAGGAAATGTGCCATTTTTCTGCTGCAGCCTCCCAGGGGCCGCTCTGTAGCTTCCTGGCTGTTGAGAGGCCGGTTTGGCAGAAGCAGTAGCAGCTTCCTGAACCCTGGATGGCAGCCATAGGGTGTGATCTTGAACTCTGAGCTCCAGTGGGGCCTCAGAGGGAGAAGTCCCTGGTGGGTCCCAGACGGTCACCTCCTCTTCTGGGAGATGTCGTTCTCCTGACTTGGGCAGGGCCACACCTTTCTGGTAGGAGCTACATCTCCCTCTGTCTGGATGCTTGTCTTCCCTCCTCTTGTTACGTCTCCTCCCTCTTTAAATCCTCTCCCCACGAGAGCAGCTCAGTTTCCAAACCGTCACTTATTCTGTAGATTCGAAGGTGGCCCCTGGGCTTGCAGGAGGATGGACAAAGAATCCAGAGGTTGACAGTGTAGCCTTGGAGCTGTCACTCACCACCCGAGCCCTGGGGAACATGCCCTTTCTTCTGTGGGCCTCGGTTTTCTAACCTGTAAAATGATAGGGTTGAAATGAAAGTTCCCTCCCAGCTTGAACCTACGATGATTCATTCCACAAACACGTTAATTGAGGGTCTGCTGTATGACAGGTACTGGGCTGGGTGCTGGGGCAACAAGATGAATGGGGCCTGGTTTTTGCAGAGCTCACCTTCTAGAAGACAGGCAGGTGAATAAGCACGGAATTAAACCACAGAGGGCTACGTGCTGTGCCGTGGTTGAAAGAATAGAGCTCTACCAGTCTTGTGAAGAAAGCAGCAGTATCCTGGCTCCCTGTCCCCGACCTCCACCCCTCCACCCGACCCCCAGTCCCCCCACTCTCAGTTCTTTTAGATGCTTCCTTTGAGTTTTAGCAGCATACATATCTGTAGAAAAGAGACTTGCATCGCTACTTTTTGACTTTTCAGTTTTAGGTGCCAATTAAGTTCTCACTTTATAAGACGTAGATTAAATTATCTTTTATCCACCCTCCCCATTAGAACCTTCCCCCAGAACCCCTTCGTGTCTCCCCACTCTCCCAATATGGTTACATCATCCTCTTGGTTAAATGGGACCTCAGTGTCTTCATTTTTATGACTAAATGTTATTTATAGCTAAACCATGTAGTATATTATTACTATTTCAACATTTTTTTCTCTCTAGAGTGAGCTGCCCTTTTTTATTTGCTTAGTTTTCCTCATACATATTAGTGATTCAATCTCTAAATCTTCCCTGGTAGTGTGAATCTCATCTCAATATGTCCAAATTTTAGGCATTCTGTGCATTTCATCTTCTTGAAGAAATCTCTCCCAGAGCCCTTTCACTTCTCCAGGAGGACCTGCTTGCTCTCTACTCCTGGCACGGATCCTAATCTCTCTCTTAGTTGATTTTCTGCTTTCTTTTTCTTGTGTTTGGGGGAGGGAACACATCCTCCACCCTCCCACTGTGAGAAATGGTAAATGAGAGTTGCAGTTTGGGGAGAATTTGCATGTCTCAACACGTTTTTATTTTACAAATTAATAGTTTAGCAGGGTATGGAATTTTAGGTTGCAGAAAAATCTCTTAGAACTTCTACGGCAATGCTCCATCATCTATGACAGTGCTGTTGAACAACCAATGCTGTTTGGAGTCCTGATCCTTTCATGTGACTCAGTTTTCTCTCTAGAAGTTTGTAGCATCTGTGTCTCCAGTTCTGAAATTCCACGATGCTGTGCTTTGGTGAGGGTACATTTTTATATGCTCATTGGCCTGTTCAGTTTGGAACTCATGTTCATCAATTCTGGGAAATGTTCTTGAAATACTTTTTAAGGGCTTTTCTCTTCTCTGTTTTTTCTGTTTTCCTCCTTTGTTTTTGTTTCTTTGTTTGCTTGCTACAGTTTGGGAGGATATCTTTAACTTCCAGTCTTCCTGTTTAATTTTCATTCCTGTTAAGTTTTAAATTTCTGAGACCTCATTTTGTTCTCTGAATGTACATTTTTATAGCATCTTATTCTTATTTCATGGATGCAATATCACATTTCTCTGAGAATAAATAATTTTTTTAAAAGTTTCTTTCTGTCTGCATAACAGTTTCCTCCAAATTGCTTTCATCTGTTTGTTTTGACCTCTGTTTTTCACATTAGATGCTTTCCTCATATGTCTGTGAATCTTTGGGTTTCTGGGTTTTTTTTTTCTTTTTTAGTTTATTTAGTTTATTTATTTATTTTTGGCTGTGTTGGGTCTTCGTTGCCGCACGCAGGCTTTCTCTAGTTGCGGCGCGTGGGGGCCACTCCTCGTTGCGGTGCAGTGGCTTCTCTTGTTGCAGAGCACGGGCTCTAGGCGCATGGGCTTCAGTACTCGCAGCATGCAGGCTCAGTAGTTGCGGCACATGGGCCCTAGGGCTCGTAAGCTTCAGTAGTTGTGGCTCACGGGCTCTAGAGAGCAGGCTCAGTAGTTGTGGCACACAGGCTTAGTTGCTCCATGGCATGTGGGATCTTCCCTGGACCAGGGCTCGAACCCATGTCCCCTGCATTGGCAGGCGGATTCTTAACCACTGCGCCACCAGGGAAGTCCCTGGGTTTCTGCTGAAGCATGGAACTCTAAAAGCTTTGCAACTGTGGGCAGGCCTTTGCTGCCTCTGCCCTTTAGAAACCCTTGATGTCAGAGTCGTTCACCCAATCCCCTGTAGTGGTCCTGCCTCTCCTACATCAGTGTTTCCTCCAGCCCAAAGGCCCTCCATTTACTCACTCCAGAATATGCATCTCCCATCATCTACAGTGGTACAGGGAGGGGAAGGGACCTGCCTGCACAGAGTAGGGGAGGGATCTGGAGGACTAACTGCTCCTTAAACTGACTTTCAACTAGTTTGCTTATTTTTTTAATAGACTTTATTTTTTAGAGAAGTTTTAGGTTCACAGCAAAATTGGGTGGAAAGTATAGAGAGTTCCCGTGTACCCCCCGCCCCACACATACCCAGCCTCCCCCATCATCCACATCCTCACCCCAGGGGACATTTGTTACAACTGATGGACCTACACTGACACATCATTGTCCCCAAAAGTCCATAGTTTACATGCAGGGTTCACCCTTGGTGTTGAACATTCCATGGGTTGGGACCAATGTATAAAGACAAGTATCAACCATACAGTCTCACAGCGAGTATTTTCACTGCCCTAAAAATCCTGTGCTCCACCTATTCATCCCTCCCTCTTCCCAGCCCCCGGCAACCACTTACATTTTACTTTTTAAAATTCACCTTTATCCCTACTTCTAGAGGTAACCAAGGTAACCCATGCCAACCCTCCCCTGACCTCTGTGCCCTGAGTGTGGAGCGGGGGGAGGCAGGGAGATTGCCTCTCAGCTGCCCTCTTCACTGTATGAGGACTCAGCTTTCTCTGCCCATCCTCTCTCCAGCTTCTGAAACTTGTTGCTGTTGTCTTCTCCCTTGTTCTTTTCTTTTTTTTTTTTTTTTTTTTTGCTGTGCCGTGCATCTTGCGGGGATCTTAGTTCCCCAAGCAGGGATCGAACCCAGGGATCTTGCAGTGAAAGCAGAGTCCTAACCACTGGACTGCCAGGGAATTCCCTCCCGTGTTCTATTCTATTTGTTTCTATGAGTCTACATCTTAAAACAAGTCCCTCTGCTGTAGTTTAGCAGGGCTTCAGGATGGCTGGAAGGGAAACGCATGAGCTCAACTGGCCACCTTTAATTAGAAGCTGCTCTAGTTGGATTTTCTGTTGTCACCTCAAATTCAACTTGACCCAGACACCACCCCCCCTCATCTTCTCCTGCAAAATAAGCTCCTTCTCTTAGGAGATTCTTAGTAGGTTCTGATTTCTGCCAGTGGCTTCCGCTGCTCTGTTACCTAAGGCTTAACACCATAGGGTCCTCTCTGCACCTGTGCGTCCCTTGCCTCCTGTTCATGCAACTAGTCTCCCCTCTGGTGTCCTTCCCATTTCCCCTCCTCTGTTCACAGAGGCCACCCAGATTCAGCTTCTCACACCCAGACCTGAAGGAACGGCCTGTTACTGATCTTCAAGCATCCTCCCATCACATTTAACCTCCGAAATGTCTTCAAACAAACAAACTTGCCATGATCATGTCATTCATGGCTCAAAAATATTTTGTCTAGAGTAAAAAGTGCCAATTTCTGAGTTAGGTAGGGGAGTTTCTACAATATGACTCCTATCTGCCTCTCCTGGCCTCATTCTCCTGCTAGGACCGCTGGGCGTGGTTACGGCCACTCTGAACACACTGGCCCTTCCTGACTCTGTTCCCTCTGCCTGCACACCTTTCAAGACTCAGCTTAAATGCTGCCTCTGACGCAGAGCTTCACAAGTTATCCTGGGGAAGTTGCCAGCTCCCTCTTCTGTGTTCCCAACCTCAAGTCGAATGTCCTAGTGCCATTTTTCTTTTTTTTTTAAAAAAAATATTTATTTATTTATTTTGGCTGCACCAGGTCTTAGTTGCGGCATGCGGGATCTTTAATTAGGCATGCGGACTCTTAGCTGCGGCATGCACGTGGGATCTAGTTCCCTGACCAGGGATCGAACCCGGGCCCCATGCATTGGGAGTGCGGAGTCTTACCCACTGGACCACCAGGGAAGTTCCTGTATTGCCATTTTTCGGCTTACATATCTGTCTCTCTTTGGGGTTCTCTGAGGGGAGGGACTGTGTCTTCTCCATCTTGTACATTCAGGGCTTAGCTTGGTGCCTTGTATACATTAAGTTCTCAATAAATGTTGAATGTATGAATGATTGACTTTATAGTTATACTTCATTATTTGTGTCTATTCTTTTCTATGCTGCTGCCTTCATTATCACCATATTAATAATCCTTTGATAGGAAGATCGTTTTAATTAAACTCCCTGCAAGTGTCATTAGAAGGACCTTCTTTGTACCAAAGATTGCTCGCAGCAAAAGGGAAAAGAGTTTGTTCTTTTTGCATGTTGCCTAGCTTCACTTATTATTTTACTTCTTTACATATCCGTGTTCTTTCTCTAGCTGCTCTGTAAGCCTCCCGAGGGCAGGGCCCATGCCTAGCTCTTCCTTCCAGCATTCTCCATAGCACCCAGCTCCAGCCTAGGTAGAGAGTAGGGGCTCAGTGAAGATTTGTAGATGGAACGCGTGTGCTATGAGGTCGGGGAGGATAAGTGGGCCGGTCTGGGGTGACTCTCTGATGTGGAAGCAAAATCAGGAAGCCCAGCAGGGCCTGGGTCAGGCCTGGGAGGAGGGAGACGGCAAGGACCAGCGTGGACTATGGGAGAAGGCATCTGGGAATAGCCCATCACAGCCAAGTGTTCTTTGGGAAGCAGGGAGAAGAGGAAGATGAGGAAGGAGGGAGAGGGAGGGAGGAGAAGAATGTGTGTGAACAGAGTGGCAGTGGGGTGGGAGGTGGCCAGTGCAATGGGGGAGGGGCTAAGTGGGTGGGAAGGCCTCCAGGGTCAAGGCCTCAGGGCAATTTCTTCACTCTAGGGGCTGACCAGCCCCGGTCGCCCCACTCCCCTGCCTCCCGTTCGCCTCCGGAACCCCACTTTGTAGTGCGGGCATCAGAGCCACCTTCAACTTCATTGCTGCTGAATCTTCCCTCCCTCAAGTGAGGATCACCAGGTCCAGGCCTCTGCTCCGGGATGGTGTGCCCTGCTCCCTCCCTCCTCCCCTCCCTCCCTCCCCTGGTGAGTCCCATGACCGATTCTAGACTCTCCCTCCCAAAGGGGGCCCCACCCTTCTTCCTGAGCAGCTGTGGTCGAGTCCTGGGGGAGATACTGAGAAAGGAGATGTGAGAAACACCTAATCTGATGGAGGAGGGAGGGTCCACTCACGGGCACTCATGGGAGAATCAACCTGAACCTCTGCTGCCCTCTCCCCGCCCCACTTAAATATGTATCAGAAAACACAAAATCATTACAGCCGAGAAAACTAATAGCAAAACCTTTTCTTGACATTCCATGGCGGTGTCTCCTCCCCTCCACCTCTGGGGTCCTTCTTCTCTCTCTCCCTTTGCTGCTAAACTCAGTGAGAGAGAGATTCCCCCTCGCCCCCGTTTCTGCTCCACACAGGGACTCCTTCATGCAGCTCTCCTGCGCTCCTCCTCTCCTTGGAAACTATGCTGTCCTAGGGTGCCAGGGGCCTCCTGTTGCCAAGTCCACGTTGGTGGCGGTGGCATGGAGCCTGAAGCTGTCCCTGGCCTTGCCTTCCGTGAGCACGGCAGCCCTGCCACTGCAGAGCCCCTGCCTCGGCCTCGGGACCACCCTCTCACCATTTCTCCCTCCTTGCCCCCTGACCATCTCTGTCTTCCTTCACAGCCACGCCTCTTGCCCCACGACCAGATGTGGGCCCAGATGTGCTTCACCAAGGTCCATCTCTCCAGCCCCTCTGCACAGGGCCAGCTGGCTGTCCTGCCCCTCCCTACAGGCCCAGTTGAACATCGAACCTCTTCCTTGGCTCTGTCTTGAGCCCAGAGGGGCTGAAAGCATGAGATTTCTTCCTCTGGCCCAGGACCCAAACCTTGGAATCATTCCTCTTTTGTTTTTAAATGAAATATTCCAGCCACACAAAGGTACAGGGAATAATGGAATGAACCCCTGTGTTCCCACCAGCTGGCTCAAGAATAAACCATTATCGATATACTTGAAGCCCCTTGAGTACCACTCCCCATCGCATCTCCCCTTCCCCAAGGAGGCAGCCACCATCCTGAATTTGTTATTTATCATTCCTACAAATTCTTTAAATGTTCGCTGCATCTGTATGTGCCTTACATGATATATAGCTTTCATATGCATGGCTTTAAGCATTATGTAAATGGCAGCACAATGTATCTTTCTTCCATTTTCTCCCCTTCAAATGTACCCTGCTGATGACAAGTAGCTCTGGTGTTTCCCTTTTCTCTGCAGTCTAATATTCCATTGTGAAAATGTGCCACACTTGACGTCCCCTCGTCCCGTGAATAGACATTTCAGATAACACTCAGCTGAGGTCATTCTGGACCTCTCTTCTCTCGTGCAGTCACTTGGTCCCAGTTTCTACTCTGTTGTTCAAAAAGCTTCCTGATATCATTTTCCAAAGCAACCTCCCTATTTGGGACTCCTTCGCCCGTCACCTGGACAACCCCAGTAGCCACCTAATGGCCCCCGCAGCCCCAGCTTAGCCCACTCGCCCCACAGCTACTTTCTCCCCACACCTGATGTCAGTCGGTTCCCCTCTGCTCTAAACCCTCTCCTGAGTGCTGCCCCTGGCCGCCAGCCTGGACTCCCAGCTTGCCTTTGGACCCTCCAACAGTCACTCCCACTGGCTTTCCAGTATCATCTCCCAGTCCTGCAGCCTCTCTGGCCTTCTTGACTCTCCCCTAAATGCCCTAACCCATCCCACCCCTGCTTTCTCTGGGTGGTTGCCCCGCTTGCCAGGCTCTCCTGCTGAGCCTTATCTTTCCCTCGAGGCTACGACAGTGCCATATCTTCTCCGAGAAGCCTGCTCTGAACACCTCTGCAGGCCACAGCATGGCGTGATGGAATCACTGATTTCGCCCCTGCCAAGCTCACTTATGTATTTATTGAAGTACCAGACTGTCCCCCTCTGATGTAAACTCGGTGACATGGGCCGCAAGTTTGAATCTTCGTCAGCAGCACCAGCAGTATCGCCGCTGACAGGGTATCGGCAGGCGTGGGCCCGTATGCATGCTTCACATCCACGATTCCATTTAATTCTCCCCTCCATCTTCTGAGGAGTCAGGGATTCTGATCACCACTTTATAGATAAGGAGACTGCACCACAATTCACGTGCCGGGGGCCTAGCCCGGTGCCAGAGGAGGTAAATGTGTGTCGGCAATGACAGTGGTGGGCCGGGTTTCTGTCAGTCCACTGGCTTCTCTGCCCCTGCCTCTCTCTCCTCACTCAGCCCTTTGTTTTCTGCCACGTGAACCTTCCCGAAGCTCCATCTAGGTCTACCTACAAGCTTAGAACGTTTCTCCTCTCCCCACTTCCCACCCAAGTTTCCCCCTCCCAGCTGCAGCCTCTCTTCCAGGGAGTCCTCCAGGAGTGCACCGGTCCCCTCACCCCCGTGGTAATTGGCATCCAAGACCACATTTTGTTAAGAGCTATTATGTGCTGTGGGCCTAATATGCACTGGACATGTTTTGATATGCTGTGTAATTAATCTTCTCAACAAACCAGTGATGATCGCCCCACCCCAGTCTACAGACGAGGAAACTGAAGCCCAGAGAGGTCAAGAAGTTTTCCCAAGGCCACAGAGTCAGCAAGTAGCAGAGGCAGGATCTGAACCCCTGCAGGCCCTCAGTTTTCTCCCCTGCAGTCCTCGGCACTTGGCTGATCACCGTCAGTTTCCCAGCCAGAGAACCAGCTCTCTGAGAGCTGAGTCCCGTGCATCTCTGGTGTCTGCCCACCCGTGTTCCTGCGCTTGGCCTGCCCCTGAGCCCAGGCAGCGCCCGATGGAGACAGTCTGAGTTCCAGGTCTGAGAGCAGGAGGGGCCCTGACCCCTAGCAGGGGTAGAAGCCTTCTACTTAGGGCCAGGAGCTCCAGAATGCCCACCCCACCCTGTACCAACCTTGTTAATTTGACCCATCTCCCAAAGGTGGCCAGTGCCCCCTCCCCACACCCCCTCCCCGGCCCCTCTTGGGTAGGACAGAGGGCCTTTCAGCCTTGGCTGCCACCGTGACCACCTTCTTGGGAGGGGCTGTTTTTCTAAACTTTTGAACCTGAGGTGGAGGCAGACCGCAGGCGTGGAGGGGACCTGGGCCTGTGTGATGGGATGTCACCGTGACTACCGGGTGGTATGTGTCCCCACCCTGGCTGGCCACAGGATAATTGCAGGCTTTCAAGATGGAAGGGACTTCTTGGTGTAAACGTAGCTAATTAGCAGCACGTGTGTGTGTGTGTGTGTGTGTGTGTGTGTGTGTGTGTGTGTGTGTGTGCGCGCCTTGTGAATCTGCACCCACCCCCACCCCTGACCAGGGGCCTCTTTGCCTTCACTGCTCAGACTCACTCCGTTTTCCAGCAGAAGGCCCCCCAGTACCCCCCTCCCAGCCTGATTAGTTTTATAGAGCGTTTCAGCCTTCTTTCTCCGGTTCCCTCTGTCCTTTAGAGACATTCCAAGCCCCAACTTACCTCATTCTGCCTAGAGAAGAACAGCATCTGGGGAACTCTGAATTCAGGGCCTGATTCCTGGCTCTGAGGCACTCTGTACCTCAGTTTCCCCTTTGGGAGTCTCCAACAAGGGGTGGGGGGAAAGCCAAAGTGTACAGTGTCACTAGAAAGCTGAGACTAGGGCACCGAGCCGCTGTCTTCCCTTCCCCCACTGCAAACCAGATTCCTCATTCTTAATGTTTCATCTGTTAGCCTTTGATTCCCGGAGTCTCAGTTTCCTCATCTGTCAGATGGGGATAATAACAGTATCTAACTCGAGTTGTTGTGAGGATTACACAAAATATAAGGCTTCTAGAATAGTGTGGGGTATGTGATAAGAACACTAAATGTTAGTAATTATTGTTACCATTAAAAATCTTTACTGAGCCCTTTGTGGTGAGCAGTGTACTAGGCTCCAGAGGCGTCATCTCTCCAGATCACTCTCATCTCTCTTCTCCTATTTCTGCTCCGGGTGCTTCATACGTCACAAGTTGGAGGGGGTCTGGAAGCCCCCAAACAGCAGGAGGAACCCTTTTCTGCCCTAGGCTAGAGACTGCTCTCAGGGACATGGGGTTGTAGGGCCGTGGTTGTCACAGGAAGTTGAGCGCCCTCTCCCCACACCCCCACCTCCCATCCTCCCCTGGAGGGCAAGTTTGCCCAAAGAGGAGCAGAAGCTCGGCTTTGTCTGAAGCGCCCTCTGCTGGCCATCGGCGAAGGCCTTGGTCAAGGGCGGCAAGTTAAATAGAAGGTTGGGGGAGAGTAGAGCCTTCTGAATGTGAGGGGAAGGGGATTTCTGCCCGATGCAGAGCCCACAGTGCCACCTTCTCACCCTCAAAATGCCTGGCTTGGAGTATTTTTTTTTTTTTAAACCAGCCTGAGAACAGTTTCCAAAGACAGCTTTTCTCTCCCCTGGTAAATGCAGAAATAGACCAGGACAAGCAGCCAGCCAGAGCTAACAACCTGCCCCCCAACAGCTGCACAAAACAGTAGGAAGGCCAGCAGCTAGACAGCATGCAGAACTTCCTGACAGCAAAACATGATTGGGGGTGGGATGTGGGAGGTGGTTCTTATTTAGAAGAAGGTAACGATGTAATGATGGGGAGGAGTGTCCCGCGTGGGATCTGTCAGATCAGAAAGGAAATTAATTATTGAGTCTGTACTCAGAAGATGGAGGCCCACAGCAGCCTCCTGTTTCTCATATTGTAAGACCTTCTTCTCTGCCAACACCTGGGATAGATCTTCACCCCATGTCCAAATGTACTGACCAGACATTTGCCGGATCCCTGTGGGGAGGAATCAAAAAAAAAAAAGGACTCAAGTTTGAAGCAGGAGAAACTGAAGTTAGATCACTGGAAGGACTGTCCTGGTAGTGAGGCTGGGTGTATCCTTGTCCCTTTAGAGTCTCCCATGTGGGAAGGATGCTCCCAGGGCCAGCCTAGAAAACAAATCTTCTTCCGTGGGTGGAGTAGGGAGTTTGGCAGCCAACACCTCTGGATTTTCTAGAAGGCTGGTGGGTTCCGAGGGGAAGGAGGGGAGGGGAAGCGGCGGCTGCAGTGAAACTGAGGGTAACCGCTTTATTGCGTTGTAGAGAGTGCCGTTGTCCACACCAATTACATGCAGCTAGTTCTACCGTACAGAACCCTGGTGGCCTCCACGGAGGGCGAGGTGGGGCAGATTATTATATCATCAATGCCACTTGTTCATAGCGTCTGGTGGGCGAGCCGGCGGGTAGAGGGTGGGGATTCTGAGTCCCCAGGCTGGGCTTCCCTGGCCTGACCTGGCCAGGCCCCTCCTGAGATGTCCTCTGTAAGGAGGGACAGGGGATTCACCCTGGGCTCTACAACAATGTCCAGAGGATTGGAGCAGGGCGAGGAGGCAGGGTGGACAGAAAGTGGGGAGAGTGAGACAGGACACAGATGATGGTTGAAAGGAGTAGGAAGGGCCTGAGACCCATAAGTCAGCGGAGACTCAATCTCCAGCTCCTGCTGGCTCTTTTCTGCTCTACTTCCCTCAAGCCTGGCTTTCAGAAAGTTCCAGCAGTTTGGTGATTTGTGGGGTTACTGATTCCAGTTCTGCTGCTTTCTCAACATCTTCCCCCCCCCCCCGCCGCACTTCCGCTGAGTACACACACTCCTTCCCGCGCCCTGCTCTGGAGGAGGGAGTGTCTGGAAGGTGAACAGTGCGGGGAGGAGGGAACTGGCCGATAACCCAGTAACGGCACTGGGGTCTGAGGAAGGCGGAGGGGGCTCCCCTGTTGGGGTGGGGCAGCAGACGGGGAGCCAGGACTCGATGTGGGCTGGTGTGGTGGTGCCCCCCTCCCCACCCTGCCTTTAACAGCCTGCACCTTTTCCTCCCCCAGCTGTCGGGGTCCAGACTGCATGGGCTAGAATAACCCCTTTTTCGACCTGAGCCCACCAGTGCTATGACACTGCACACAGGGGTGGGCGAGCATTTCAATGCCACACACACACCTATCCAGGTAGCCCCCAGGAAGACACGGGTGATGGGCCCAGAGGGCACCTTGGCATGCGGTCCTGCAGGAGGAACCCTCTCCATCCCTAGAGGAAATCTACTCCCTGATGAAAACATCCAGGCCAGGAACCTGGATTTCAAACCCACGAATGAACCGGGGCAAGGAGCTGTGACTTTGGGAGAAAACAGGAGAACGATGGAGAGACCTGGTTTGAAATTTCCGAGAATGCTAAGATGACGGATGGAAAAGGGGGCCAGGAGGAGCAGAGAGGAGCCAGAGCCCTGGCTGGGATGAACGTGGAGGTGCTGGTGCGTGGGGTTCAAGCCCACTCCCGTCCTTGCAGGAAGTCCCCCTTCAGGAGCCCCCAGCTGTCCAGAGCCATCTTTGTGCTTTCACACCCCTGCCCTCCCTCCCCTTGCTGACACACGCAGGGCCCTGTGAATAGAGGACGTTTAATATTTCTGTGCTGGTCAAACAGAACACAGGTGGGGAGTACATAGGGGAGGGGGCGGAGGGCCCCCTGCCTCTTGGGAGGGGTGGATTGTGAAGGGGTGTATGTGGGGGGTTTCTTGGGAAATAGTCCAAGGAGTCTTCTCAGCAAAGGGGCCTGGCCTGGGGTGTCATAAGCATCAAATACACCCAGTCCTTGGCCTTAAGTTGGGGTCCCCCATAGGGGGTCTGTGGAGAGTCTCACTTTTTTTCCAGCTCCTTCGCTGGAATCCACACTCCCAGTGTGATGGGGGACTTGGTCCTGGAGAGAGGGGTCTGGAGAGCCCCCAGTAAGCAGCCCAGGGTTGGGAAGAGGGCTCCCGTGCCCACCACCCAAGGGGCCGAGAACCCCGCGGGGTGCCGAGGGCTGCCCATCTCCTCCCCTCTGCCTGCTTTCCTTCCCCCCGGGGTTGGGCAAGAGCAGAGGGGAGGTGAGCAGGGTCGCCAACCTCTACTGAGTCCCAGGGTCCTCAGGGTGGGGTGGAGGGAGGGTGGAGAGAGAGGGTCTTGGCCACCAACAGACACTGTAAACTTTGGTTTAAAACAATAACTTAAGTTGGGGAGGGCTTCCAGCCTGGGGCCGGGATGGGAAGCGGGATGAGCAGGGGGTACGGGAGGCGACAAAGGAAAAAGCCAACAAAAAGTTTTGGTTTTTGCTTCCGGCATAAGAAAGGTCTTTGGTCATCTGTGTAACTGGGGGGTGGGGGGACAGAGAAGGGGTGCTGAGGGCGGGTGAGGGAAGACTGCGGTGGGGGACCTGAAGGCTGGGGTGGGAGTGACCTGTCGGGTCACAGCAGCCACCGTATTCATCCCACCCGCCCCTCAAGCCTGGTGTCAGCCTGGCCTTTCCCTGGGACACAGGCAGATGCTTCCCGCAGTCCTGGCACCACCTGGGGCCCCAACTCCAGCCTCAAGGGTAGCTCGGCCGCCTTCAGCGGCTCTACCTCCACGAGTGCACCGGGCACAGGTCTCTGTGGACGAGGTGGGCACCGGGCCACTTCCTATGCTCCCTGGCCTGGGGGGCAGCACCCAGGAAATGGGGGTGGAGGCCCAGTTCGGCCTGGGGGGGGGACCCGGAACCAGGCAGCCCTGCTCCCACGGGACCCCCCGGGGCACTCCACTTGTTTCCCCCCCCCCTCACCAGCTGTGGCTCTTGATCGGGCACAGCTGAGGGACAAGTTTTTCCTGGGGCTGCTCTGAGACTTTAGCTGCCCCCAACCCAGGCCAGGGGTAGGAGCAGGGGTGGAGCTACTTCTTCACAGTAAGGACAAGAAGGTGGAAGGGCGCACAAATTAGGGAAACGGGGGCCTCTGGCCAGAGAGTACTGCCAGAGCAAGATGGGGGGGCCCTGGGTGTGAGAGGGTGGCTCAGCCCCGCCTGCGGGTCTCCATGGCACTGAGGGGCACTGAGGGGCCCTGCGGGGGCGAGCTGGTGGGGGAGGAGGGCCCTGCTGCTGCTGCTGGTGGTTGGGGGGCGGGGGAGGCGGGATTCGGATGTGGGCGGGGGAGTCTGAGGAGGGGTCTGGGCCCTCCGTGTCCTCTGCCGGTCCCAGACCAGGGGTTCTGTGTCCCCTCGGGGGCAGCCGGTCCCTGCCCCCCCACTCCGAGCGTCGTCGTAGGTCAGTCAGGTCACCTTGGGAGTTGCTGGCCCAGCCCCCCATCTCAGTCCTGGAAGTGCCTTGAGGTTGGGCGGGGCGAGGAGTCGGGGTAGGTGGGGCCTGGCTTCCGGGAGGGAGGGGTCTCACCCCTGCCCTGCCTGCCCCTAGAGGCCCTTAGGACAGTTCCTCTCCCGGCAGCTCCTCCTCCAGGTCCCTGTCTTCTGGAGGCCCCGAGGTGCTGGGGTTAGGGGGCCCCAGGGGGGGTCCCGGCCGCCTGTCTTCCTCCGCCTCAGCTGGCTCCTCTTTCACCTGCACCTGGTGGCTGTGACAGAAGGGATGATGTGGGCACCCTGGAGGTCCTCTCCTGCCGGCCCCAGCCCAAAATGCATCCAGGATCTGGGGGCACAGGGATGTGTCCAGAGATCGCCTCCCCAGGACCCCCTCATCTCTGAGCCGCTGGGGCCTGACGTCTCAGGTCTGGTTTCCCTTCAAAGGAAAGGAGGTCTTGGGATGGACAGAGATTGCCTTTGGTTGGGAAGGAGAGGGGAAGGGAGACGACAGAGGATGGAGAAGAGAGGGGAATAAAGAGGATACGGGGTGGGGGGAGGCGGGGCAGAGGGGAGCAATGAGAAGGAAGAGAGGGGCCACCTGCCCTGGGAAGAGAGCTGTGCTGGAGGCCACAAGATGGGGATCCCAGCTGCAGGGGGGGAAGATTCAGCCTTCCTGATGTTTGCGGGGGGCACGGCGGGGGGCTGGGGTCCATGGCATGGGCTCACCTGTACTGGGGTGGGGAGAGGCGAGGGGGGCTGCTGCTGCCGTTGCTGGGCAGCGGCTCCATGGGGGCGCCCACGTCGTCATGGCTGAGGGGCAGGAGGCTGCTGGCGGAGCCAGGGGTCAGCACGCCAGGGCTGTTGAGGAGGGGGAAGCTGCTCTCGGCCAGGGCAGCCTGGAGGGCACAGAGTTGGGGCCTGTCAGCGGGCTCCACCCAGCCAAGTGCTGTCCCTTCCCCAGCCCTAGAGAGCCTCCCGTGTGTCCACGGGCTGGCAGATCTCTGGCACCCCCTCCCAAGGCCAGAGCTCCGAAGCTGAGCTGCCTCCCAGCTTTCCTGAGAACCTGGGCCTGACTTCTTCCCTTCCCGGGAGACAGAGGACCCCCCACGCCCTGCCCCCGGCTGCCACCCCAGATCTGTAAGCCAGGGAAGGGGTCACCACTGGCTATGCCAACCTACCCGCTCTGTGCCCCGTCTCTGCCGGGGAGGGTGGGGGAATGTCTCTTCTGCAGACCAGTGTGCTGGAGGGAAAGTGAGGGGGTGGGAGGGCACTGGGCGGGGACCAGTCCACTACCTGGTAGCTGGCGTTAAGTGCTCCATAACTGAGGCCCGAAATCATGTTCTTCACCAGGGTGGGGCTCCTGGAGGAGACAGAAGGCAGCGTCTGCTTCATTCATTCGCTTATTCCTCACTCAGGCCTTGACCCTAACTGAGGGCCTGCTCTGTGCCAGGGACTGTCCCATTCATTATCCTGGGAGGCCCCATCTTATTCAATCCTCCCACTGACCTGGCACATCTGGGACCGAAAGCCCCCTTCACAGGTGAGCTGCCGGGGCTCCTAGGGGCCCTGGAATGTGCCCAGGGTCTCAGGGCTGAGGAGTAGGACCCAGATCCCTCCCAGTCTCTGTCTCCACGTCAGGTGGCCCAGTATTTTCTCTCCAGTCTAGATTTCCCGATGTCTGGCAAGGTCTGAGTGATAACCTCCATAGTCCCCTACTATAAAATCCACTTTCTTGCCACCCTGAATTTTGGGACATCCAATAAGCCGTGTGCTCAGCCTGTCCCCACATGCTCCACACCAAAGGCTTTTCTGCACAAAGAAGTGTCCAGGAGTTGGGTCAGGAAAAGCAATGGCTTAAGGCCATCCTTCCACAGTGAGTATCCCCAGTTTAGAGGGTGTCTCAGACAGCTTAAAGAACTGGCCCAAGGTCACACAGCTGGTGAGAAGCAGAGGTGTAATTCGAGCCCAGGTCTTCCGATTCCAAGTTGATAATGGGACATGAAGATTCCAAGCATTGTGACTGGCACATGGGGGCACTCAGAAGGGAATGGCTTTCCTTTTCGGGTCCCAACCCTGCCCCAGCACCCACAGCTGCCTGAGGGTAGAGGGGCTCTTGTCTGGGGTGAAGGAATCTTTGAGGGGCACAGGCACCCACAGAGAGCCATCTAACTTGCTTCAGAGGCCCAAGATGCGCAGGCAAGCCCACGTGGGGTGCTCGGAGTGGGGAGGTGGTGGCGCTGGAAGGGAAGCTGAAAGAGGAACCCTCCCCCAGGTTCCTCAGTTTCCACTGGAAGTGCTGCGTGGTAGAAGTCAGAGACCCAGCTCTGCCAGGAATCTGCTGTGTGACCACCCTCCAGCCCCTTGTCCTCTCTGGGCCTCCTCTCCCTGTAAAATGAAAAGGTGGGGCCTGGAGATCTCACAGACTGGCTCATCCTGCAATAAGATGGGGGAGAGTGGCCCTGGGGATGGCAGCTCCCTCACCAACAGCCACACTGGCTGCCATCTGCCCATGCCCCAGCTCCGGCCGGGGCTACTTTGGGCTTCTGCTTCTCTCTGGTGCCAGGTTCCCCTCAGCTCCTTCCCTCAGTCAGAAGCAGAAGGCAGAAATGTCCTCTTCCTAATCATCTGTCACTTCCAGATTCCAGGCTCTCCTGGGCTCCTTCGCCCCTTTTCTCCGACCCCCCAACCCCACAGTGGGAAGGATCCGGGGCAGAGAGGTACCCTGGAGAGGTATGGGGGGGTGTGGGCCCACGTACCCCGTCATCTTTGGTGGTCTCCGCTTCTGGTACTCCCGCTCGTCCACAGTCCACACGGCGCCCTTGACGTTCTCCACGCGCACGAAGCACTTGTGCAGGCTGAGGTTGTGTCGCACTGCATTCTGGGGGTGCAGTGACAAGAAGCAGACGCTCAGAGGTGGCCCCTCCTCCACTCGGGGGAGCACAGGCAGGAGGGTCCTCAAGTCCCACCTGGTCCCACCTTCCCCAGCAACAAGCAAGGGGAGGGCCGGGCAGGAGAAGATGCAGCCGGAGCTGAGGGAAGACCCCTCTCGGCCCTTGGAGCCAGCGGCTCCGGCATCCTCACCACCGCCAGCCCGTTGTATTGTCTGCTCCCTTCTCCCTGCCACGTTTTGGAAAACTCTGTCTACCAAGTGAATGATACCTCGTTAGCAATAATCTGTTTTCTCATCATCATTAGTCAGATGCATGTAGCTGTTAGGGCTTCTGAGCGGCACGAGACCACACTCAGGTCCTGGCACCTCAGTGAGCCTGGGACACCTTACCTCAGGTGCACACAGAGTTCCCATTAAGCCTTTAAAAGTTTTGGGAATAACTCAGGAAGCCTCACTGCAACCTTCCTTGACCACCTTGGAGCGTGGGAGCCTTGACTTTGGGCTGTGGCTCAGAACAGACGGCTTATTGAGAGCATGAGGTATACAGTAGAGGCCTAATACATACTTGCTAACATAAGGAAGCTGAGAGAAAGGAGAGCCTGGGTTTAGTGGCTGTACAGCAGGAAGAGGAGGGAAAAGTCACCTTGTCGGTCCCACCTCCTCCCAGCAGGATAACTTCAGGAATTGAGGTCATCCTGTTTGTAGGACACTTGGGTGGGGGCAGGGGTGCTTGGCCCAATCCGCCCCTCCCCCCTCCCGGGAACCTGGGCTAGGGCCCTGATCCACCCCACCACCGCCCGCCATGTGCCTCGCTCCTGTCCCCACGCTCTCCTCTCTCAACTTCACAGCCCCAAGCTGTCCCTGTCCCTGTTACCTGTCCCCCCTCAGCCTCCCGCACCTCATCTCCATCCTTGTCTCCTCTTTACATTTCTAAACGGGGAAGAAAGCAGGCTGGGCAGGCAGCCCATGCCCCTGGAGATCCCCTCTCCCTTTCTCCCTTCCAACTCTTGCCACTTGCAACTGGCCCGATTTCATTACCAATTTTAATTTGCCTCTAATTAAATCCTGTGTATTTTTCCGACTCGCTTGCTAATCCACGAGGGAGGCGGGCGGCTGGAGTGGAATCTCTTGGAGCGATAATTACAAAGGGCCTAATCACGCCGGGGCTCCTGCCTTGGAATAAATTTGCCCGCATTACGGGGCTCCGATCCTCCGCTTTGCAAATGAGAATGACCCCAATTTCCGAGGATGGCCTCACTGGGGCTTTTTCCCCTCATTTCGAAGCCTGATTCGTGATGAGAGACTAATTCGTTACGCTGAAACATTAACGGCAATTTAAGGGGTCTGGCAGGGGCTGCGTAAACAAAAGGACAGGCCCACAACATGGGCCCTGGGAGGGGACGGACACAGGGGGAGGGCTGGCGAGGACCATCAGCTTGGCAGATGGCAGCTCTGTCCCCGGATGAACGGCAGCTGGCCTGGCCCACGCCGGCTCCCAACCCTTCTGCCCTGGTCTGAAGTGGACAGCATCCCAGGGTGGGGGCCCAAGAGAGTAAAGGAGGAGGAAGGAAAGGAAGCTGAAATAGTTGAGGAGAAGAGGAGGGACCTCAATGGGCAGATAAACGGGTCGGAAGTGGGGGTGGAAAGGAAATAGAGCTGGGAGTAGACAGGGTGCATCTCCCAAGTGACGTGAATGGAAGCTTGACGGCAAAAAATCCTGAAGGTCAGAGTGGACCGCAAGCTGAGGTGGATTCTGCTGGGCCACAGGGAGGACGCAGGCAGTGCCCCCAGTGGCAGAAGCAGCAGCAGAGCACAGCTAAATGGGAAGGTCACTCAATGAGCTGGCTTCTTGCTGGGACCTAGACTAGGGGAGGGGAGATGGAGGTGAAGACCTGGGAGGGAGACACGCTGCTGAGATGACCAAGGCTGGGCCACCAGTCGAAGGTGGTATGAAGGCCCAAGGGGGCTGGGCTACAGGAGAGGTGGCTTCATGATGGTCATCGAGGGGTTTAAGAAAGTCACCTAAACCAGCTCCTTCTGACCTCAAGAAAGGAGAGAAGTAGAGATTGCAGAGGGTGATGCAGTTAAGAGAGAACAAGAAAGGAGGGTAGGTGGATGAGGGGCACTCTGCCCCCAAGGAGGAGGTTGTCTAGGGCAGTGAGGCTCCACATTGACTCCCCTAAAGGTAGAGGGTTAATATACAATATTAAAGTAAACATTACATAACAATTGTAATGATCCCTGAAGTTTGTATAGGACTCTCATCATTTACGAAACCTGGTATCCAAACTGGCCTGCAGGTTGGAGACTGAACCAGGTGGCTCCAAGAAGGCCCTGCTGGCTCAGAGAGAGGGCAGGACTGTGGTTGGCAGGAAATGACATCACTCGCAGCCAATCACAGCAGCTGTCCCAGCCTTGCAGCCTCTTTGCCAAGCTTTGGGAATTGGGCACGGGGATACAGAAGGTCACGGAGCAGTCTCTCCTGCTGCACTTAGCACAGAGAAGGCAGAGAAGGCTGGGCCCTGTACAGACCCCACCTTGTCCTGGTCACTGGTAGGGAGGGGGCCCTAGTGACACTTGTTGAAACCTGGTGGGATCGGGGAGGTAGGCTGTTTAACTGCAGCTTCTGCACTGGCCAGCAGAGGGACTCAAGAGCCAGGGATCCAACTCAGGTCCTGAGATGTGGGGGACTCCTTCCCGGGTGTCCATCCTTTCCCACAGGGCACTGACACTCCCTTCTCCTTCCCCTCACCCCCTCCCACCCTGCTGCACAGAACCTAATATTCTCACCCATCAGACAGACAGACTCATACCCCCCATGCTGGCTCTAGAAAAACAAATGGCTTAGTGTCCCAGCCCACAACTCTCGTGTCCCATTTTCCTAGGTTCCCTCCCTTGTCTGTTTCTGATCCCCCAGGAAAACTCTTATGGCTGAAGGTGTTAAAATGACTAATTGGATGAAGACAATAATTATCTTCCTGCTACTGATGGCAGAGCTGGGGAGAGTGTGAGCGTCTGTGTTTGTGCCCCAGGGCATTACAGTCCAGGGTCTCGGTCCACCCACATGCCCAGGCCTGCGAGCCCCCTCCCTCCACCCATCCTGGTCTTCAGAGCGTGCGCCTTTAGCCGAGGACTCTGAACCCTGAGGGTCTCCTGTGAATGTAACCCAGGCCTCCGACCAGGCTCAGGCACTACCGACTCCTGCAGGCCCTATTTCAGGGGGCTGGGGTTTTTGGGCCCATGGGGGGAGCGCTCCAGAGAAGTGGAGGTGGAGGTGGAGGGGCCACGGCCCAGCCTGGGGCCTGGTGGGGCCACTTCTATAGAACTGCCTCCCCGAGGGGACTGTTAGGCAGCCTTGGTCTCAAAGGGATCTGGAGATGTCCAAGGACGCCTGGGGCCCTGGCAAGGAGGAACGGGCATGCCTCACCTTCCAGGTGGCCGTGTTTCTCCGGAAATAGGCGAACATCCTGGTGAACCAGTTATAGATCTCATTCAGGGTCAGCTGCCTGTCGGGGGTTTCCAGGATGGCCTGTGGACAAGGAAGAAGCACAGGGACCCTCAGTCTGGGCCTGCAAGGGCCACAGGCCTGTGTGCTCTGCCCCAGCTCCCCTCAGCCTGGCCCCTAACTCATCTGAGAGCAGAGGAGACCCGCTGCGGAAGCATGTGGACAAGACTGGGGGTGCTCGATGGTCCCCTGAGAGGGGCAGGCTGGTTACAGCCCAGCCAGAGGCTAAAGGGAACACGAGCCTCGAGGGCCATGCACTTGTGCAAGGAGCACATGAATTTCTGCTGGAGGGAAAATGGCTCCAAGGGCCCCTGCCCTAGACTGGGAAAGAAAGCAGTATTCTTGGGAGAAAGAGGTCCGGGGGTGGGGGCTGTTTGGAATTTATCCTGGTTTTTGTAAAGGGCACCCTAAACATGAGATGGCGTGTGGATGTGTGTGTGTGTGCATCTGAGAGACAGAGAAAAGGAGACAGACTACAAGTGACCATAAGTCTATCAGAAAATCGTCTCATGGGAGTGTGCCTACGTGGAAATGAGGGTATGGATGCCACAGGGGGTGTAAGTAGCATCAACAGTGTGTGTGCTCCCACAGACAGGTCTGAGTGACCAGCAGGATGGCTCAGCCGAAGCCCATGTGAGGGGCCGTCTGGCTGAGAAGGAAAACGCAGGTGTGAGTGGGAGAGGACATGTGTGAGACGGAAAGTTACGTTCTCTGGTCCCAGGACCCTGAGGGAGGGGTGCAGACTGTGTGCCTCCCCCACCCCCCACCCCCACTCCGTCTACCTTCCCACGCTCACCTGGCGGATGAGGGAGGCGTAGGTGAAGGGGGGCCGGACGTCGGCGTTCTTGTAGAACTCGTGATTCTGCGCCAGCTCTGGGGGAGACAGGCAGAGGCTGAGATAGCCAGAAGGGGGGTCCAGCTTGGGGAAAGATGCCCCTCCCCACGGCCCTTACCTGAGGAGATGGGGGAGCAGAACTTGTCGCTGCTCCTCCGCCGCGCGGGCCCCCCACTGTGCAGGGAGGCAGAGCCGAGGCCAGGGGGCCGTAGCGGGGTGACAGGGGCAGCGGCCGAGGTGGGGGGGTGTACGAGACCATCTGGGAACGAGTCGGCTGCGGAGACGGTCACCTTGGAGAATGAGGAGGAGCCGGGGACTGGGTTCAGCTGTGAGCAACGGGGAGGATGCTGAGACCAGTGCCGTAAGGATGAGGGGTCGGGGTTGGGGGGGGGTAGCGGGGAGGCGGTTCTTGGAGGGCCGCAGGGAGGGGAGAGTCACTCACTGGCTGGCTGAAGGGCTTGGGCTCCGAGGGCCGCATGTGCAGATGGGCCATCATGGCCTGCAGCCGCTCGCTCTCCTTGGCGAGCTGTGGAGAGGTGGGAGGTGAGCAGGGGTTGTATCTGGTGGCGGGGAGGGGGCGGGGGGGGGCAGCCGGGCCCTCCTCCTCCTCCTCCACATACCAAGCCCCTGTCACCACCACGCGCCCCCACCCTTGGCAGCCCAGCTCCCTCCGTCCCTTGCTCCTGGAAGACCTCGGCTTTTCCCTGCCCCTCTGGCCCCTCACACCACAAAGCCAGGACTGGGGGCTGCCTGCTCCATGAAGCCCTCCCCGCTTCTCCAGACTGTGTGTCCCCAGCCTAGACCCCCACACAGCCGCTGCACTCTGGGGGGCCTTCTTCCCAACAGCACACGCCTTTCCTCCCCATCAAGACCAGAGGCTGTGGCTGAACAACACCCAAGTTCAGTGGCACTTGTGTGTGAGAGTGCCCTCACACACTGAATGGAGATGCAGGGATGGATGAATGATTCATTCACCCCTATTCATAAATTCAATAGATCTTTTACAACCACCCTCTCATGCAGGGAGCTCTGCTAGGTGCCAGAGGGAAATGGGTAAATATTGATTGGCTGCCTGATGGACTGTCCTGAGTAGCCTCCTGAGTATTCCGTGCTGTAGAGTGGAGACTCCGGAGCCAGACTGCCCTGGTTCCAATCCCAGCTCTGCCACCCACTGGCTGAGTGATCAGAGGCAAGTTACTTCACCTCTCTATGCCTCTGTTTTCTGTATCTGTAAACTGGGCATAATAATAGTACCTACCAACCATATAACATTGTTCAGAGGATCCCTTGAGTCACATAGGTATTTAGTACATAGCACAAGGTAAGGGCTCAGTATGTTAGCTATTTATACCATTTTTGTTGTTTGTATTAGTATGAGTCTCTTCAGGACCTCGCAGCAGAGAGACCCCCAACCCTGGTTTTCCCCTCAGAATCCGGCTGCCCTCACCTTACAACCATGGTAACGAGGACCTAGAAAGCATTAGATGACCCTTCCATGAGACCCCCTAAATCCCTCCTGGAAAGTCAGTGCTGCGGGTGAGGCAGGGGTGGGAGCCCCCCACGCCCCTCTCCCGCAGCCCGAGGCCACACCTGGATCTCCAGCTGCTGCACCACCTGCATCTGCACGCGGCACTGGGCTGTGCTCCGGTCGTCCAGGGCGTGCTCTGTGTTGAGGTGTCTTCCGGGGGAGGAGGGGGCGGAGAAGAGAAAGTTGGCCCTGGTTCTCCTGCTGTCACCACCCTCCCCATCCTACCCTCTAATCCTGCCCACAGCCTGGAAAGCAGACAGACCAAGAGATACAAAGAAGGGAAAGGGATGGGGAAAAAAACAAAAACAAAAACGGGGCAACGGAGGAAGCCGCCTTCTCGTCAGCCTCCTTTGATGTCTTTGCTAAAATCCCAGCTACAGAGATCTAACTGCAAATGAACTAATTAAGTAAACCTCTGACGAAGCGTGAAAACAATTTGTTTGACCCTGATGCTGCAAGGGTCTGGGAGACAGCGGAGTTAATCAGTCAGTGACAGAGCCTGGCATGGCTATGGCAGCTGGCCGCCTGCTGCCAGCCGCCTGTCCGCCAGGCCCGAAGGCCGTCACTAGGCTGTTGCTCTCCGGGGCTGGGGCTCGGGGAAGCCGGGGAGGGCGGTGGGGGAAGTCCTCTCCTTCTCCTCACACCCCCAACCTGCTGGGCTCAGCAGCCTGGGGTCGGGGTGGGGAGGCTGCTGGCTCAGGAAATACAGACCGCAGACGCGGTAGGAGTGACCGGGGAGTTGATGGGGGGCAGAGAAGGAATGAGGCCCCCCCTGGGGTGAGGATGGCAGGACAGCTGGTGCCTGAAGGCGCAAGAAGTGGCAAGCTAGGTGGCAGGCTGGGGGATGAGGGGCCCTGTTAGGGGAGGCAGGCTGGGGGGCAAAGGAGAGTGGGGCTGACACCTACTTGATGAACTGGCCCAGGTCTTCACACAGGGTCTCACAGCCTGGCCACTTGCACTCTCCGTGTCCGTAGAGGGGGTGGGAGCCGGGCGTCTCCTCGTGGGAGGAGCTGGGAGGGCAGGAGGGTGATGGTGGTCAGCGACCCTGAAGACCCCGGCAGCCCTCGGTCCTGCCCAGCCCCAGCTCCCCTACTAATGACGTTTCTGTCCCTAATACAGGTTCCCCAGACGTCAGGCACAGTTGTGCGTGCCCCGGGAGAGGCAAACCTGCCGGTCCCTGAGCTCCACAACCCCACCCCAGCCTCTACCAGCCCTCCGGGTCAAGGCCAGTCCCCGGGCAGGTATACAGCACCTCCTCCCAGCCGGAGCCCCATACCTGTCTCTCCGAGGTGTGAGCACAGTGGGCTGTCCGTTGGGCAGGGTGTGGTGGGAGAGGGGGGGTGAGACTTTGGGGGGGGCGGCGAACGAGGTAGCGGTGGTGGCCGTGCCGGTGAGGTCCAGCCCCTCCTGCTTGACGCTGTCCTCGGCGGGCTGCCCGGGGGCACCCTCGCCCTTCCACAGCTGGGGCAGGTCCGTCGGGCACACGGCTGCGATGGGAGGGAGAGAGAGGGGAGGCTGGCGGGGCCCCAGGAACGCATGGGGCCCCCACCTCACGCCCTGGAGCAGGGGCTGCCAGCCCTCGGGGACAGCGAGGGCGTGGGGCTGGGGCTGGCTGGGGGGTGGGCACTCACCTTGCGGGAGGGTCTGGAGGGGCCCCGAGGCTTGGCTGGGCTGCAGGCTGACCAGCCCCTGTCTCTGCAGGTTGAGCAGGTGCTGTTGCTGCAGCTGTTGCATTTGCAGGAGCTGTTGCTGGAAGGCCAGCTGCTTGTTCCCCAGGGCCTGGTGGGGGGCCCGAGGGGGCGGGCAGAGAGGGGTGCCATCAGCCTCAGGCGTGCCATCTGGCCCCCACCCTGCGGCCACCCCCTCCCAGGGCCTGTCGGCCCCCGGAGCTGTCGTGGTGGTGTCCGCAGCTGCAGCTTCCCTGCTCCCGGCCCAGCTTCCATAGGGCTGCATGCCTCCTCGCAGGAAACACGCACGCACACACGCACGCACGCACGCACGCGCGCAAACACACACGGCCAGACCTAGACACGCAGCACGACGCCCTCCCCGCTCCCGCCTCCCTCCTTCCGCTGCTTCGGCTGCTTCGGCTCCCGCACCACAGCTGTGCTCGCCTGGGGGGGGCGGGGGGCTCTCATCACAATGATGGATGAGCCTGTCAGACTCCAGGGGCCACTCCCGCCTGGCGGGCACCCTTCCCACATGCCCGGGGTGCCCCCCTTCCGCTCTGAGGAGGGGGCTTTCTCCCCTCCAGCTCCTCTCCTCTCTTGCTTCTTAGATACAGAGAATCAAGGCGTCTGACGGGACTTTAAAAGATCAGCATCGACAGGTCATCAGGACCCAGGCTAGGGAACAGTCGCATCGCTGCTGCCCAGGTGCCCGCCGCCTGCCCGCACTTGCTCACTCTGCTCTTAGTGGCTCCCTCTCTCCTGCTCTGGCCCCGCTCCCCCCGACCCCCCCCACCCCCAGATTCAGTACTTCACACAAGCACTGACGAGTCAGCCTGTCAGCAAGCCTTTTCTGAGCCCCAGGAGCCAAGCATGTCCTGGGCGCTCTGGAGGCAGGGATGGCTCGGCCCACCTGCCCTGGAGGTGGGGTGGTGGGCTGGCTATTCAGCCTAGAGACAATGCAGAGAAGGCAGCAAATGCGAGACCTCTGAGGGGGAGGCTGAGGGCAGGAGGGAATGACTGGGTGTCAGCAGGGCAGCCTCCTGGGAGGAGGCAACTCGAACTTGGCTGTGGTTTGGCCAGCAGGAGGGAAGTGCGTGTCCGGGACACGAGGTGGGGGGCACTGCAGGGCCTGGTATGGGAGCTCAGAAGGCACTGTGGCCCAGATGGGGCAGGGGGTGCAGGCTGGGGAGTTCTCTGGAGAGAGGCAGGGCAGGATGTTACAAGAAGCAACAGAGGTTGGGGCAGGGCTGAAGGGGGGGACTGAAAGATTCTCAGGACCAGGCTAGAGGGCTGAGGTGCTGGGTCACTAACAGACAAGCAGGCAGGAAGAGGGCATGACCGCGAGGCAGCCGGTCATGAGCGCGGACCATCCGACACTCACATACCTGGTCTACGCGTATGTGCTCAGATAACACAGGGCTCAGCCCTTCTGCTCTCCTAATCCAACAACACAAGGCGAGGAGGACTGAATGGGGTTGAGGGGAGGTGGTGGAATGTGGGCCTCCATCCCTCCATCCCATCCCCCAGCCTTTCCTGGTTTTTCTACTATCCCCACAAGGCCATCCTGTCCTGACCACTTTGGGACTCCCAGCCCCTGGCTAGGAGAGGGCTGGCACTGCAGGTGAGGGGTGGGGGTCCATTGAGGGGCACATCCGGCCCTGCCCGAGCCCCTTACCTCTTTGGGTTGCTGCTTCCCAGCCTGCTGTTGCGTGAGGAGTTGTAAGTGGAGTTGCTCTTGCTGCTTCTTGTAATATTCCTGCAGCTGGGGGTCGACAGCAGGGCGGGAGTGGGTTAGCGCAGGCGGGGGACTGCTGACCCCAAAGCAACGGCCAGCCCTCTCGTGACTGGGCTGCCGTGAAACAGATGGTCCAGCAGGGAGATGTCTGCTCTGAGAGAGGCTCTCCCAGAGCAGAGCCCCAGAGCAGAGCCTGGACGGAGAGGGAACGGAGAGGGGAGCGGGGAGCCTCCCCGCACAGCGCCGAGCCCTCCCCTCCCTTGGTGGGTGAGGATGAAGTGCCAGGATGTTCTTTGTCCTTCCCTGGGGTTTGGAGATACAGGTGGGGCGCTGTGAGGGCGTATGGGGGTGTGTGGGAGTCTGCTGTGGGAGAGGCCTGACCTCTGACCCCTCCCCAGCTGTCCTGGAGGAATGCAGGTCAGTCCGGCCTGAGCAGTCTCTCTGGTTTCTGCCACTGCTTTGGCCTTTGGTGATGTTGGTAGTAAACAGGGTGGGAGCAGGGGAGGCCAGTGCCTGGAACACCTCGCCCTCCTCTCCCTGCCCTTCCAGCGGCCCCGGGGCCAGACTCACCTGCTGCAGCATGAGCGCCTGCTGCTGCTGGAGCAAGGCCTGCAGCTGTGGGGGCGACAGGATCTGCTGCATCTGCTGGGGGGTGAGCATCTGCGGCGACATCATGGCCACCGACACGGGCACCTGTGAGATTCGGCCCCGTCAGCCCCTCACCTCTGCCCCACCCCGGGGAGGGTCCGCGCCCAAGCCCCTGCCCACAGCAGGGCAGAGAGGCTCCGCAGTGAGCTGCCTGGGTTCACATTCTGGCTCTGCCACCTGCTAGCTGTGCATCTCTGGACAAGTGACTCACCTCCCTTGTTCTTGGTTTTCTTGTCTCTGAAATGGAAGTAGCGATAGTGCCTGCCTCTTAAGGTCATCACGAGGGCTAATGAGTTAATACTTAGAACAGAGCCTGCAGACGGTTGGACATTATTGCAGGATGTGCTGTCTTTGGTGCAGGAAGATTAGACCCCAGCGACCCTGGTTAGTAGAATCCATGCTTTGCAGGGTTTCTCCCCCAGTGATGGGGAGGGGCAGCACCTAGCCACTGCCGACTCCTGCTCAGTCTGTTCTGAGAACACGATCCACAAGGTGGGCCTGGCCAGGAGGGCAGCCTGCAGCCATGGGAAGGTTTCAAAATGTAGCCCACACGGCACGAGGACCTGGACTTTGGCCCCTCTCACATGCGTGTCACGTACTCCAGCACACCTGTCTAGGCGGCACACACGGTGACCGGGAGCTGACGCCCAGGGAGCACCATGAGGGCCACCCTGTGTGAGTGTGTACGTGTAATCACCTAACTAGGTCCAAGTGGGGTGGAAAGGACACCACGCAGAGACGCGGGGAGAGGCAGGCTGCTCCTCCTCGCTCTGCAATGAACTTGCCAAGTGACCTCCAGCCATTCACTGGCTGTCTCTGGGGTGTCAGTTTCCTCAACCATAAAACAGAGATGCCTCCTTCCAGCTGGAACTTGCAGGATTCTCATAGTAGGGCAGCTTTCTGCCCCCTGTCCTGGGTGAGGCCTCTATAGGAGGCCCAGAGAATCTAGCTACAGGCAAAAGGTTCAGGGAAAAGCAGTATCATCATTCTTTTCCCAGTTCCCACCTTCCCTGAAACCCCTAGCCTGTGCAGTCATAGCCTGGGTAGTCCAAGTTGCAACACTGTCTTGATGCCCTGTTTTAGCAGAACAGGTGTCCTCACAGGGCAATCGGCCACCCCCATCACTCTTCAAGCCCCATGTGCACAAGTCTCTAATCTCCCGTCTCACTCCCCAGCCCAGCAGAGCTGGCACATGGCAGGCACTCACTAAGTGTGTGCTCCCCCGAGTTGAGTTACCTTCCTGGCAGATCAACCTTGGGGCGGGGAGGGAGGGGTGCTGGTGGGCCAGTCCAGGGGGAGTGTCTTGCAGAGACTTGTCCTGGTCAGGACAGCACAGGTTATGTCCCCAGCGGATTCCTGGCCCCTTTCACCTTCCCCCAGCCCCACAGGCGGGGCAGAAGAGGAGGAGTTGGTTCCATTCAGGATCCCTGACAGGGGCAAGGCTCAGCCTCAAGCCACCAGTGAGGGCATCCCCAGGCAGAGGAGCAACGGGGGAAGTGCAGTGGCTCCAGGGACATCGGTAAGTCTCACTGCCCCCACCTCTTCCTGCCCCCCCTTCACTAGTGGCTGAGCTCCAGCCCTGGGCTCCCCTCCTTTACTGCAGCCATCTCTGTGCAAACATCCCTGGAAGGGGTACCTAGCTTTTTAGCCACGGCCACACCGTGTGAATAAAGGCTCTGAGGGGCCTCTAACGAGGAGCCTTAAGTGGCAGGGTTGGGATTCATGCCCAGGTCTGTGTGCTCTGCAGTTCCCGCTGTTCCCACGTCCCGCACCGCCTGCCCCCCCGCCGTGCCCGCCCAGAGCAGGTCTTGAGAAGGGTTAGGAGAGTGTGTGGAAATGGAACCATCCAGGGAGCTCAAGGGTTCAATGAGGCTAGAGATCCCAAAGGCCAACCTCTCTCGTTACAACTGTCTCCTGGGGAGGCTCGGGAAAGCCAGGCTGCAGGGCTGTTCTGGTCCCCACTCTTGGAGGGGCAGGCCATGGCACAGATCCAGCCCCCCCTTGCAGAGCCAGGCTGTATCCTTTGCTGGGTGCTCCCGAGGCAGCTGCATACCTGTCCTTTGACATGGGGGCCCCCAACATGGTGGAGCTCAGAGCCCTGGATTTCTGAGTCAGATGGCCCAGGTTCTTGTCCCTGACATTGACTATCCTTTGAAATCACCAAGCCTCACTTTCTGCATCTGCTAACTGGGCTTTGGCACATCTGCCCTCCCCGCTTCACACGACTACTCAAGATGATGTTGTTGGCGGCTGATTACGTGCCAGGCGTGCCAGGTGCTTGGCTAAGCCCTTTATGTGTATTATCTCCCTGAATCCTCACAGCAGCCCTGGGAGGAAGGTACCATCATTGTCACCATTTTAGAGATGAGAAAACCGAGGCCTAGAGGGACAGTGGGGGAAGGAGTAAGTGAAAGTGATTTGTATGGCCATGAAATTCTACACAAATGTAAAGAAAATTACTTTTTAAAACATTCTGGATTTTCCTTTTCCCTTCTTTCCCTCCCCTCTTCCACGAGTGCACCTTAGGCACGCCAGGGCCCCAACGTTCCGGCCCCAGGGGCATTACGTGGCAAGGGTCACTTTGGGCAAAAGCTCTGGGCCTCCCATGCTCATGGCTGTGAGAACTGAACTAGAGGAGATGGACAGGGCCCCCAGCCGAGGAGACTGAGCCTAGACACCCAGGAGGTCTTTCCAGGCACCAGGGGTGTGAGTCACTGCGAGTGGCCTGCAGGAAAGGATGTGGTATTTCCTTCCTTGGGGCTTTCCTACTTGGAGGCAGGGGAATGGAAGAGATGACCTTGGAAGGCCTCCCCGGCCCCTGCTGTTCCTGCCAGTTGGCTGAGCTGCTGGCTGGAGAGGCGGCTGCAGTAATCTGGATGGATTACCTTGTGTGTACTTGTCTTGAAGGTGGCCCAGCGGGGTCAAGAAAGGTCAGTGAGGCGGCAGCTGCCTGCTATCTCCTGAGCTGGCTGAGCCCATCCCTTCCCCTCACACCCCTTGGGGGTTCTGAGGACTGAGCTTGAGCTCCCCTGGTGTCCCCACTGACCCCTCACCAGGCTGGGATGTGTCAGGATGGGTACCGTCAGCTAGTCAGCCCAGCGAGGCCCGTGAGTCACCATCTGGAGGGCGGCCAGGGCAGCTAAATGCTTACAAAAGCCCTGGCAGTGTGAGCCCCGGGCAAAATGCCCGACAGCTGCCTCCAGCCCCTCCCTCAGGGACCCTGCTCAGGCCTGGAGCCCTCCAACCACCATGTAAATCACCGTGGGGCAGACACCAGGTGATTTACAAAATCATCTCGTTTTATCCTCACCATCCTAGGGGATAGATGCTGTTATTAGCCCCATTTTGCAGATGAGGCAGCTCAGGCCCAGAGAGGTTAAGAAACTTGTCCAAAGTCACACAGCTGACAAGGGGCAGAGCCAGGATTTTAACCCAAACAACTAGCTCCAGAACTCAAAAGTTTCCTGCCTACACTGTGATACTGCCACGTGCTTAGCATAGTTGTGAACTGCAGTCCCCAGTACAGAGCCCTGGCCCGATGGTTCTCTGGGCTTGGGGAGATGGGGGTTCTTGGGGCCATGTCTGAACTTCTCCAGGAGCCTGGAGCCCCAACCCTGGATACCTTCCTTGCCTCTCATCCCCACCCTCAGGTTCATAATCTCCAAGGAAGTGGGGCTTCTGACCCCGCGTGGGGTCCAGGGCCTAGAAACAGCTTTTCTAAGAACTCAAGGCTGGTGGTGGGATCGGGGAGAGCGTATTTTGTTGATCCGGAGCCTGAATCAAGTGGGTAATGCAGATCAATGGCAGCCTCTTTCCCAGTGGTCCCCAACTCAAGGCAGGATTGCCTGCCCACTCACCTCCCAGCTGTGTTCACCACCCCTCTCTTAGAGCCAGCTTCAGAAGAGTTTCTAAAACCATATTAGGTCTCCAGCTCCAGCCTGGAGATTGCCTGGTTTGTCCCTGGGCCTGGGCCCCAGGCAGGGAGAGCTCAATCACAGAAGGCAGCACAGGTAGCTGGGAGTGTGGGCAGAAGGTTGGCTAGGGCAGGCCCCTGAGCTGTGCCCAGCCCTCGTCTCATCTTCTCAGCCCCCTTGCCATTTCTAGAAGTTCTTCTTGGTGTCTCACCACGATCTTTCTTGCTGCAGCTCCAGCCAGGACTGAGGACTACCTTCTGGTCATTTGCAAGGGAGTTTAACCTAAACTAAGCTCTGGCCTAGTCTCCCCACTCACCCAGGGACCCCGATTCCAAGACTTAAGAGGTTGAGTTTGGGTCCTTGATTCTGGCACCAAATTGTATCCATCCCAACTCTCAGCCTCTAAATAAGCTTCCTCTATGTCAGGTACCATCCCTGCTCCTCCCAGCCCAGCATACACGGTAAGCACTCTGCAAATGTTGTCAGTTTAGGAAGTACTGAGTAAGTGTTTGTTGAGTGACCCCTCTCGTTTTTGGGGGGTGGGGGTGATCTCCGAAGGAAGATTCCACAGCCTCCTTTCCTTTCTTAATTATTTCAGATCCTACCCTTCTTACCCTGCTGCAAAGTCCTTCCCGATGTCTGACCTCAGTCCCTCCAACTACCATCCAGCTCCCTCCCTCTTACTTGGGTCAGGAGACCCTCTCTGGGTTGGGGAACATTCCTACTGTTCCCCAGCCTACCCCTCCCTGTTCTTAGAAGTGGGTACTAGGCTGGGCCCAGGGTAGAAAATTCAGAACAGATTCAGAACAGTAGCCCGAGGGCCACTTCAGACCCAGGGAATATATGGGGGGCTCCCTAATTCAAAGAGACCCAGTCCTGACACTCCGGGGGCATGAGAACCTACTACCTCATTCCAGTGTGAGAACTTTCTTCTTCCCGTTAGCGGCTATCCGAACTGTCCTCCCCTTCCCCGCCCAGGCCACTACCCCTCTTTGCCCAACTCCTCCCCCTGAGGGCTGTCTCATTAGGTTGGAGACTTTTAAAAGAGGGTCACTGCTCAGGCCCCACAACTGTCCTGTCCACAACTGTCCTGTCCGGCACCTTCAACTTCTTGAAAGCACTTTCGGAACGTAAGCTTGTTTCACAGAAAACCCAGATATGCCCTCGGAGCCGGAGCCGCAGAGCACTGGAATCTGCCCCAGGACAAACCCAGTCCCGGGTCCTTCTCCGGCCACCCTGTACCCCCTCCCTGCCCTGCTCCTCTCATCCCCCCACTCCCTCAGCACCCCACCCTTCAGGCTTCAGTGCTTTGCGGATCGGATCGTGCTCACCCTTCCTCCTTTAGATAAACTTCCTTCCAAAGCCCCGCTTAGTCCCCTCCCCAATTTGGAGCCAACACCCCTGCCCCCCGCCCTCCCCCCCGCCCCCCACCCCCCGGCCAAGAGGGGTGGGGAGAGCGAGGAAGCCCGGCTGCCGGGGGGAGGGGGAGGGGAGCCAGGGGGAGGGGAACGGGCTGCCCGCGGAGCTGTGACCCACCCCGACTCAGACGGCAATTCTCCCAAGTTCTTTGTGACACAAAAGGTAAACAGAAGGCCTGGCTTACCCCCGCCCCCAACCCCATCTCCCCTCCCCTCCCCCAGCCAGCCAGATGGGCCGGCACGCTGCGGGGAAGGGAGAGGGGGACAAAAAGGGCAGATTGTGCAAAGAAAAACAAAAGAGACAGAGAGACATCAAGAGACAGGAAACGTGGGGAGACAGAGAGAGTTGGTGGGTGAGAGACAAGGAGGTGGGGGGAGGGCGTGGTGGCCTCAGCAAGTGAGAGAGCCTGGGAGGGGAGCAGAGAGGGATGGGCCGAGTGACCCAGAAGTGCCAGGGAGAGACCCTGAGGGCAGAGCCAGGGAAGAGGAGGCAGGCAGACAGGTACAGAGGCAGAGGGCTCAGGCAGACTCAAACTCCGAGCGACAGACGCGAGGCTTGGTGGAGGAAGGGCTGGGCGGTCAGGTGCAGATGAGAAGGTGGTGTTTCTTCACCTGCCCCTGCAGTGACTGCAGTCCCCTCTGGAAAGCCGCCCCCTCTCTGGCACTGGGGATGGGCCAGAGCAACTCCAGCCGGTCCTTCCCCTCCCTGGTCCTTCCCCTCCCTCGGTGCCAAGCCCACCCTCCGACCTGGCCCCAGCCCAGCCCAGTACAGGAGGGCATCCTCCTCACCTGCACGGCAGAGGCCGACTGCTTGCTGTCATTGTTCCCTGGGGAGCTCAGGCCCGAGGCCTGCTGCAGCAGGAACTGCCGGGCCACTTGGAGAGCCTGCAAGACAGGGGCGAATCAGTGCTCCGGCTGCTCCAGCAGACGTGGGAGGGCAAGGGTCAGTGCAGGATCCTGGATTCAGGGAGCGTTTGGAGAGAATAAAGGGGAGGAGGTCAGGGTCATGTAGAAGGTCTTGGCGATGAGTGAGAGGGTCACGGGGTCCACCTGGGCTAGGGGATAAGGATATAGGTAGGAGCCACTGAGAGGAGCTGCCAGGCTTTGGGGATCAGAACCTGTAGGGACTCACTCTGGGACCTGGTGAGGTTTTGTTGGGACTCAATGGGGGCAGCAAATGGGTCAGTGGTCAAAACAAGGACCCAGGAGAAAGTACAGTGGTGGACTCAGGCTATTAATAGTAGGTACAATTTGTCGAGCATCTACTATGTGTCAGGCACTTTACAGACAAGATGTCATTTAATCCTCTCCAGGGAGGGTGTGAGGTAGGGATTATCAGTCCCATTTTGCAGATGAGGAAACTGAAGTTAAGTAATATGCCCAAGGTCACACAGCTAGGAAGCGTCAGAGTCAGGATTTGAGACCAAGAACCCTGGCTCCAAGGCCATCTGCCTTACTAGGTGGTCAGTCTGGGGGCTATGGGAGTAGCATTCACTTGGAGTCGGAGCACACAGTTGGGGGGATGAGGGTGGAGTCTCAGGGTCTCAGGGTCTGAGCGCTACGTGGCTTTATGAGTCGGGGCAGGAGGTCTGGGAGCAGGGCCTTGTGGCGCTGGGGGAATTGGATCAAGTCCTGAAGGGAGTGTGTGAAGTATCAGTGAGTTACACTGACTGTAGTGGTCGGGGCTTGGAGGCCACGGTGGCTCAGACTGGACTCTTGAGCCGGTGGGATCATGAGAACGGGAGGTGCACGGAGTCTGCAGGAGGAGCCTCTCCGGCCAGGCCATGGGCCTAGGAGGTGGGTGGACGAGCAGTGAGAGGTTGAATAGGAGAGGTCAGGTAGGAGACAGAGGCCAGGAAGTTCTCTGTAAGGTCAGCCAAGCCCTCCATCCCCCGCCACTCCAGGTCAGTAGGGGGCTCAGAGGCAGGGGATGTGGGGACCTGTCCTGAATCCACATTTCAGGAGCACAAAATATACCCAGGTTCCTCAAAGATCTCCTTGGGGGCCAGAGCAGTTGTGTCCAGGCCTTTGACAGGGGGGCGTGGCATCAGGCAGACCTGGGTTTGAAGCCCAGTTGTGCCGCCTACCAGTAGTGTGACCTTGGGCAAGTTATCCCCTATCTTTGTGTTCCAGTCTGCTCCGCAAAACTGGGCCACTACCTAACTCTGAAATACGTGCGGGTGGGGGTGGGGTGTTAAAGGACCAATGCTTGGCACTTGGTCGGCATTCGAGGAGCATCCGCTTCCTTCCTGTATCCTGAATCTCTCACCTCCTCCAGCCTCTCCCCAGCGCACCTATTAAATGCAACAGGCCACCTGTGGCTTCCTCGCACATCTATCCACACACACACTTGTCTGTCCTCACGTGGACTTCCGCTCTCCTACCCACCGCGAGCACCACCACGGCAGACCTATAAGGTGGGACACGGATGCACTCATAGCCCCCCACCCCGCCACTCAGCAAACACTTAGCAAACACTTAGGGGGCGCCCACTGTACACCAAGCATATATACACACCCCCTTCGCAGCCCTTTCATTGAATAGCTGAGCCTCCCTGAGGCTTAAACCTAGTTTACCTTAGGACAGTACCTAATACACCCTGGCGTATCTATGGGAGCGTGTCCCAGGGCAGACCTGGCATCCAGATTGGCATGCCCCTCACCAGTGCCCCAGATCCTAGGCCTCTTCCACGCCCCTCTTCCCCGGAAGAGGAGTGGCCCGGGGTTGCTTCTCTTCAAGATTCACATCAGAAAGTAGAAATCTGACCTGGGTCAAGGGCTCTGAGAGGCTGTGGGAGGAGGTGCAGGGTGAAGAAGAGGGGAAGGAGGTGGTCAGCTGGTCATCCGGAAGGGGCCCTGCCTCTATGTGCCTCGTTTTTAGGGACCCCCCCCAGGTGTAATGACACAGGCTTGACAGATGCTCTTTGTCCTCCAAAGGTAGAGATGGGGTAGAGGGGTCAGAGATCAGGGGGCAAGGTGGGTGAAGAGGATGGCTCAGGGCTGGCAGCCCAGGTGACCCAGAGGGGATGCTGGTCAGGGTGGGGGGAGGAAGCCCCCCCACCAATCCCTGGTGGGAAGAGGGGAGCCACAGGGGAGGGTTTTCCAGGGGAAGTTGGAGGGGAGTCCCGAGCAGTCTCCTGGTGGGGGGAGTGGCCTGGGGGGCTGGATTCTCTCCCCACTGACTCACTTACTTTGTGGTCCCCTGGAGCATGAAATTACAAGATTTGCAGGAAAAAAAATGACAGGGCCTTGCAATCTCATTCCTGTGAGACCTCTCTGCGACAGGCCCCACCCCTCCTATCACTCTGCGCCTTTCCTCCCCCTTAGGCCAGGTGACAGGGGACCAGGTGAGACTCTAGGCCTGGCCAGGTTGTCACTTCCTCTGACCTCCCACCCTTCCCCCCACACTCCTTCCTTCCCGCCAGGGATGGTGATAGGTGCTGGGGATACAGAGAAACAGAACTTGGCCCTGCCCCAGGGCTCAGGGCCTGGTGCTGTGATGAGACGCCCGTCACAGACTGAGGTAGAGATGGACACCAGCACCGGGGCCCAGACGAGGTGGCAGCACTGACTGGAGGCTGGAAGGGCAGGCTCAGCAAGTGGACAAGGAGGGTGAAGGGTGAAGGGCGTTCCAGGCACAGCGACCCTCACACCACAGATGACTGAAATAGCCGGTGAGTCTGGGGACCTGGAAACCACTTGCAGGGACAGAAAATCGGGCTGTGTTGGAGGTAAGTAGCCAGAGAGGCTGGAGGAGCCCACGGGGTCTGCTCCTCTAGGCACTTCATTCATTCATCCTTCACTCATTCCTTCATTCACTTTCATGGCCACCCACCTCATACTGGCTTGGAGAAGATGGGGAGGTGACAGTGGGCAGCACACGCTCATTTCATGGACTTTGCTTACAGCCCAGCCTTGACCCAATTAGGGACTTGGTACCACCTGAAGATCACCCTATAGGTGCCCAGGGGTGAGGGTGATGGGCAGACCCTGGGTTTGGGGCCCAGTCTCCCCTCCCCAGATGGCCTGGACATGTCACTGACTGCTCAGCGCCCTGTAATGCTGCTCCATCCCCCACCCCCATCTGGACCCCTAGCCAGGGATGGTGCTCTGGGAGGGGTGGGGGAGGCCCTCTGGCCTAGGATGTCCTCCTCCAGGGTGGTCACCCAAGGGATCAGGTAGGTCTAAGACTTTCTAAAGCCCCATCCGAGCCACAGTTGCCACTCTGGCACACCAGGCATGGGTCTGCACTGCCTGCCGTGGCTGGGGCCTGATACACGGGGTTCAGTTTCCCTTCCTTGTGGGCCAGATACAGCTTTGGGTAGGAAGAGGCATTGAGAATCCCACCAGGGAGAAGGCATGGGGTGGGGGGGCTCAGGGCAGAATGGGAGATTGGGAGCCATTTGGCCTTTTAAACCTTATTTTCCTGCTCCCTCCACCCCTCAGACTGAAAACTAAATGCCCAGCTCTGTGGTTTGGGGAATGAAGTCTAGTTTTCCTCTAAAGGAAGCAGTACTGGTCCATTCAGGGCCCGGACCCTGGTCAAAGGGATCTGGATCCAAATCCTGGCTCCACCAAATACTGAGTGACCTTTGGTAAGTCACATCACTGCTCTGAGCCTCAGTTTCTTCCTGTGTAAAATGGGAATAACCCTGTAGTCAGCTCACAGGTTTGCTGTGAAGAATACATGTGACGGTGTGCATGGAGTACTTGGCACAGTGCTGGCACTCAGTGGGTCCTGGATGGACGTTAACTCTTGTGATTGTGATTATTGATCTTTCACCTTCCCAGGCAGCTCCTGATCATTTGTCCAGTGCCACCCAGAAGGACTTGTTAACCAAGCCCTTTTCTATCTACACCCACCCCCATTCCCCCTCAAGCCTAAGAACTCAGTCTCGCTAATGAAGCCGAACTCTCCTCCCCCAACCGCCCATTCAGAAGTGATTAGCAGGAGCTTCACAATTAGGAACAAATGGCTTATAACGGATGGCATCCAGGGAGGGCGGCGGGGTTGGAGGGGACTGAAGCTAGTGCTTTGAGGGCAACAGGGAGCTGCTATGAAAAGAAAAACAAGTCTTGGGGGCAGATGCATCTCTCATCTGCGGGATGAGACTACACCCTCATTTCTGTCTTGGAGAATTTGGGGGAGGACCAGCATCCTCTCTGTGGAGGCCAGGTGAAGGGCTGTTTACTGGTTCTTTCTCCAGGCTGGAGGATTCCAGGTCTGTGTCGGGGTCCCAGCCTTACTCTGTGCGTTTGGGAGGGCGGGGACCTGGTGCTCAGGGAGACAAGCACGAAGGACTGAACTTTGAGAACAGAGAAGCAGAGTCACGCAGGTCACAGACCTGGTGAGCTGGAGTGTTAGAGGGTATCTAGTCTAGTGTTTTCCCAATTGCTGGTCATGAGTTAATGGTGGGTCATATAATATCAATTTAGAAGGTCAGAAAAATAGGAAAAAATACACACACACACATGAAAACATGAGAGTTACTAGGTAAGCATAAGCATTGTTTCGTGAAACTCTTGTGTGCTGCCACTCCAAATAAAAGGCATTTCTTACGGCAGACCTCCAGCAAAAAGGTTTGTGAAAAGAAACACTTATCTAGTTCACTTTATCGATAAGGAAACGGAGATCTGAAGAGGGGCAGTGAAGCGCCCAAAGTCACACAGCGGCAGAAGCAGAACCTGAATCCCCCTGGGCCTGACACGGGGCTCTCTGCACAGGGATGAGGAGCCAGAAGCTGGGCAGACAGGATGGAGGAACACACCCCCCCCGCCCCCGCCCCAGCAAACTCTGGTCTAATCCCGATGGTGGTAAAGAGCAGCCCAAATAGACAAAACCCAAACTTCTTTTGTCTGCATCTAGCTAATTTTGGCAAAATTGGGATCTCAATTGTCTCAATAATTTCAACTGAGAGCTGGCTCGATTTAGGGGAAGGGGCCCTAGAAGGGTGTTTGGTGGGCTGGCCCACCCCAAACCTGAAAAGCCCTCCCAGGAAGGCCCATCTCACCTGCTCCCCCCCCAACCCCGGAATATGACTTTTGATTCATTTATCTATAATTCAGCGAGTATTTGTGAAGCCCCACAGGGCACTCACACTGTCCTAGACACTGGAGACATGGCGTATTTGCTTTAATGGAGCTCACATTCTAATGGGATGAGACAGACCCTACAGCAAAGCGAAGCGAGCTGTGAGATGATGGCCAGCATTACGCAAAGGACGGCTGGCTGGTTACTTAGATTGTGTGGCCAGGGAAGGCCTCTCGAGGACGCATTTAGGATGAGGGGGCTACTCTTCCAGGGGAGGGTATTCACGGTTGGAAGGAGCTGGTGCAAGAGCCCGGAGGTGGGCATATAAGGCTGGAGCATTATGAACCAAAAAGGCCAGTGTGGCCAAGCTGAGTGGCCTGAGAAGAAGTCCCAGGGGTGAGCCGCAGCCGCATCACCGGGACGATGGCTTTTCATTGCCTTCTACACTCAAGGAAAAATTGTTGGAGGATTTTAAGCAGGAATTGATACAATCTCTGAGAGGAGACACCTAACCCACTGCTAGTAAACAGGAGGTACCTAATAAGTATTTGTTGACTTGAATTAAACAGGAAACGTCTCTCCGTCTACCCCTTGAAATACAAGTCCTCTGGGACCAGAGTGTGGAGGGAAGGGGTGCAGGGAGAAGGGTCAGGGGTCAGGGGCCCCCACCACTAAGGGTGCTGACCTGGGGAGATCCAGGTTCTTCACCAGCCAGGCTTTATCCTCCAGCAAAGAGACATAAAAATGAAATTACACAGAGAAGGGGGGCAAGGAGGATGGGGAAGAGGAGACCATAAAACCCCCGAACTGATTCTACACCTTCTTCCCTTGGAAAAAAAAAAGCTTTTTGGAAAAGGCTGTAAATTTTTTTTACACCAACCTCGTAAAAATGACATCGGCGCATTCTCAAATTAGAACCATTAAAATGAAAACCAGCAACGCGCAGATACAGACAGGCCCACGTGGGTGGGAGATGCACAGACCGGTTTTAGGACCCCTTCACCGCCAAGCGAGCGTCTTGAGAATGCCTCCTCTCCACAGAACAGAATTAACAAATGAACCCAACAGTGCCCAAAAGGGCAAGGCCCTCCCCAGAGGCTCCTTCCTTCCCTCCCTTCGTGCCCCCAGCGGGGAGCAGCCCCAGGCCCATCCAGCCCCTCTGGGCCAAAACCGGCTCCACCAGAAAGGTCCAGCAGTGGCATCCGGGAAGGAGCTGAAATAGTGCGGGGCGGTCCGGTCGCGGGATGGTGGCGCTTCCCCTCAGAGAGACTCCTCCCAGATGCGTCCCAGTAACTGGAGTTCTCCAGAAGGGGGTCTATTCCCAGGCCTGGGTTCAGCGCCACCCTCATGCTAGCCATTCCGCAGGGGCTGTAAGTGTGGGGTTTAGAGAGGGGACTGTGGGGGGCATGCAGTTCCCTCCCCACTGACTCCCATCGGGGCTCCTCAGAATGAAGGGGCTCCAGTAGGAGAAAACCTAGCTCACCAGCTGGGCACTGGCCCTGGGATGCAGCCCATCCCGCTTCAATCCTTCACCCTCAGAAGCGGAAACACTCACCCCCTTTCCCCAGTTCTCCCTGGTCCCCAAACTCCTATCAGTAAGGACAAGAACTCTGGTAACAAAAAGGGGGTGAGAGGGGGAAAAAAGAGGGGGTGTCCGAATTCCACAGCAGAAGGGAAGCCTGGCAGCACAGTGCACTTGCTCTTCCCTAGTCCCAAGGAAGCAGCGGCCTGAGCATCCCTTTCCCAGGCCCCGGGCCCTCTCCTTGACCTTTCTCTCCCCTCTTAGGGAAACTTCCTTTTTTGTTGGACTAGGGGGCAGACACACAAAACAGGGTGGCCTTTGGTTTAGTAACCCAGGAAGGGTGAGAGAAGGGAGGTTAGGTCCTCTCCCCTGCGGCATCCTCTCAGGACCCTGCCTGTTACCTTACTACCCGGGCCCACCTCTCACCTGCTCTCTGTTCCCAAGCAAGAGGGAGCGGTCGGTCGTTTCTAACACTACCCCACAGCTGTCCCGGGTCAGGGACCTCACCCACGGGAACTTTCTAAGTCTCGCCTCTGAGGAGTTCGGGTCCCAGCTCTCCCTCCACGCCCCCAGCACTTCCTGGGAAGGGGCTCACTCTACGGAAAGGAAAGGGGAGTTTGGAGGGTGTAGGACTAGAGATGAAGGAGCAGAATCTGGGGCAGGAGGGTGGGAGTCCCAAAGACTGAAGAAATGGGCCCCAGACCTGAAGACCAAACACAACTGTTGACAGCGTGTGTGAGGTGTCTGGGCTAATTCACCTCTGAAGCCTCCCCTTTCCACCCCATTCCCCTAGAGGAGAGCCAGATGGGGGAGGAGAACAAAAATCTCTTCCATTCTTCTTTCCCCAGCTCCCTGACACTCCCTTCGCCCCATCTCTATGGAGGGGGGTGAGTTAAAAGCCCATGAATGTGCAGAGCCCCCCAACCATTTTGAATCTCCTCACAGGATGTGAACAGGGTGGGATTTGGCCCCAGTTGCCAAGGCAACTGTGGTGGGAGTTCCCAGACGCTAGGCAACCCTCCTGTGACCCCCGCTGACCTGTCACCCCCGCAACCAGAGGACAATAGGAGTGCAGGCTCCGGAGGCCCAGGACGCCTTTCAGCTCAGCCGCGGAGCCAGCAGCCCTGCCCGCCCCCACTGTCTGGCCCAGTCCTCCTGGCCCCAAATCCAGCGAGCATCCAGCTTGGTCCCCAAAACCTCCCCAGGCCCTCCACCTCACCTCCCCAGAGCTGGCACACACTTCTCCCAGCCCTGGCTGCCCCCCATCAGGGATATTTGTGGTCTCTGGGGAAAGCCCTACACACTGGGAACATTTTCATACAGGTGAAATTAGATTAGGAGAAAATGCAGGGGCGACCTTCAAAGAAAAAAGCCATCCTAGAGGGGAAATATGCGGCCGGGGGCCACTGAGGAAGGAGACTTTGTCTTGGTGAAGGAAGGGAGGGGGTTGACGGGCAGCTGGCACGCCTGTTCGGTTCAAGGCATTCTTTAACAGCAGCTGGGGATCACCAACTCCAGCGGGCCAGCAGGGTGCCAGGTGCAAAATAAGGTTCGATGCATGTTTGCTGAGTGAATGCACGCTCCAGGGCCCACAGCGCTCTCCTCTCCACGCTTCCTTCTCAGGGGTGAGTCTCCAGGAGACTGGAGACCAGAAGAAAGCCCCAAGGACAGAGTGGAGGCGGTGTGGCTCTGTCACTCACCAAAAAGAGGGCTGGGAGGAGGGAGCGGGAAGCTGGGGCCTTGACTGCTGAAATGGGGCAGCCAGAGGGGGACCCTCTCTCCAGTCAGACAGAGCCTGGCAGCTGAGCCCTGTCCCCCCTACCCCGCCTCTGTTTAAACAAGCTCCCGGCCTGCTGTTGCATGGAAACAGGCGCCTGCTCTTGTTCCAAAGTGACGTGGCTGCCCTCTTCAGCACTGTTTGTTTCAGCCTGAAGTCCTGTCACCAGCCTGACTTCTGACTCGCCCTGTTTATCTCTCTCTCTCTCCTTTGTCAACTCATTACTCCCAAAGGCCAAGACTGCATTTCCAGGGCTTGTTTATCCAGAGCAGAGGGGCAGGGACCAACAGACAGACCGACAGACGGACAGAGAATGAGGAGTCACGGAGGCACGAGGAGGAGGGACCAAGGGCACTGCCCGCAGACCCACTCACACCCTCTGCCTCTGGAGTGGCCACTTAGAGCCGGCGGCCATTGCTGCTTTTGTTGGTTTGTTTTAAGAGCGCTTTTAGATTGGGAGTGGAGTGCTCTCATTCACTCACCAGCAGTGGTTAATTTAGCACCTACTAGGCGCCAGGCCTTGCTGCCTCCACTTCCCTCAGGGGACTGTGAGTGTGGTGGGAGCTGAGCCCTGCACTAGGAACCGGGAGACCTGAGATCTAGCCTTTCCTGTGTCACCTGGACAAGTCAGTGCTACCTCTGACTGCCCCCTCATTGTGATATGGGAATAATAACACCCATCTCCCCAGGATGGTGAAGTAATTAAAGACCCAAAGCACCAAACAGAGGCAAGGTGTTTGTTTGTCCTTGAAGGACTTCCTGGTGGGGGTCAAGGAGGAGGGGGCACTCGCTGGGCCCCGGCTCTCTTTCCTACATTCGCTCTACCCCACAAACAGTCAGAGACACTTGTTGGGGGGGACGAGAAAGTGTTACCCTCAAGCTCTCCCCAAAGCCTCGCTCATATATTGGAGGGGGAAGGACAGCCCACAGACTGTTTCCTTTTAATTGAAAATTTTGTAATTTTAATTTTGCAGGGTTCTTTTCATAGTTTGGAGCCAAGAAAACCTTTTTTAAGTCTCAAATATTTTCCTTGGCCCCAGGCACTACGCCCATAGTGAGCCCAAATGGATAAAACAGCCCTCCCTCCACCCGCCTCCAAATCTCCACCCCAGTTTATTTGTGAAACAGATATAGGATTTTCCAGGACTTTGGGATATTCACCAAAACAAACAGGGATAACTGGAACGTGGAATATAGATGGTAAAACATGGCCTGAGTGCAACGCAGAACAGAGAAACCTGATCGGTACAGACAGTTCTGTCCCTCCCCACCCCACACCTCTCCCCACTTATCCTGATATCTGTGTTCAGTCTTCTCTTTAAATAATTTTTTAAAAGAAACTTTCCAGTTTCAGTATTCCTCCCAGCCCTCCCCCGACATTCAAAATTTTTCATAGCTCTGTCTGCATAGAGGTGCAGGAGAGGAAGCGTTTTCACCCATACAAAATGGGTGGCCTTGGAGATTTCTGGTGGGGTGTGTTCTGTTATTATTTTGATGAAGGGCAGGGTTCTGCCCTTTGACCTTCTGTCCCCCGTAGGTGGTAAAGATTCTGTGGGTCTCTTCCCCAGAGAACCTGCTTAGGAGAGCTTGGGAGATACCAGCAAACTCCCAAGGACCATCTCTCTGGAGAAAGGAGACAGGCCCTTACTGCTCAAGTTTCCACTGTTTGCAAGAGGAAGGAATTTTTTAAAGTCCTCAATTCTGTTCACATCCGTACTGACCAGGGATTTTACACCCAAACTGCATCCGATCCTAACAACCCTGTACTTTAGGTGCCAAGAGGTAAGGGAAGCCCAGGACTGGCCAAGGTTGACTGCTGGGAAGGGGCAGGCTGGGACTTAACCTGGGTTTGTTCAGTTCCTGCATCAGTGCTGGCTGACCAGCTCAGTGCAGAGCGCGGGGCCGGGCTTCTGACGGTGCTGCTTCCAGTCTGACCTCTAGCTTCAACAAGTGTGGTGGGAAAGGGCCCCTTAGGGGCTATGGAGTCGGGGGAGGAGCCCCAGGGCAAACCTGGGAGAGAGCATGAGGGCGATGTGGGTACACACATCTGTGTGCACGAGGCAGGGGTGGGGTACGGGCAGGGAGGAACATGCAGGACCCGAATTTTCCACATTCCCAGCAGAGCCCCCAAGGGGCAATGCCACCAGCAGTGATTCGAGGAGCAAAGTCAAATAAGAGAAGGAGCATCCCAAGGCCAGGGCTGGCTGGGCCGGTTCTCCTGAACTTGTCAAGCACGATTCTCCTTTTTTCCCGGGTGGGGCCGGGACCTGGGGCCCCTGCTCTGTCATAACCCAGTTAGGCTTCCCCACCCCTAAGGCCTCTCAGTCCTCAGAGAGGCTGGTCTTGGACTCCTGAACTCTGCAGTTTAGGGTGGGAATGATGAAGGGGAAGAGGGCGGGGGACACAGACAGGACTTCCAGTCTGAGCACTAAAAATGGAGGCCTGCCTCTGCCTACTGCTCTTGACCTTTTCCCAGCTGCCTTGACCCTTGGTGCCTGGAAGTTTAATCTCACATCTAGCTTGCATCAGGGGCCCAAGCAGAGGTGGAGGTGGGGAACATTTTATAATACAAATAAAATGAAGATACCACTGTGTGCACAGCCCCCCTCCCCCAAAGAGCACACACCTAGAGCAGGGTCTCCCTCCCCCAACCGTGTTTGTTAACTTAGCCAGAGTGCGGGAGGAGAGCCCAGGTGTCCACCCACCCAAGACGAACACCCTCAAGCCTGCTGCCCAGGCGTCTGTCTGCCCTTGTGGGCATTTCTGAGGCTGTTCTAAGGTCCATGATCTCAGGGCCCCCAGTCCCACTTCTCTTTCTGAGAAGGCTGCTCTCCCCCTGCCTTAGTGACCACTCGAACGGGAGCGCACAGAGGGGGTCCCTGCAGGCTGGACCTTCTCAAGAATGTTAAAGTGAGGCTGCGTGGCAGGGAGCAGTGGCCCCCAGGTGGCCAGGGTGTAGTGGGAAGAGGCCTGGCGCCCCTCTCCCCTCTCCTGGGTTGCTGGGGAGAGGCGCCAGCTCCTACCTGTTGCTGCTGGAAGTGGAGCAGCTCCGCAGGGCTCATCTCGCCGTTGCTGTCTGCGCCCGCGGCCGCATCCCTGCCTGCGCTGCCTCCGGCGGGGCCCGCAGTCCCGGCCCCGCCGCCGCCGCCGCTGCCGCCGCCGCCGCCATCGGCCTGCCCGGAGAGGCTGCCCACGCCGTTCTGACCAGACGGAGCCGACCTGATTGTCTCCGAGGCGGATTCCACCATCATGTCGCTCTAGCGGGACCTGGAGGGGGAGGAGAGACACGGGGGAGGGGCTGAGGCTGGACAGGCAGGGCGGGTTCCACCCGGGGAAGCAGGCGATGCCCCTCAACACCCCATCCCCAAACAACACAACCCCCACCAAGTCCTGGGGCGGCTTCTCCCTCTCAGCTTCCTGGAGGCTGATCCTGGGACCCCTGTTGCGGTGCAGACCCTCCCTCCTAAGGTCACCATCCGCCCCAGTTAAGGGCAGCTCCAGACTGAAGCGGGAGGCCTCCCCGTTGCCCCCCTCCCCCACATTTCCTCGAGGAGGCGCTATCCCCCCAACCCCCCCACACACCCAAACCGGTTCAGGCCTCTCCCTCCAGGGTAGTGTGTAGGGCAGAGCGAGGAGGGGTGGGGGTCCTGCAAGGACTTGAAAGCAGGTGAGCTAGTCCCCGGAACCACCATATTGCCCCCGCCCCCGCCGCCGCCGCCCACAGGCACCTGTAATGGCCTTTGTGTTTGTTCCCCCCCTAGATGGGGAGTTCCCCAAGGGCAGGGCCTCCTTCCCACCTCCCCACCCCCCCCCCCACACACAGCAAAAACCGCTGCCATTTTCCCAGCACCTATTGGGTGCCAGACCCTTCGCTGGGCCTGGAGCTGTGCAGGGAAGGCAGCTGGTGGTCCGACTTTTCTGACCTTCCATTCTAAGGCCCTCAGCCCAGCACCTGGCCCAAAGCAGACACTCAATATTTACTGTCTCTACAGGCAGCAAGATCCCTTCTCACAAGAATTGTGGGAGAATAGTTTTTTGGGTTTTTTAAAAAATTTATTTATTTTTGGTTGCGTTGGGTCTTCGTTGCTGCACGCGGGCTTTTCTCTGGTTGTGGTGAGCGGGGGCTACTCTTCGTTGCGGTGCGCGGGCTTCTCATTGCGGTGGCTTGTTGCGGAGCACGGGCTCTAGGCGTGCAGGCTTCAGTAGTTGTGGTGCACGGGCTCAGTAGTTGTGGCTCGTGGGCTCTAGAGCACAGGCTCAGTAGTTGTGGTGCATGGGCTTAGCTGCTCCATGGCATGTGGGATCTTCCTGGACCAGGGCTCAAACCCGTGTCCCCTGCATTGGCAGGTGGATTCTTAACCACTGCGCCACCAAGGAAGTCCCGGGAGATAGTTATTATCATCTTGATTTTACAGATGGGAAACTGAGGGTCCAGAGAGTCAGAGGATTTACCCAAGGCAGAGTCAAGGCCTCAATCCTGTATCTTCCCCCATCTCCCCTAATTGCCTCTCAAGGAGTGGCTGAAACATGCTCAGAGAGAGGGTATGTCTGGGATGGTTATGGTTAGTGAGGAGGAGGCCTGGGTTTCCTTCTACAACTCACGGAGGCTGTACTATCTCAGGGGCTCGTACACAGACTATGAAGCAGATGGGGGACTTCAGTATGCAGAGCTGTTCTCAAAGTCTGGGGTCTCCAGCTATCCCCAGATTCACAGCCTCTTGAGAGGAACACAAATTTCAGCCAAACAGGACACAGTTGGTATTCCCCACTGATCTTTGACATGAGTCTTAAACTCCTTAAACCTCAGTTTCTTTGTTTGTATAAGTAATTACTCCAAGCCTCTCAGATCCTGTGAGGAGTAATAAAATAGCACATACAAACCACCTAGCAGAGTAAGCGCCAAAAATGGTGGGTCTCTTCTTCACCTGCCCTATTTGTAAGGGTGAACACCCTGGGCTCACAGAGGTCAAAGACTTGGCCCAGATCACACAGCGATTGGGCTGGAAGCCAGCCAGCGTTCTTTCCTCCCTTCTTGATTACCTTTCGGCCTTGGCAGACCCCACAACCACATGGTGTCCCTGACCCAATAAATAGGTGCAGGAGGGCCTTAACAGAGAAACTGTTGGAAGGATTATTTCCCAAGTTCCTTCTCCGAGGTGGCAGCTCCCCAATTCTCTTTCACTCCGGAAGAACTCTTTCTCCTCACTCTACTGGGCCACTTGCTGTTTTTGTCCCTGCTGTCAGCAGAGTGGGGAAGACAGTGAGGGTATCTAGGTGTGCACGGGGGGTTGGGGGGACAGAGCACTGTGAAAGGCCCATGGGGAGGCCACTAGTTCACGTGTGTGCCATATCACCCTGCTCTTGTGACTCTAGATGTCTGTCCCAGTGGACCTGTGTGGCCTCCTGGGTGACCTGTGCTGCTGGAGTGTCCCACGTTTGTGCATTTCTCTGTGTGTTCCCAAGGGCTTGTTCCTCCCCCACCCCCCAGCTGCTGCTCCCAATCCTGGGTTCTGAGAGGAGCTGGGCTAGGGGCAAGGGCAAGGTTGGGGGCAACGGTTCAGAAGAGATTGAGCACTTCGTCTCCGGCCTTAATGGCCGTGTCAGCCCCAGGGCCAGTAGCTACCAAATGATGGATGGGGTGGGCACCGTCCTCCACCCGCCAGAGCACAGGGCTCCAGACCCTCCCCACAACCGCCCACCCGGATCCCTCCCAGCAGCCTACAGAGCACCTTCCCTCGCTCAGGCCTGGGCCCCAGATACACAAGGGGGATGGGGAGACAGCAGGGGCCGCTCTGCTCTCCCTCTGCCTGACCCTGGCCCTGCTGGGGGTGGAGAGCAGCTGCGTGCCTGGATTCCAAGTCTAGCTTCCCTAAGATCTGAAAACTCCTGGGCCCCAGGGGACAAAGACCAGAGCCTCAGGGGTGTGTGTGCGCAGGAGAAAGGAGAGAGAATCCAGCAGTTTCTTCTTGGGATAAGGAAGAGTGCCCCCCTTCCAACATTCACACACACCATAAAGTTGCTCAGACAGCAAGTTTGGAAAAAGGGAGAAAAAAGGAAGGAGGATGCAAACAGAGGTGCCCTTTTCTTTTCTTTTTATTGGGGGGGGGGGTACAGAGCGACACCCAGTGAACAACATAATTGCTGCAATGTGGCGTGTAATAATAGCTATTCAAGGGCCGATCATTCATATTAAACAGGGTGAAGCAAGCCTCTCATTTGCATGCTTGAGATTATATGCATTTGAAAAGTCATTTCCGCAGGGTGTACGAATGGCATTAATTCCCACGTGGCGTGCTGCTCTGCCCCCTCCCGGGGCCTTCACCTCCTTCCAGGCTCGCGCCTGCCTGTCCACCAATACCCATCCAAACCTGCAGGTGGGTGCTCCCAGGCCTCTCCTCACCTCTGCCCTGAGACACCTGTCCTCCTGAGGAGGAGCACAGCGGCAGCCTCAAGCCTCCTGCCTGTCTCTCTGCAGGCGTTGCAACAGCACTGGGGTGCTCCCTGCACTGTGGGTGAGCAGGCTCTGGGTGCCTGGCGCCCGGCCAGGTAGGGATGGGGTGGGGTGGAGTGGGGTACTGGAGGCAGGCCTTGATATCCGTGCCCTGCACCCACAACAAGGGTGTGGGCTGGTGGGGAAAGGCAGCGTCCATGGGAGCCTGGACTCTGGCTAGAGAAGGCAGGGGACTGGGTGTCAGGGGGCCTGAGCTCAGTCACAACCAGCTGTGACTTCTTTGCCTTCCTCCTTCTCTGGGCCTCCATTTCCCCATCTCTACATGGAGAGGTGGTCTTGAAGGTCTCTTCTGACTTGGAAGCTCCAGGAGGAAAACTCCCTAGTCAGTTATGTACACAAGAAGCCACTGTGTTCTAGAGGCTGGTGAGAGCCACTGAGGTTCCACTTGAATCACAGCTGTCCCTTTCCCAAAGGGAAATGTAGGCCTCAGATTTCCCAATGGGGACCGGGGCTGCCTGCTCTGGTACTGAGGGGGACCCTCCAAGAGCCCCCTCCTCCTCCGTTCACTCCCACCCTCCCGCCTCTCTCCATACACTCCTATCCTGCCAATCCGCGCTCTGCCCCAGGTACACATTTCCTCAGCAAAGAGCTGCTGACTACCTGCAGAAGTGGCGAGGCGCTCTGGGAATGAGACCATCTGGTTTCAAGGGCCAGCTGTGTGACCTTGGGCAAGTCACTGGGCTCATACCAACAAGCCACGAGAGAAAATTAGAAGGTCTTTCTAAGATTTGCTAAAATGGAGGCCCACCCCAGCCTTCCCTGCACCCTCTCCTACGCTGCGCTGGGGGCAGAGGCCGAGTCATTTCCTGTGCTCTAGGATTTTTGTCTGGGGCGCTGGTCCTGTCCTTGGGTAGGTCCTGGTCTTCCATCTCTCAGGGTTCCCTTGGGGAGCCAGGGCACCCCGGAGCCTTTGGCCAGTACCCCGACGCTCCCGCAGACAACGCCGTCGAAAGGAAGAAAGGAAGGGAGGAAGGGAGGGAGGGAGGAAGGGAGGGAGAGAGGGAGGGAGGGAGGAAGGAAGGAAGGAAGGAAGCAAGCAAGCAAGCAGGGTCAAAGCCACAGCCGCCTCTTCCGCTCCGGGGGAGTCTGCGGGCCACCGGGGGGTGGGGTGGGGGGGTCCCACTTCCCGAGGCTCCTGGCCCTTCGAAGAACGCGGGCTCCCAACGAGGGCCGCCTCGGAACGCGCCCGGGTCCGCCTCTGTCCCCCCCCCCCCGGCCGGAAGTGACGAGTTCCACCTACCTTGGGGCCAAAGGGAGGACCTAAGGGCTAGGGTGCTTTCGGGGGAGGGGAAAAGGGACGGGGAGCCCCACACGCGTAGAAACTTTTTGTGCCTTTTCCGCGGGCCCATATGGTGTACGGAGTATTAATTACCGTAGCTTTTTAATTAACAATCGCTTAATCTGAGCCGTAACATTTGCCACGACACCCTACGCCTCGTTGCGAACCCGCGCCGCCCGCCCTGCCAACTCATCAATTAATTTTTATTGACGTTTTCTTCCCCAAACAGGCACAATACCAGGGTTTTCCAATTAACACCTCCGCGATCTCTAATTAGTGCAATTAACAGACTGATGGATGCCCGGAGTTTACCCGCGAGGGAGGGAGGGAGGGAGGGAGGGAGGGAAGGAGGGAAGGGGCGGGGCAGTCCCCAGCGCACTCTCTCTCCCGGCGCGCGTCCCGCAGGGCGCACACGTGCATGCGCTCAGCCTTAGAGAGAGGGGGCACCCCCAGCTCTTAGGGGAGCACGGCGGGTGGGGGCGTGACCACAGGTAACCTGTACCCAGAGCAATGGTGGTGATTTGAGTTGAAATAGCAGACACAGGTTCCAGCCCTTTCGGAAACCTAGAACCTAGCTGGAGAGACAGCTGAAAGCCTGAGACTAGAAGTTGGGAAACTGGCTTCTAGCCCCAGCTTTATCACCAACTTGCTGTGTGACTTGGGCCAAGTTAGTTCTCCCCTTTTCTTCTCTGTATGATGGGGGAAACTAGACTAGATGTAGCTACCTATTTATAATGCATACCCCTATCAACTTCCAAGAAAGACTGGGAAGCAGACTGCAATAAACGACAGATACAGTTACTTAAAATATAGTATCATGGGGTAGTAGGAAGGGAGAATAAATAGGCCAAGATCTTAAGCCAGAGGATCTCACACTTGAGTGCATCAGAATCACCTTGGAGGGCTTGTTAAAATACAGATTCCTGGGCCCCAGGCCTGGAGCTTCTGATTTTAGGTCTGGAATGAGCCTGAGAATTCATTTCTAAAAAGTTCCCAGGTGATGCTGATGCTGTCTGTCCAATACAACCGGGCTTCAACGATGAGCACTGGCTTTCAGTTATGAGCTTCCTGGTGGCCAAAACGAGATGATCTACCTCCAAGACCATTCATTCATTCAACATGGATTTGGTGCCCGATTAAGCCAAGCACTGAAGACCTATCTGCAGGAAACTGAAATTTGGCCCTGGCCCCCTACAGGCTTACAAAACACAAACAAGCCAGTACAGGTGTCCTGGCTGCTTTGAGGGCAACTGGTAATAATGGAGGTCCTATTCCCCCTCCCTTTTTTTCTGGGTAAACCTGGCATTTGCCTTTTCGAAAGTTTAGCCACTAGTGGAGTTATGGTCATGAACAAAGTCATTCTTCTCTCTCCTCTGACGCTGGCCAGGAGAATATTTCACCGGCAATGACCCTTCATCCATTCATTGGTTCAACAAATATTTAAGCACTTACCCATGTGCCAGGCTGTGTGTGTGCAGAACTGAACAGAACAGGGCACAGGCCCTGCTCTCCTGGAGCTAATGTTCCCAGGAGGTGAGGCAGATGATAAATAAGGACACAAATAGATAAGCTCAAATAAAATAAATTCTATCAAATATGAGTGCAGGGAATAAACAGGGGGATCTAATTTACACGGGGGCAGGGGGCAGGGAAGGCTTCCTTTTAAAATGGCATCTATACTTAGAAAAGAATGAGCAGGTATGGGTCAGGTAAAGTGTACACTGAATGCAGGGGAACAGCATATGCAAAGACCCTTATTTTACAAGAGAAGTCACTGGTTTCAGACTTTCTTCTGAGCAAAAAGTCTTTGAAATGGACACATTTATAGATTATATAAAAAGACACGTAAGTGGGTACCACACAGAACAGAGCATGAAGACGCCGTCTATTTCCTTCTTTCTCTTTCTTTTCCTTTCTAGCTGTCCTGCTATCAGCTCTTACTTGTGTCAAGGGACGTAAAGCAGAGGGCTTTTCAGAGCAATGAGCACTGGCATTTCAAGTAACTTGGTATACTTCCCAATCTGTCATCCCAAGACCCAGGGATCCCCTTCCCCATTCACCTCAGGCCCCAAAGGCCCACTAGCTTCAGGCCACCAGGTGAGGGAGGGCTCAGGCAGGAGCCACTTTTGGCCTCAGCCTTTCTTATCAGCCCCTCATTTGGCATCCCACCTGCTGATCCTGCTCTGATCTCTTATTACCTCTGTAATTAGAACATGAGCAGTGAGGTCACCACTCTGAGCCTTGGTTTCCTTGTTTACCATACGAAGCTAATACCAATAACCCTTCCTTTCAGGGTTGCTGTGGTATCAGATAAAATACACTGCCAGAGAAGGTGTTCAGAGAAGGGTATTTACTACAGTTATGGGGACCCAGCAAGTCCAGATCCCATCCCCTCATCCTAGCCTTACGGTTTGGCACTTGAGGAAAGTGAGACAGAATCCAAGGGTTAGAATGTCTCTGTAGCTCCAAAATGTGTCCCCACACCAGAGCAGGGTGATGTGAGTCACATGACTACTTGGTTCTCTGATCAGCCCGGCAGTGTCTCTCCTCAAGCAGATGCGGCTGTCAGAGTTCCAGAAAAAGCTCAAACCCTCTCCACGCCCATGCCCTCCCTGTACTTCGGGACTCTCCCTCGTGTGGGTCAGAGGCTGGCACCCTCGGTTTTCTCCCTAAGACTCCCACTTCAGCCTGAGAGTCTCCACAAATGACACACTAGGAGCTATCTGGTCCAACTCTAGGGACCACTTAAGGCCTCTTCTTAGCACAAAACTTCCAAGCCCAAGGAGCTAGTGCACGTGGCAGGGTGAGGACACACCTCTAAAAGGCTGCAGCAACCTCTGATTTAGAAGGGGAGCCACCATCCTGGGCTGTCTGTTCCAGGTTCTCCCCCAAGTTTATTTATTTTTAAAATTTATTTATTTATTTATTTATTTATTTACTTTTGGCTGCGTTGGGTCTTCATTGCAGTGTGCGGGCTTCTCATGGCAGTGGCTTCTCTTGCTGCCGAGCAAGGGCTCTAGGTGCGTGGGCTTCAGTACTTGTGGCTTGCGGGCTCTAGAGCACAGGCTCAGTAGTTGTGGCACACAGGCTTAGTTGCTCTGCAGCATGTGGGATCTTCCTGGACCAGGGATCGAACCCATGTCCCCTGTATTGGCAGGCGGATTCTTAGCCACTGTGCTACCAGGGAAGTCCTCTCCCCCAAATTTAAATAACTTTATTTTCTAATCATAAAAGTAAGACATCCTGGTAGAAAAGTATGAAGAAAAAGTAAGTAGACTTATAAGTACCTATAAATCTACCAGCCAGAGATCCTTTTGGGATCCACCCCTTCCAGTCTCATCCATTTTCGCTCTCTTTGGGCATATAAACATTTAAAACGTGAGCTTGGGTTCATAATCTGTACATGGTTTGAATTTTTCTGTTTTCCCACTCACCACTTATGGTCATAACCATTTCCACATGACATCAAATATTTTAATTAACAGTTTTTAGTGGTAACAGAGTTGTTTGAATGGGCTGTGTGTTTCAGAATTTATTTAGCAAATCCCCTAAAGCTGGACATCCAGACTGCTGCCTATTTTTTCACTATGACACTGTAATAAACACCCTCATGCGAACAGAATATTCTCCATTTCTATTTGCTTAGGATACATGTTTAGGTGGAATTGCATATTTTTAAGGCTCTTGATACATTTATTCCTTAATTGATGTCCATAAAATGTGTGCTGACTTTGCCCTACCTTCAGCAATGCACCCCTGTCCCAGAGGACTCACAAGCTCTTTTTTTTAAAGCTATCTTCCTCCATTCTCCTCAGCTCCTTCTCCAGAGGATTCTCAGATTCTGCTTATGGTATTGAGAACCCAACACTACCGGCCCTGTCAAATCTGGGCACATAGCTGGGTGATGGGCCTCTGCCTGCAACTGACACTGGGCACGGTGGGTACTGGCATTTGGACACACAGAGGGGGATAAAACACAGCCCTTGCTTTTGGGGGGTGGGTTATAGTTTGGTGGAGAAAGAAAGACATACAGGCAAACACAAGCATTTAAAAATACCCATACTGGGACTTCCCTGGCGGTTCAGTGGTTAAGACTCCGAGCTTCCACTGCAGGGGGCGTGGGCTCAATCCCCTGTCAGGGAACTAAGATCCCACATGCCATGCAGTGCAGCCAAAAATTAAAAAAAGAAACAAAAAAACATACCTAGGTTCCACCCCAGATCAATTTAATTGGATTATCTGGGATCCAGGCATGGATAATTTAAAAAGCTCTTCCAAGTATTCTAAACTTCAAGTACAGCCAGGGTTGAGAACCTCTGCCCTACACAACACACACAACTTTACAAATGTTAAGTAGATACTGGGGGGTGGGGTGGTTGCTGGCTATGGGTGCCTAGAGGGAGTGGGGGTGCTCCGGGAAGGCTTCCTGTAGGAGGTGACTTCTGAGCTGAGTCTTATGGAAGTGAAGCCTGGGCACACAATTTGTGAATATATTTTAATAACAACCATTCCACTCAGAGTCCTTGAAAGTTCTTTCCCATACCCTGTCACACACAACCTGCACTCACTCTGACAGATGAAGGAACCACACTTCAAAGATGTTTAGTGATGTGTCAAGGTCACTTGGCTGCTAGGAGGTTGAGCCAAACTGAAACCCTATAGCTCTTCTGACTCCCAAACCAGTGCTCTTCCACAGAATTCCACCTCAGACGTGGCAAGGCCCAGAGGGCGGTCACTCTGGAATTTCCCTGGAATCTGAACCTTTCCCCACCACCATCACCACACCCCAGCGCACTTTCACTGGCTCTGGCCCCAAAATGCTCCCAGCAGGCCCTAGCAAGGTGGCCTCCCTCAACACGCCTTCCAAGTACCATGACCAAAAGGAAGAATTAACAAAAAGGAAAAAAAAAAAAAAAAAAAGAAAAAAGAGAACCAAAGATCCCACTCCATCTCATTAAGAAAGTAAACATAAGAGCCATCTAAGTGTCTAATTAAGCTTCTAATTAGTCCCTGCTTGTTACTAATGCAAATTAGATTACTCCGCTTAACTACAGCATGTCCACAACACCCTTGTTAATTGCGGCCTTTTGAAATTAAATTACTCCCTAATTAGCATATCAAAGCCATTGATTCGGAGCTGCGAAAGATGAGGGCAAAAGGAGCCGAATGCCAAGTTTGGTTAATCAGAGACGGCTAATTAAATAGTGCCGCCTTTCGTGGGGGGCCTGCTGGTTAAGGGGTGGGGTACTCACCCAGGGCCCAAGTGGCCATCTGGAGCCTGGTTCTGGTAGTGCCCTTGGCACCAGGGGGCTCCAGCTGGCCTGGGACAGACCAGTAGTCTGGCCTTCTCTGGGGCCCTGGCTGCTCTGCCCAGCCGGCCTCTGACATGCCCTGGCCCCTCCCTTTGTCTCCCCTGATGATATCTAGGGGTGGCATTCACAGGGATCTTGGGTACCAACTCAGGGGCATCCAAAAAACACACCCATATTCGAATGTGCAAGATTCAGCATCCTTCCACATCTCTCTCGCTGTTCCAAGATGAATTCTGGAAAGGTGACTGCTGCCCTGTGCTTCTCTAATCCCCACCTGTGGTTCCATTCTAGGAAGAAAGTCTCCCCATCTCCAACAAAAAGTACATAAATTTCGGGGGGTAAGAAGGTGATGACTTTCATAAAGGGACTCACCTGGGCAGGGATGGGCTGATTTCAGCTTGGAACAGATCCCCCAAGACACAAGACCTGTAATTCCCTCCGTGGTAGAAGGAAGGGGGAAAAAAATCACCCACCACCATCAGTTCTTAAGCAGCTGTGCAAGAATTAGATTTGGGTCAGGGTGTCCTTCAAGGTCTTCTCTGAGCTCTCGTACAGACCCTGCAAAGCCTCTCAGACGCCTGCCCCTCCCAGCTCTTGCTAGAATACTGAGGATGGGCAAAATCTCCATGAAAAAGTTGCTAACTGAAATGCCCTCAGGGGCTAGGCCGGTCCCCAAGCGGGCCAAGTGGGAAGTGGAGGGTACTCAATCCCGGTCTATCTTTACCCCACAGAAATGCAGGCTCCCTGTTTGATAGGGTTTGGGTTTTTCAAAAGCAGCCAAGTGGGGATATTTATGTGAAATTTACCACTGTAATAAACTTTGTGTGAGCCAACAAAACACATAAGGGGTGAAGTTAGTCCATTTGTGACCTCAGCCCTTACGGCCAGCATTCTAGACAGGCAGGTTCCAGTCAGCTGTGTGACCCTGGACAAGTTACATCACCTCTCTGGGCCTGGGGACCTCACCTGTCAAACAAGAACAAGGAGGTATGTGAAATGGCAAAGCACAGTTCCTCATTCAGGGTCTGGTGACCACCTAGTTCTACTCTGTACCTGCCATAATCCCTTCTCAGACTTCGGATGTCTTCTAGAACCTTCTTCCTCCATCTTCCATGCAGAAGGCAGAGTCTGGGCTTCCAGGTGTCCTTGGAAATGCTGAGGGCTTGTTTCTACAAATGCCTGACTTGGCAGCTGGGCAGCTAGGAGGTACACACCTATGCTCTCTGCCCTACATTTAACGGATTAGCCCTGGTGGGTGCAACAGATCTTAAATGCCTCTTCTAAAAAAGACAGAACTTTCACAAGAACAAAATCTTGATGACTGACAGGTCCCTAGCCTGGTCCTTCAGTGTCCCCCTCCCCCAACTAGGGTGTGTATATGTGTCTGTGTATGTGACTCTGTCCACAGCTCTCCTTCCCCCAGTTCTCCTCTCCAAGTTTCTCACCAGCAGCCCCCGCAGCACAGAGAGTCAGGGTCATGGCCAAATTCCCAAAGGGTTTGGTTTTGCTGATTTACGGAGGGATCAACCAGGGCCCAGGGGAGAGGAAGCCCCTGCCCCCCCACCCCCCAGTGCCCAGCTCAAAAGGGTGAATCTCAGGCAGTGCCCAGTCCATGGGTATCCATCCAAACCAAATTGGTCTAAAGGACCCATAGCAGTGGTTTTATTTTAGCAAATAAGTGAAATTTAAAGCAAAGCAGAAAAAGATAAATGGGGAAGGGGTGAGGCTGTCCTGGTGTGAGGGGGAGGGCGGAACGGTGGCACAAGCGGGCCAAGCTGCAGCCCGCCTCGCTGAGCTCTCTCTCCCAACGAGATTCAATTAATTGATAACAAGAGGCATCAAATTAATTTCTGGAGGATGTGAGATTCTGATGAAGGAAAATCTCATAGATGGGGATCGAGTGGGAGGCGGCGGGCAGCGCCCCCTCTAATCAGGCTCCGCTGCCTAATTGGGGAGGAGACTTGCCTGGGCCGCAGGGTCATCTGCCCCACGCTCCACAGCGCCCCTTTCCGGCAGGACACGCAGAGGCAGTGAGCTCCGGATGCGTGGAACAAAGGGGGCTGGTCTCCTCTCACCCAACGCCCAACTCCCTCCTCCCCACCACCAGTCCACAGCTGCGGGAAGGGCGGGGGCAGGGAGAGGCAAGTGTGGGTGCTCCCTCACCAACTGCACAGTTATGAAAACCAGGGCCCAGAGAGAAGACCGTCATGCCTAAGGTCTCAGAGGGAATGAGGAAGCTGGTAGCAGTGCGCTTACTGGTGCCCCTCAAGGGTGAGTCCCAGACCCACGCGACCCAGACGGGCGAAGTCATCCCCAAGCTCAAGGAGGTCAGCACACAGCGTGGGAGACCCTCCCTGTAGCTAAAAGATAGAGGCCACCCGCCCCCTCTTCCAGAGTTCCCTGGACCCCCAAACCCCCAGCATCTTAGGGCCGAAGACACCCGGCGCGTGCGCTTCCCGCACCTCGCAAAGATGCGCTCACGGAGGCTCAGGGTAACACTGTCCGAGCTAGCAACCCAGAGCGGGTGCCCTCAGCTGCGGGGCGAGGACTGGGAGCCCTGGCTCTCCTGAGAACCCCGGAGGCTTCCTAAAGGAAGGATTCTCCCAAGTGGACCAACTGTGCACCCTCAACATCCGACCTTCGCAAGTGCCTCTGTGCCTCCGGCTCCAACCCAGAGATGTGGAAGCCTCCAGAGGCACTGCGCCCAAGCACTTACAGTAGCCGCCGCTCCCTCGGTCTCCTGCAAATCCTGAGTTCCCATCCCTCCCCCAAATTCTCCTCAGCTGCGCCCGCCCTTTTCTTTCAGGGTGTGATACACATCTGCCCAAAGAACCCCCTGAAGGAGTGCAAGAAGGAAGTATATGCTACCCTCTTTTGGACCAACTTCTTTCGGCCTGGGTCTCCTGGAAGCCTGAGCTCCAGAGCTGGGGAAACGAATCCCAGGGAGCCCGCCCTCCAGCACGCCCGGCTGACGAAACAAGAACAGAAGCCCCTTCACCAGCCCACGGGCCAGTTTCGCTTCACACAGCTCAGCCCTCCTGAAGGCTCTCAGGGCCAGCACCTGCATCCTGTGCCGGCTGCGGCGTGTGAGGACCGGACCCTGCCTCCGGCCACCAGAACATATGGGAAAGATCCTCACCGGGGCACTTGCTGCATTTCTGATTTCCCAAGTTGTAAGCGAGCCACCTCTTATTAAACCTCTTCACCTAGACTCCTGCGGGCCATTGCGCACAGCGATGGCTCCACAATGTTTGTGGAATGGAGAGGAGGAGTCCCGGTCTCCATGCCCGGATCCACCCTGCCCTCCTGTCGCCACCATTTGTCCCTCCTTCGTTGCCGGTGGGAATTCTGGGTAATTTCCACCCGCTGACCCTGCCTACCTTGAACAAATGCAGAGGGTCACTAGTCTACACACCTCACTTTGTTACTGTCTGAGGAAAAACCATCTCACCTCCCCTCCCTCCCATTTGCACCGTAGCCCAGGTCAGGTGCCATCAGACACTCCAAGTAGGAGAGAGGACTTTCCCCATGCCCTGCACCACCAATGACTCCACACACCCTCAGGTCCCAGCTTGGGAGGCTTCAGCTGGGCAGAGGATGGGGCCTGGGGAGGCGGGCAGAGCTGCTGGGATTTGGGGAACAGGCTGCATGGCTATGACCAGGGCTGGGGAGAAGAAAGGCACCGGGCTGCACTGGAGCAAGGGACAGCCAGGTAAAGATCCCGGGAGGAGTCATCCTGGGACAAGGAACAAAGGAAGGGAAGGGCATCAGCCTGGCCCCGGCTTGAATGGCTCACTCCTTTGAGGGACCAGATGCTTTGGACTCTATGGCTCAGTGCCCTATGGTCTTGTCCAAATGGGCACCTTTTGTGCTAGGAGCTCTTGATTTCTAGCTCAGGCAGGCATGCCCCGAGTCCAGGCTCTGCACAGGGCCCATGAAACGCCATCTCACAAGACCACTGCATCTGCAAGCCTCAGGGTTTGGAGTAGAGGGTTCCTGCTGTAATCCCAGCAGGGTAGAACTGGCCGTGGGTGAAGGTGTGCATTTCCATGGAGAATCCAGGAAGGCAATGTTGAAAGAGGCAGAAACTTCACACTCAAGGGAAGTTTCTTTTTGCTTCTTTAAGATGATCCATCCAGCAGTAGGTCCCAGATTGATCTGAGACTGCCTGCCAAACTTGTCTTCCATAACGCTGCATAAGCCAGGGTTCCAAACCATAGAAAGTCTCCCTTTTTGGAGAAAGGTGGTGCCAACCATTTTCCCTCCTCTGTGTTCTAGGGAATTATCCCTCCCATTTCTGTTTCCATGAGCACCTTAGGATGTCGGGGGGAGGGGGGATGACTGGACCTTCCAGGGTCATGTGCAGGTGGGAAATGCCAAGTTCTGAGCCCAGACCTTCCCTTAAAGGGAAGACAGGAGCAGGAAACCCAGCCTTCTCGTTGGAGAGCTGAGGGGGATGCAGGCCTGAGCTTTTGAAGGAGGGATGGGGAGTGGCAGGCCCTCCCATCCCTTCCTTTCTCCCTTCCCCACAGCAGAGGCTCAAGCCCTACCGGTTACACTGGGAGTCCTAGGAGCCCCACATGTTAGTCCCAGCCCTACCACTAACTAACTGTGTGACCTCAGACAAGTTGCTTCTTCTCTCTGGGCTTCATTTTCCCAACCCCTAAAATGGAGATTAATTTCCCGTATTCAGGGGCTTCCCTGGTGGCGCAGGGGTTGGGAGTCTGCCTGCCAATGCAGGGGACACGGGTTTGAGCCCTGGTCTGGGAAGATCCCACATGCCGCGGAGCAACTAGGCCCGTGAGCCACAACTACTGAGCCTGCGCGTCTGGAGCCTGTGCTCCGCAACGGGAGAGGCCGCGACACTGACAGGCCTGCGCACCGCGATGAAGAGTGGCCCCTGCTCGCCGCAACTGGAGAAAGCCCTCGCACAGAAACGAAGACCCAACACAGCCGAAAATAAATATAAATAAATAAATAAATAAATTTATTGAAAAAAAAAATTTCCAGTATTCAGTCCAGCATGTGGCCTGGCAGTGCTGGGAATCTAATAATAAAAGCTACCCCTTGGTCAGTACTACCCTGTGCCAGGCACTATGCTAGGTACTTTACATCTGCTCTTCCATCCTACTCCCAAACAGGCTCTAAACGGCTATCATTGACCTACTTTACACATAAGAAAACTGAGGTTCGAAGAGCTTAACTAAGTTCTCCAGAGACCCATCACCACTGGCAAGTTCCAAAGGCTTCTCCCCTGTGACCCATGTTCTGCCCTGGGGAGGCCTGAGTTCCTTGCCCTGGGTTCCAGAGTTCTGGAACCAAGTCATAGGAAGTCATTTCAGCCATCGGAGCCTCAGAATCCTGTCAAAAACAGTGCCTGCCCTGCCTTGGTCTGGGAAGCTGGGAGATTTTGAAAGGAAACTGTGCGGAGCTCCTTGGATGGAAGAAATTATTACTTTGCACAGTTTGGGTTATCAGAAAAGTAAAGACATTGTGCCTGCTTGGGATGGGCATGGAGGGGTTTGCATTTCAGCTGGAGAGACAGGAAAGCCACCAAGGCAGTGGGGCAGCAAAGGATTAGGATGTAGGGAAGGAGGGTGCAGCTACTCCAGGTGTGGCAGATCAGGGAAGCCTTCTTGGGGAGATGGCCCTTCCCCCCTTGCACCTCATACCTTTCCTCTGAAACAGACACCCTGCTCCTACTCTCCTCTCTCTAATGTGATATCTTATCTGCCTCTCCTACCCTGACGATGTGCAGACCCCAGCCTTCACTGCTTGGGCACACCAGTGCCCAGCCTGGGACCTGCCCAGACAGAGTAGGGGCTCAGCAAACCTTTGGGGAATTAATGGATTAAAGGATCCCCCCTCCTTTCCTGCCCCTAAGGAAGAGGTGTGTTTGGAGTAGGGGCCCAGCAGGATATGCACATTCCTGGCAAGAAGGGATCTACCTGCCAGCAGCCAGAAAGGAAGTTTCTGGCTAAAGGCACAGGAAAGGAGGTGGGGTAGGGATGTCTAGGTGTGAGAATGGTACCTACACAGAAAGGGACAGGGACAGGTCCTTTTTCAAGTTAGGCCCAACCTGCCCTCCCCCACCCCCCAGCACTGGTGTCAGGCCTTTCTCCCCACAGGGCTCACGGGTTCACCAACTCCATAACTCCTGCAAAACCTGCTCAGGACTGGGAGAAGGACAGAAAACCCCACCCAGGGGCCCAGCACTTAGTGCCAGGAGAGAAGGTTCCCATGGTCCCCCCCCAGTTTAGTGCCAAGACTGGGACGAGCCTAAGGTAGTGGGGGGGGATCCAGGAGAGATTCACATCTTACAGGGGTCCTGAGTTGGCGGGGAGCACTCTCTAGAGCCACCTCCTCCCCCTGCCACGTTGCCCCACTGATGAGAGGGGGAGTGACGCCAAATGGGGAGCCCCACGAGACACAGCTCTGCTTTTGAGAGGCTCAGATCTAAGGGTGCCAGAGCGAGCAAGCTGTCCAGGTGCCCACAGCACAGTCCCAGGACCCTCCCTCCCTCCTGCCAGGTGACAAAGAGCCCCAGAACCCAGGCAAGACAAAATTAAAACAAAAATAAAAACAAAATAAGCCTGCAGATTTCCCATCCTCTGCAGCGGTTTTCTGCCAGGTTGGGCAGGGGTTGTCTGGGGCAGGGGCTGTCTGAGGTGGGTGGCTCTCCTTAGGGCAGCTGGGGCCTGGCCAACTTGTTGGGCCTTCAGCCCCTGCAACCACCCACTAGCTCACCAGGAGGGTCATCGGCTTGAAATGCCCAGCGCCAGCAGCGCTCAGTCCCAGAAGTGAGCTTCTGGGTTCAAATTCTTGGTGTCGGGGTCTCCATTACCCACTGTGTTCCACAGTGGGACTGGTCAGACCCTCCCGTGGCTACAGGCGGTACAGATGATCCCACAGCTCCTTCCTTCTGGGTGGGAGAAGGGGGCACCCAGGTGAGCCTCCAGCTCTGACCTTAGCTGCCTCTCAACCTGCGCTCCCAAGGTCCTCAATCCCAGACCCAACACAGTTCGCCCTGGGACAATCCAGGCGTGTGCTTTAACACGGGATGAAGATGCTGAAGTTCAAGTGAAAACCCGCATTGGCCAAAATGCTCCCGGGCTTTCTCAGCAACCAGGGGGATGACAGCTTCAGACTTGGGTTTTCTCTTCCGGGCACCCCACCTCCAACCCCTGCTCCAGGCTCCGAGGTCAATCAGCAGGGAAACCCGGCGCTGGGGTGCGAGACACGCGGTGATCTCCCGACGCCTTAAACCCCAGGCACGGAGTGAGCGAGGAAATCAGTCAGGCGGGGAATGGCAAGAGAGGCCGGCGGTGCAAAGAGACGAGCCGGGTGTTCTAAGGGCTCAGGGTCTCCGCGTTCCCGTATCCTCTTCCCCTAACCTAGACAATCCGAGTGAGACGCCGATGTGTTCACGAGGTCGCCCCAGTTGGAAAGAAGGAATCCGCAGCCGTCAGGGCCTCTGACTCAGAATCCGCCTCCCGCGAAATCGCATGGTCCTTTGCCGGGGAGGCCGGGACCCCAGGTCGCTCAGGGCTCCCCGCATTCTAGCGCCTCGAGCTGTAGCCGGGCTCAGCTCAAGTTAGTTAGTTTGGCGTTGATGGGGAGCGCAAGACTCGAGCGCTGCCGAGGTGACCGCCTCTCAAAGAGACGTGTCTGCCAGGGGGCTGTCCAGGGGAGAGGCCACAGTCCTGGATCTGAGGGGGGTCTTGCTTGGTTATCCCGGGGCACTCTTCCCTGGCGGCCTCCGAACGCTGCTGCCGTCCTCTCTCCCCACTACACGGTGAGGCGGGGCTCTCCCCAAATGGGGTGAATGAAGATATCGGCCGGGTCAACCCCCCACCCTCCAGCACCGGAGCACAAAATCACAAGAGGCCGTTTCCAGACGCTCTCAAGTCCCCAAGAAGTTTTCCGCTCTATCTCCCAGCCGACCCAGGTATGGCGGAAAGGCGTTGACTGGCCCCGGAACCTCCGAGGTGCGACCCCAGCAAACCAAGTCCCCTCCTCACCTAAGGCGACGCGTTGGATAGGACCGCGGTGCCCCCCCCCGCCATCTATCTGCCTCCGGCGCGTCTTGGGGAGTCCTGGACAGACTGGGGTTGGGGGAGCCCACTTCACCACTTCCCTCCCCGGCTCAGGAAAGTCCGGGCTGGGAAGTACTCTTTGTCTGACTCGGGGCGGGGAGGTGGTCGCGCCCCCAGACACCCCATTCCCCGCGGCCAGGCCGGGAGGAGGCCGGTCCTAGATTCTTGGGGGGAGGGCGGGCCTTAGTAGCCTTTCCAGCCCCCCCAACCCCTGCCGACCTCCTCTGTCCGCCCCCCCGGCGCCGCGCCGTAGCCCCCACCTGTTCCCCAGGCAGCTTCGGGCCGCGGGGGCCTGAGCCGGGGCGGGGTGGGTGTCGCGGCTGCGCTGGGTCAGGGCGCCGCAGCCGGCCCCGGCTGGAACAAAGTGCGCCGGCCTGGGCCCGGCTCCTCCCGGCGCGTCTCCGGCGGGCAGTTTGCAAACACAAAGTGAGCCAGTGAGCGAGCGAGAGAGTGCGCGAGCGAGGGAGTTGGTCTGGTCGCCGGCCCAGCCCCCACCCGCGTCCCCGAGCTCGGCCAGCCACCTACCTGTCCGGCCCGGCCGCTCCGTGCGGGCTCCGGCCCGTCAGCCCGCGCGGGGCATGGGGCTCGCTCCGGTCGCCGCCCGGGCCCGCCGCCGCCCGCTGGGACTGCCCCTCCGCGCCGCTCGGCGCCGCGCAGCTCCCGGGCGTCCTCCCTCCGCGCCGCGCCGGCCGGCCGCCGCGCGCCCTACCCTCGCCGGGGCATCACACTTTGGGGGCAGCTCGGCTTGCTCCGGCTGTGCTCCTCCTTCCCGATCCTCCCGCGACGCTTGTTCGCTCGCTTGGGCGCCGGGGCTCCGGGACCCCGGCGTCCCCGCCCCCGGCCCAGCCCTGGTTCCGGCCCGGGCTCCTCCCCGCCGCGCCGCCGCCGCCTGCGCCGCGCCCTCCTCGCGGGCTGGGGGCTACGTCCCGGCCGCCGGCCGCACAGTCCGGTCCGCAGGGGCGGCCGGCTCCGGACTCCGAGGGGCTGCGACTGAGCCCGGGCAGCGAGTGGCTGCGAGCGGGCGGCGCGCGGGCGGGGCGGGAGGGGGCGGGGAGGAGGGGGAAGGAGGGAGCGCGCGGAGAGCGAAGGAGGAGGGAGCGAGCGAGCGAGCAGCGGAGGGAGGGAGACCAACTTCTAGCGCTACCATAATTCACCTAAAGCAGGTGCAGCAACTTTCACCCTGCCCGGCAGCCAAGTCGTGAGCGAGAGGAGACCACGTGGACCAAACTTTAGGGGAAGAAAAAGTAGGGATGTGGGGAGAAGACGTAGGGCTGCGATCCTGTAAAAAGGCGGGGAGGTGGAGAGACCCCAGGGATTCACCCTGGCCTTGCGAATCCCTTGGCGCGCTTTGCAAACCCCAGCTTTTCCCTGGAGTCTGGAGGTACGGCCAAGCCCTGCTCCCACACGGTTCATTGGTTCCCGGCGGGCTGCGCCCTATGCAGGGAGTGGCCGGGGGGCCCAGAGCCCGAAGCCGGTGTCCTTCCTCCTCTCCCTTCTGCGCCCCACTGCGTGGGGCTGGGGGTGGGCTTTTGAACCGGGGGGTGGGGGAGGTGGGAAGGCTCCTTCTGGGCTTTGTGAACGGTCACCCCGGGCGCGCACCGCCTCCCTCTCCGGAAGGGGAATTTCCCATAAAGTGCTCTGCGAACCGGTGAAGAAAGGGCCCAAAGCCGGATCCACGCGGGCAAAGCGGAGTGCAAAGTAGAAGCAATTATCCGGACAAATTAGATTGTAAACAAAGCTCAACGTCTTTTGCCTGAGGGCGGGGGAGGGTGCGGGGAGGAATCGGAGGGATTGTGGCGGTAGCCAAGGTGTGTATTTGGGTTGGGAGGGGGAAGTCTGGATGAGGAAAGGCCCCAGATCCAAGGGGAAGGGCTATGCTGGTAGCAGGCGCCCCACTCAGAGACCCGTGGAAACCTGAATAAATCCTCCCCCCGCCTTCCATCCCCAGAACATCTCAGGTCTGGCTCTGTGTGTTGCAGTGGGGAGAGGTGAGGGACACCTCAGGGGTTGTCAAGGAGTGCCCATGACCAAGGGAGGACCCTGCTGTGGGAGGAGGGCAGGAAGGCCGTGGCTCTAGAAGGCTCTCCTGCCCCAAATCACCCGAGGCAGGTGGAGACGGGCAGACACAGGATGTTCCTGTGGAATGTGAGCTGGGGGTGCTTCAGGGATTGGAGCTTAGGGTATGCCAGGGCTGTGGCCTGGGGAGAGAGGATTTCTTGGAAGAGAAGCCTTTCCAATGGGGCTTGGAAGAAGAAGAGAGGAGGCTCTCCCTCGGTTTCTCCGTCCCTTATTCCATCCCTTTTCTGTGGGTGCAAATAGCCAGAAGGAGCTGTAATGTCAGTGCTATCTGTCCAGGTCTAGATCCTATGTATTGCCCTACACAGGGCAGGTGTGACAGGCATATTCAGCTTCTGCTGGAGCATTTCAAATAGCTAGGTGTGAAATTGTTGGGAGGAGGACCCTAAGCACCATTTATGTGGATGCCACAGTGTCCTTTCCAGTGTAGCAAGAGCAGAAGCAATAAGAATAAAATAACCACAGCTAACCTTTGAGTCGTACCACATGCCAGACATAGGACTCATTTCATCTTCACAATAACCCTATAAATAGATAGTACTATTACCTCCATTTTACAAAAAGGTTAAGTCCAGGCTTACCCGGCTGGTAAGTGATGAAGCAGGATTTCAACCAGAGCTACTTCTGTGAGGCCTGTAAAGCAGCACTGCCTGCTTGTGGGTTACCTGAGGAGTATAGTTTGGGAGAAAGGAAGCCTTTGGTGGTGCGACTCTATTTATTTTCTATGGAGAGTCAGCGCTGGTGGGAGTCAGGGTGTGTGGACAGGCCTGGGCATGGCCTGGAATTGGCAGGTTCTTGTGTAAGCCCAGCTGGATTATGACCACGCCATGCCCCTCAGGTCTCCTTTCCATCCGTCCTACAGAGGCTTCAGGTCAGGCGAGAACTAGGGACTTTCAATACAAAAGAAGGAATGAGGTGACCTCCAGTGGGCTTCTCTGGCTGGCTCTCATGCCCACTGCATCCTTTCCCATCACCTTCCTGCGGCAGCCCTCCATACCTCACACGTGGATTCACGTGCCCAAAGGGATTTCCCTAGGAAATGCTTTGGCTTTCACTTCAGTTTACCCTCATCTCCAGGCCAGTTCAGTTCCCAGCACCCTGTGAGTCACAGTGGGGGGCCCAAGGGAGGCAAAAGATCCTGTCTGGGCCTCACCTAAAGGGCATTTTAATGAGGAAACAAAGCCTCAACGGGGAGAAGTCTCACAAACAGAATGTTGAGCATAAAACCAAAGAAAGATACAGAACACACACCCCAAAATTAAAGCAGCCAGTCCAAAGCCCTTCCTTCTGATGCAGGACCTCTAGGAGAAGGTTCACAAAAGTGGCCCTTGGCTCCTGAACCAGAGTGCCTGGGAACAGGCAGGAGGGTCCTCTTTCTGCCTTTGTTCCTTCAAAAGGTCTAGGCTGTGGTGTGGCAAGAACCAGGGCCCATGGCCTGTCCTACTACGGAGGCCATGGTTAAGAGCACAGAGACTGGAGTGAGACAACCTAGGGTTGAACTTCAGTGTCTGTCACTTACCAACTGTGTGATCCCAGCAAGTTACAGGATGGAGCCAGTTTCCTCACCCACGACATTGGGAGAATGCCTCCTGGGGGGTTGGGAGGATAGCATGAAAAAGCCTGGGCAAAGCATCTAGCTCTGTGACCTGTTCATCAGATACTTTCCATAAACACTCATTTTCCGTTTTGTGAGCTCCAGTTTCCTCACCTAAAAATGAGAATACTGACTTCACAAAACTGCAAATCATACATACATCTGCAGTTGATACTTAGTAAGTGCCTGCTGTGTGTCAGGCACTTGATTCACGTGCTATTCGGCTGCATCACCCCTGGCATAGTGGCTTTTCTCATTTTACAGTGAGGTACTCAAGCTCAGAGAGGTAAGGCAACTTGCCCCAGGTCACACAGCTAGAAGATGGTGCAGCAAGGACTAACTCACAGGTCTTCCTGCTCTGAAGAGTTGCCCTTTCCCAGGGTCAGCTGCCTCCCTGTTGTGGGGATGTTAGTGGGTTAGTGGGTGAGCTTGTTCTTAGTACCAGGCCTGGCACTGGGTGTGTGTGTGTGTGTCCAGAAACATTAGTCAGTCCTTTTATTCCCACAGTCCCAACACATCTAGACCCAGGTATTTTATGTTTCCAGTCATCCGATTGCTTGAATTTTACTTCTTTTCCCTCTTCAAAACCTTTTTTTAAGGGAATTCCCTGGTGGTCCAGTGGTTAAGACTCAGTGCTTTCACTGCCATGGGCCCGGGTTCCATCCCTGGTTGGGAAACTAAGATCCCACAAGCCACATGGCGTGGCCAAAAAAAAAAAAAAAGTCAAAAAAACCAAACCGTTTTTTAGTTAATTAAGGAATAAAACTTTACCAGCATGATGTAGTGGCTCAACACCTAAGTATGTACCAACAGAAATGCATAATGTGTTCACTGAAAGACAGACACTAGAATGGTCTTAGTGGCCATTCTATAAATAGCCATCAACAGTGGAATGGGTGAATAAATGCTGGTATTCTCATGCATGGGCTAGTACTTGGTAATGAGAATGAACAGGCCATTGCCACACACAGCAACGGGGAGAAGTCTCACAAACAGAATGTTGAGCATAAAAGCCAGTCATGAGAGAGAAATTCCACTTATCTGAAATTCAAAAATCGGTCAAACAAAATCGAGGTGTTAGAACTCAGGAGAGCGGCTACTCTAGGCAGGAGAGTAAGTAGGGGTTCCTGGGGGACTGGGAATGTTCTGTATTTTTTGAATTTGGGATTTGGTTACATGGGTGTGTTCACTTTGTGACAATTGAGCTGGCGTACACTTATGATTTGTGCACCTTTCTTTATGCTTTAAAAAAAAAAAAAGCCTACAAATTGTTGCTGATAAAGTTGAGAACCTTCCATATCTTTCCCTCCCTTTCTCCATCCTTCCCTTGCCAGAGGTAGCCAGTTTCCAGAAGCTGGGAGGTAGCCTTCCCCAGTAAGTTTTACACTCTTAAACATTTAGTGTGGCTTGGGTGTCTCGAAATTTTAAATAAAAACTATCCTTCTGTTCCTTGCTTCTACTATTTATTGGTGGTATTATTTACTAAATTTCATGTTGCTGAGATTAATCAGGTTTGCTATGTGCATCTCTAGGTCATTAATTGAAAAGGCTTGCGTTCTATCACATCAGTGCACTGCCATTTCTTTACCCAGCCTCCCAGTGATGGACGGTTGGGTTGTTTCCAACGTTTGGCTGTTGTGGTCACACTGCAGTGGGCTTCCTTCTGAACAGCGTCTCTCCACCCACCCACCCAGGGCCTTCTGCTTCTCTCTCCTCCTTTGCCTCCTGCTCAGTCAAGCTGACCCCCTTTCCCTTTGTGGTTCCTCCACTCTGGCATCTTCTCCCCTCCCCATCTCCCAGCTGCCCCTCCCCACCCTGCTTCCCAATCTTTCTGACTCAGAAACACCCAGGATCTGTGCTGGGTGGAGGTGGGGGAGGGATGGAAGGGGGAAGCCTCTTTCTTTGCCACAAAGGCCCCTGTTCTCCAAGATAAATGACGATTTTAACAAAGAAATATTTCACTAAGGGTTGGTATCTTAATGAACTGTGCCAGGAACCTCTAAGGCACTCTCCAGACTCTCCCCCTTTTTAAGGGGGGCTCCTGCTCTTGAGGGGAGGCTTATCAGTTTACCATATTGCCCTGAGTAGAGGACCATGCAGTGTGGAGAGCTGTCCCTGGGGTCTGTGAAGGAGGGGAGGGCACCCAGGCCTGGGGGTGGGGCCTGGTACCCCTCTTGGTGGCAGGTGCTGGGCCCTGGGAGTTGTTTACAGACCTCACTTTTAGGGCCTCAGAGACTCAGGCCTTGTCCACGGGGTGGTGGGCATGGGACTCCAGGCTGATTGGTGGAAAATCATTCATTAAGGATCGGGAAATTAACAATAACCTGACAAGCAGTGAACAATTTTCCATCAGTTAGAACACAGTGTCTTTGGGTGAAATGAGACCCCCTCTGTGGAGGGATTTCCGAGCAAGGAGAGAGCAGGACACAGGCAGGGATGGGCCAAGAGAGCAGACTCAGCGCCCTTTCCCTATCCCATGCATCACACCCAGCCATTCACCAAGGGGGGTGGGGGGCGGTGGGAGGCCGTGCCCAGGGACAGGGAAAGGCCAAGCAGGGGCACAGAGAGGAGAGCCCCTTCTCCCTTCATGCGGTTCATCCTTCAAGAGCTACCCGAAGTCTTCCTTCCTCAGAAAAACGCTTGGATTTAAATCCCAGTTCTGTTGTTTCTAGCTTGAAACCCTGAAGCAGGAGGGCTTAATCTCAGTTTCTTCAACTGCAGAAGAGGGAGAAAGATGAGGGTCCAGCAGAGATGGTGAGTGAGTGAGTGAGTGTAACACCTGTAGGGTCCTCCATCCGGGGAGGCATCTCCTAGCTCAGAGCCATGATCATTATCTCTTGATCACTCCAGCCCACTTCCACCTCTTTCCGGCTCCTCCTTAGCAGGCTCTTGTTGATTTCACAATGTGTTGTTGGCTAACTTTTATTTCATAAGCACCAAGTAACTTTTAATACATTGTATTGTTTGTTCACTGTTTAACCATGTATGCCTCATCTCTCTAACTAGATAATAAACTGAGGTCGGGGCCCATGATTTTAGTCATTTTGGGATTTCCTCTTGCACCCAGCCCAGTGTGCTTTGCACAGTAAATGCACGTTGAATTGGTTTGATTGTAATTTGATACTTGGTTAAAAAAAATAACCTGACACCTCAGGGCAAGTTGGTGCCCTGCAGGTAACAGTGAGGGGGGGCTGGGGGGTGGTGGTGCAGAGTTTTAGGAGCTATGCAGTAAAACTGTGTCTTCAATGATCGGAGGGAAAGAGCTGGTGGTCAAGGTGGGGACTTGGATGGAAAATGGGACAAGGCGGCACCCTCACTCCCTCGGGGCTGTCGCCTCCTGCCAGAGGGCTGTGCCCACCATTCTTCTCATCACTGCTTCCTGCACCTTTTCTGCTCATCCGCGGGGGATGCCTTCAGAACTCTGCGCTCAGCAAGGGAAGCATTCCTTCCTCAGGGAACCTGGAAGGCCTGCGTTTTGGGGTCTCGGCCAGTGGCACTGGAGGGTGAGGTGGGATGTGAAGGAGGAAAGTCAAAGCCAAGGTGGCCTCACACTGGAAATAGCTATCACCAATTGAGCATCTACTGTATACCAGGCACTTTTCATCTGTATCTCTGATCTCCACAGTAGTCCTAATGTTTGATTCTTTTGTTTGTTTATTTTTAAAGAGAAGGCAGTGCCCCAAATGGCAGAGGCAATCGATGTAGGGTGGATATAAGGGGAGAGAAGAGAGAGTCTTTATATGTCTCTGACTGTGTATGGTGTCTGGCGAGGCCTGTGGAGTGGGGCTCACACACTCTCCTGGGCTTCTTCACGCTGATTTGAGTCCATTCCGTGCTGGGCCTGGACTCCAGCGCCCACCCCCTTCCCAGTTCTCTTACACCCTCTCTTCTTTCTGGCCTTCTCTCTACCAGATCCCTCTGCTCTTGACCCCTGGCCCTCCAGCCCCAAAGACCTCTCTCATGGTTGCTGGGCAGCAGGAAGTCCCTGGAACCAGGCATCTGAGGGCTGGAGTGAGGCTGGATCTTGATTAGAGAAGAACCAACTGTGCGCCGGTCCCTGTGTTAAGTACTCTTCATTCATGACGTCATTTCATGACGTCATTTCACCTCCCACCAGCCCTCTGAGATGATATAGCAGATGCCCTGTCTGTGTGCCCTCAACCTGACCACTTATACCCCTGAGGCTTCCAATCACCTACCTGCCTATCTTTGCCTGAGGGCTTCCTCTGGGCATCGGACTCTGCTTTGCCACTATTGGGAGACCAGAAGTGATGGGGAATGAACACCATCCAGGAGAGCCCTGCACCTATGACGGATGAGCATTGGTGTGTAAATAACTGAGGTGCGTGCTCTACATGCACTCACAGGGTTTCCCCAGCAGGACTGAGCCCACCCGAGGAGCTAGCTTGATAACCAACTTGACTGCTTTCCTTCCTTTCCGTATCTTACTTCCCCACTTCTCTACTGGTGTTTCCTTTACCTCCTACATCAACCATGTGTACTGGAGTAGTTGTCTCAGGACCTGCTTCTGGAGGAACCCAGCCTAAGTCAGGTGGATACCGTTATTATCCTCATTTTACAGATGACAAGACCAAAGCTCCGAGACGTTGAAACTCACACACAGTTCCACAATTATGTAAGCGAAGTGCCTGCATTCACACCCTGGCTTGTTAGACAGCAGGATGTCCACTTCATCGCTCTCCTGTATGCCTTCTTGAAGGCCCTTCCCCTTCTGCCCCCAAAGTCTTGTTCAAGGCCATTCCCCCTGGTTTCCTGCCTTGAGAGGTAAGAGATGAAGAGCAGGGTGGGTCGGGCGTACACTGGCCGAAACTGGGGAGTGTTTCCAGGTCACCCAGCTCTCCCCGCCTCCCCGTGGGTCCCAGGCCAGTAGTCAGAGCCAGTTCTTGGATCTCAGACAGAAAGAGAAGCGATGAGCACCCGCAGGACTGGACATAGGATGAACAGAAAAAAGTGAATGCTACTTGGAGCGCTGGAAAAGGAGAGGACAGAGTCAGGGGTACATAGAGGGATGGACTCAGGGCTGAGGAAGCTTTCCAAGCCTTTGCGTTATACGAGGGCCTGTGATCAGACTTCCCCGCATGCAGCAGCCCCTGTAAAAGAGGAGCAGCCAGGGTGAGAGCTAGGAAAGGATTTCTTGATAGTGGAGTTTGCTCAGACTTGGGCTCTGGAAAGTCCCTTTCTGGGAACCTCAGGCCCAGGGGAGAAATCGGCCAGCATCTTCTATGAGTGTGGAGGTGGGCACAGCGTGGGGATGACTTGAGCCCCTCAAAGACAAAAGTTACACGGAGAGAACATCTTGCAATTTTCTACTTGGTTGGTTTTCACGACATCTTTGACTTAGTTTATGTTCTCCCAGGAGCAGACTCTGACGCAAGGATTCAAGCACGAGCTGGGAGTGGGAAAGTGGGGGGCTGGGCGGGGGGTGGGTGGTCAGGAGGCCCACATAGGGAGTGTTAGCATGTACTGCGAGTGAGAGGGGCGCAGGCCTGCTGGGGAACCCCAGAATATGTTTGAGGCATGCCTCAAGTTGTCCATATGATGGGGGCAAGGAAGCTGGGGTATTTATCCACCCACTCCCTCTTTGCCATTGGTGGAGGGCTGCTTCCAGACACATTAACTCTCCAGCGCTTCCAGCTTGTCCTGAGTCTGAGCCAAGGGCGTCTCCATGGCCAGAAAAAAAAAAAATAACCCTCAGGCAAAGGGCAGGTGTTGGCAGTAAGCAGCCTTCTCCGTTTGGAGGTAAGTGCTGAGAGACATAGGCAGAACGCCAGCACCTGCCACACTCTGCCCTGCTCCTTGACTTCTCCTTTCCATGTGCCTTTGTGAGCTTGTGTCACCTCCCTCTTAAACGCTTCGGGGGTTCTCAAGCCTTCAGCCTTGACCCATGGCTCTCCTCAAGCTACATGTCCTCTTGGACAATCCCATGTACTCTCATGGGTTTAACTACCATCTGTGAGTTGGTCCAAGTACCATCACTTTCTTGGACTTGCTCCCACCCCCGTGTCTGTGACCCTCCAGTGACGGCATACCCAACATGTCCCAGACCCAAATCATTCAATATCATCTGTATCCAAAGACATGCCCCACCTCTGCGTTTTCTCCTCAGTGGTGGCATCACAATCCACCCAGTCATGTAGAAACTATTAGAAGTCACCCCTTGACTCTCCCTAGCCCTTTCTTTCACATCCAATCAGTCACCAAGTCCTGGGGATGTGGTTTCCAAAATATTTCTCAGAGTCATTCCCTCCTCTCCATCCCCATTCCTACTGCCGTTGGCTGGACCCTCATCATCTTCTACCCGGGTTATTCCAGTAGCCTCCTAACTGACTCCCATTTCCAACCTGATCCCCTCCCCGTACCTCGTCCCAGTCCAGCCTCCACAGTGGTCAAAGAGTTCCACCTACAGTGCCAGCCTGAACTTGTCATGCCTTGTTCAAGACCCATTCCCACAGGGCCAATTTCAAGTAGGCCGGTCTGGCGCACAGGGCACAAGGTATCCTTTCTTGAACCTTCGATTCCATCCCTGGCCACTCCCAGCTCTGCCGCTTCGGTCTTGTGGCGTGTGCTGTGCTCTTTCCTCTCATGCCGTGTCCTCTGCTTGGAATACCTGTTCTTCCACTTGCTTTCACAGTTGACTCGAAGACCCAGCTTAGATGACACCTCTTCTCAGAAGTTTTCCTTGAATGCTCCGAGCTGGATTAGGCACTCTTCTTTTGTGCTCTTGTATTGGTGCAAGCATCAAAAAATTCACTGCAAATGGGCTTAAATAACAATAGTAATAGATTGACTTGTGTAACTGAAACATCAAGGGGTAGGGCTTGCTACAGGTGATGTGTGATCTAGGGGCTTAAAAAATGATGCCGTTGCAGTCTCTGCATTGCTAACTCTGCCTTACCCTGGGTGGGCTTCATTCTCAGAGTCCTTGGAGGCAGTCCTATAGCTTCAGACTCACATTCTGCCCAGTTCAGTCCAATGAACTGTTCAAGCAAATGCTGGCTTGTTGGGACCTGTCTAGGGATTTACTTGCCCCTCTCCAGACCAATCAAAATGTCCAAGGGCTTAGAACGTTCTACTTCAGCAGTTGGCAAACTGGCCAACTTGTTTCTGTAATGGCAGAGTTCAGTAGTGGAGGCAAAAGACCAGCAAACTTTTTCTGTAAAGGGATAGATAGTACATGTTTTAGGCTTTGTGAGCTGAGGCAAAATCAAGGATATTATGTAGCGACAAGAGATATTATGCATAACAAGACAGAAAACAAATTTCCACAGAATTTTTATTGATGGAATTACAATAATAATTGAGTACTTTTTTTTTTTGTAATAAAAGGTCTACTAATTAGAAGAATGGGATTTTTTTGGTAAGGGTGGGAGGGATAACATTTTGCTTAATTGGAGTTCAAAGTTAATGCTCCTTACCATCAGATCGATGACAAATGTTCATCTGTAAAAATTATTCTTGGCACTTCCTGGTGGTCCAGCAGGTGAGACTCCGCGTTCCCAATGCAGGGGGCCCGGGTTCGATCCCTGGTCGGGGAACGAGATCCCTCATGCATGCTGCAATTAAGAAGCCCAACTGAGAGTCCTCATGCCACAACTCAGAAGTCTGCATGCCGCAACTAACGACCCCCATGCCGCAACGAAGATCCTGCGTCCCGGTACAGCCAAAATAAATAAATAAATATCTTAAAAAAATTATTCTTAGTTCACAGACCATACAATAACAGGCAGGATTTGGTCCGGGGGCCATAGTTTGCAGACCCCTCACCTGAATTATATCAAACCATTATCAAGCTAAGGGAAGAGACTGTGGGAAGCTGGAGAAGGAGACGGCAAACCACCCTGATGGTGGAGATGATATCAGTACCAGAGGGCCTTGGATGTGGAGCTACCTTTGTGACACACCATTCACAGAGTCAGGCTGTGGGGGCATTTTATCAGACATGTCTTTATAAGACAAGTTCATGTCCATTAGGCCTCCTAATCCTGACGCCATCCCTATAACATAGGCAGGGCAAGGGTGGTTGTACCCTTTTTACAGAGGGGAAAAGAGGCTCAGAGAAAAGTGACTCGTCTGAGGTTTCCCAGCAAGGCTTCTCTGGGATATGTTTGAGGATTCTAAGACACGGGCTTTGGGACGTGTGCTTTGTTGAGTGAGTAATTGAACAGTTGCGGTATCCCCTGGTTGGAGGGCAGAGGCTGGGCCAGCAGGAGTACAGGCTGGTCTGGACATGTCCTAGGAGGCTAGGTCTGCGGTAGGCTCTGTGATATCCAGTGGTCCACTGGGATGGGCATGGTCAACACAGGTGCTCAGGAACCCAGCTCTGTTTCAAGAATCTCTGGGCTTAGGTCTGTCTCCCAAGCAGGACAGGTGATACCAGCTCGGTACCCCTGAGCTAGGCTTCAGGTAAGAATGTCCGGGACACAAACAATGAATTTGACCCCTCACCTTATGGCCTCCAGCCTCCAGGTCTGGCCTCATCTCAGTCCCTGATGAGTGCTCTCATCCTGCGGGCCAGGGTGGGGTTTATAGATTTTGGTTTTGGCCGTACTACAGAGGATGTGGGATCTTAGTTCCCTGACCAGGGATCGAACCTGCGCCCCCTGCATTGGAAGCACAGAGTCTTTACCACTGGACCTCCCAGGAAGTCCCTAGGGTGGAGTTTAAACTTTGATGTTGGGATGACCCCAGGGTGGGGGTAGGTTGTGGGCAGCCCTCAGCAGGACCGTCTCAGCCCTCCTCCAGGGCTGACCTAGCCTCAGGCAGGGCTGCCCAAGGTCAGGGAAGGGTCTGGGGGTGGGCAGAGGCAGCCAGAGGTGAAGGATGGTTGCTGGGGTCCTTTCCAGGATGACGATATAGGGATACCAAGTGGGTGAGCGCAGGTACAAACACACACACACACTTACTGGTCTCACAGACGTATTTACACACTCCCATAGGCAGATGGTCACACCTACGCCTATCTTCACTACCAGGATCTCACACACACACACACACACACACACACTCCAATGGTTTCCTACACTTATTTACACACTCCCAAGCTCACACTCCATGTTCATACACACCAGTATTAGTTTCCTAGGGCTGCTGTAACAAAGTACCACACACTGGATGGTTGAAAACAACTGAGCTTGGTTATTGTCTCACTGTTTTGGAGGCTAGAAGTCCAAAACCAAAGTTCTGTCTGAGACCTGTAGGGGTGGATCCTTCCTTGCTTCTTGCTAACTTCTGACAGCCTCAGGCATTCCTTGGCTTGGAGATGCCTCGCTCCAATCTCTGCCTCCATCTTCACGTGGACATGTGTTTCTGTGTTTCCATATGGACATCTCTTTTTTTCTTTTTTTTTAAACCTCTTTATTGGGGTATAATTGCTTTACAATGGTGTATTAGTTTCTGCTGTACAACAAAGTGAATCAGCTACACATATACATACAGCCCCATATCTCCTCCCTCTTGCGTCTCCCTCCCACCCTCCCTATCCCACCCCTCTAGTTGGACACAAAGCACTGAGCTGATCTCCCTGTGCTATGTGACTGCTTCCCACTAGCTATCTATTTTACATTTGGTAGTGTGTATATGTCCATGCCACTCTCTCACTTCGTCCCAGCTTACCCTTCTCCCTCCCCATGTCCTCAAGTCCATTCTCTACGTCTGTGTCTTCCATATGGACATCTTTTTATCAGGACACTAGTCATTGCATGAGGGGCCAGCCTACTCCAGTATAACCTCATCTGAACTGACTACGTGTGCAATGACCTTATGTCCAAGTAAGGTCATATTCTGTGGTACTGGGGGTTAGGACTTCAGTGTATCTTTTTGAGCGGGGACACATTTGACCCTTGACAACACCTTATGGCCATAAAATCTCACATGTACCTATCATACTCCCACAGTGACACACAGATATATACACTCAAAGTCACACAGACACATGTTCACACGTTCTTGTAGTCAAAAAATCACACATACCCACATATGCCACCAGGATCACACACCCACACCCACACGTACACTCACAGACACTCGTTCTCCTTCAGTCTCCCCGTCTTACACACGGCCCCGCACCCGTCACAGTCACTCCTTCACATGCCCGCGTGCCCCAGCCTCTCTCCCACACATCGTCCCCCTCACCCCTGCCACACTCAGAGCCCACCCCGTGAGGGTCATGCTCGAGGCCCACACTTGGCTTGTACCTCTCACACCCTCTCCACCCACACAGTCCCTCCCTTTCTGACTCCTTCTCCATCCAGCCCACCGGATGCCCAAGCTACCCTCAGGGCGGGGAGGCATCAGCCAGCCTGGCGGGCACCCTGCCCCACCCCAGCCGGGGCACCAGGTGAAGAGCCCCTTGCTGGCTGGGATCAGGCGCCTCCCACAAGCCTTCCCCATCGTAGACTCCCACTCTTCCTTCCCTGCGGCGGACAGACAGATGGACACATGCACACGCGCTCTCACGCTCACCCCCGCGCCCCTCTGGCAGCCCCACGGCAGCAGTCTGTTCCTCATTATGGGCCAATGCGCCTGTTTACTCACCCAGCTGGAGATGGTTAGAGAGTGATAAATAATGAAAGAGAAAACAGGCTTTTCCCCTCTGTGGCTTCTATTTATGTAACATGTGTCACAGCTCACTCACAGACTTTGTTTCGGAGCTGGTTGCAGGAAACAGTTTATTTTTTCCGGACAGTGGCTTGGGAGGCGGGGTGGGGGGCCAGGGTTTGGGTTTCTGATCTCACGCCCATGGGAGTTTCGGGATCTGGTTCCCAGAGTCCTCCTCCTCTGGTGCCTCCCCTCCCTGGCTCTCCCCCCGCCCCCCCCCCCCCGACAGCTCTGGGGCTGACATCACAGTTCAAGGCTGCCTTAGAACTGGGTTTTCTGACTCCACTGATTTGGAAGGAGTCGGGGTGGTTGGGGGCCCCTCCCAGCTGCCTGTGAAACCCCTCAAACAGAGGGGCTTGTTTTAAGAGCCGCACAGCTTGAAGCCAGGACTCCCTGAAAGGAGTAGGTGCAACAAGGGGCTTCCCAGGTAGCCTGCACCTGTAAGGCGGGAGGGAGCAAAGGGATTCCTTCTATAAAATATGAATAATAGATCCACGCCTCGTGTCCACTGAGCACTTTCACGTCCGTGGTCTCAGCTGCTCCTTCCCAGGTGCGAGATTGAGGAACAGGGATCAGGAGGGACTGGCTTTGGTCTGCTCATCTGGTTGTGAAGAGCCAGGACTTCAAACTCACCCATCCCACCGTCCCTCCTCTCCCAGGGCACCTCCCTCAGAAGAGTTCTGGTCAACTTAACATACACTAAGGCAGGTGGGAGTAGTTACAAGGGTGTGGGGACTTGGAATGCGGGGGATATGAGTCGTCTGAGAAGTGAGAGGGTCCCCCTCCTGTCCTTCCCCCAACACTAAGGCGGGCATCCTTTGAGGGATGCTCCAGGGCGGGAAGAAGCAGCAGGAAGTGGTCCTGCTTCCCAACCCCCAGTGCAAGGAGGGCCTTGGGAAATTTAAAGACAACCTGTCCCCTTGGAGCCTGTCTCTTTTGCCGGGGCAGGGAGCACATGCCTGTTTGACATGGAGCCTCAGTAGGGTCCCAGGCCACCTGCTGAGGAAACCCCCGAGGTACCTACCTCTAAGGAAGGCAGAGTCTACTGTGGAAGATGGACTGGGAAGCCCCCAACTCCAGCAGACTCTGCCTGTGTGTGTGGACAGGTGACATGGGATCAGTCCTGCCTGGTGGCCTCAGGGATTCTTTCGGGGATTGTCCCACAGGGATCTCCTGGCTGGTGGGATAAGCGGACACATTCCTAAGACAAGGGCTTTTGAACACTGTCTGACAAGCATAAGAAGACACAGACATTAAAAAAAAAAAAAAAAAAAAAAAGAAGACACAGTGAACAGTGGAGGATTACTGGACTGAATGTCAATATTATGACATAGTATGAGTGTGTTTCATGTTTGGTAATTACGATCATTGTTGCTTTTGTCGTGGTCATCCATTTACAATGCTTGGTGTCAGTTTATTTATCTCTTGTAAAAATAAAATACAGTGTGTGTGTGTGAAAAAAAAAAAAGAAGACACAGTGAAGACTCAGTGAAAAAGAGAAAAAGCATGAAGGAGGTGGTTTTCAAATTTAATGGGTGTCAGGGTCACAAGGGAGCTTATTAAACGCTGATGTCTAGGCTTGCCCTTGGGTGTTAATTCAACAGGTGGAGAGCATCCAGGAATCGGCATGGCTGACAAGGCCTTGGGAATTCTGAGACGGGTGGTTTCCCAAAGGCTTGGAGACAGTAGAGCCCTCAGTGGGCTCTGGAGGCACCCCCTGCCCCCCAAAATGAGAAGGAAGCATTATGATCAGGAGGAAATCTGACTTTCCCCAAAGAGTGGGAATAAACTGGTCAGAAGAATGATAAAATTGGTTTGCTTGGAAAAAGGGAGAGAGGAAGGGAGGGAGGGAGGAAGGAAGGAAGGAAGAAGGGAAATGAGCGTTTACCCACACCAATTAGGTACCAAGCACAGTTATATGACAATTGGATCTGTCTGCTTTGACTTTTTGACATCCATACCCATTTCTGAAACCTAAAACACTGTCAACATTTTATTCTTATTACCAGGTAATGCTCACACTGAAACACCCACCTTACCCTGAGTCAAAACTTTTTGTATCAGCCAAGCGGTTTGCACACCTTTGAGCACATACTACATACCAGGCACTGTTTTAAATGCTTTATATACGTAGTTTTATATTTACGGCACCACAGCCCTGACAGGCAATAATATTCCCATTTTACTGAGGAGGACATCAAGGCTCAGAGACCTATCTAAGGCCACCCAGCTACGCAAATCCTGGCCATAGGAAGAGTTAATGCTCTTTTCACTGCTCCAGGGAGGACTCCTGTTGGGGAGCTAGAGTAACTTAATCCAGAACCTGCTTTGCAGCCCTCTCTCCAAGACTCCCTCCCTCCCCCCTCCCCCCTGAGGAATGGGGAGGTGACCTCTCTGCTACTCTCGCAGGCTCTTGCCTTTGGGACCCTATGGACCCTCACAAAGCCCACCCAGCCTGCATCCCAGCCTCAGAGCTCTCTGCCTGCAGGCAAATGCCCAGGACAGGAAGCTAAGCACCCGGGGTCTCTGGTATTTAGTCCTGGGAGCACTTGAGGTTCTGAGGGGGTCCCAGGAGAGAGGGGCCATGCGAGGGGGGCTCAAGGAGCACCTCTGCCTAGGTTTCCAGGAGCCTGCTGCATCCCTGTCCCCCTGGCAGGATGGGTGAGTCACAAGCTAGAGAGGGGGGAGTGTTGGGTAGGGGCAGGGCTGGCCAGAGCCCCTGCCCTGGGCATTTGTTCAGGCTGCAGGCGAAGCTTGATTTCAAACTTAGGGACTCACAGCAGTTTCCCAGGGGTCCTGCCCAGACGCCCCCCCCCTCCCCAGCCCACAAACATTCACCTGCACACACGCATGCTCTCAGGTGATTCCACTGCACTCAGGGCCCCTTTTCATGAAGACCCAGACAAAGCTCTGGCCTCTGATGTCCCCTGTGGACAGTGACATGAATAGTAAAAATCATCCTAAACCCCACAGGCTCTGCACACCTTGTCTCTAAACTTCACATTGATCCTGCAAGGAAGCTTTTATTATAACCACCCCCTAACCTTAGACATGAGAAAAATGGGGCTCAGAAAAGCCAAGTGACTGGCCTGAGGCCACACAGCCAGTATGTGACAGAGCAGGATTGGGATCCGGATGCTTCATCCCTATTGCCAGGCTGCCGTTCCTGTTTCTCTCCCAGCACCAGGCACCCAGTATGCATTCAGGAAGTCAACCCATTCATGTGCCGATGTGGGTTTTCTTTCATACACAGTCAGCACAGGCCCCAGCTGCCCCTTTCTCCAAACCCACCCTGAGCTGTGATCTCACGGCAAACTCAGAAAATCGCAGACCCCACTGCTTCTGCTACAGCCAGAACTAGCACCAGCCTGAATTCCCTGGGTTCCAGACTCAGTTTCCCTCTGCCTCGCAGGTCCACAAACCTGAGCAAGGCTACCCCTGCTTTGAGGAGACCGACAGCCCTTAGCCTGGCTCCTGCCCCAGGTCTGACCCTCACTCTGGAAGCCTCCGGCCACCTCCACCCTCCCCTCTTCCTCGGAAGCGTCAGGCCTGGCACTGCCCCCCTGCAGCCCCCTCTTCCCACGGCCCCCTGGGAGCCCGGGCTTTGCTTGAGGGCAGCGAGTGAAGCCGGCTGTAACAGAGAAACCTCGGGCTCCTCTTTAGAAGTCCCTGGAGGAGGCAGATCTGAGGAAAGGCTGCCGAGAAGGCGCCTGCAGCAACGTCAGCTTGAGAACAACCTGGCTGACAGGATGCTGAGCGGGGATTAAGGTCGGGATCAGGGAAGCCAGGGAAATGAAGGCAAGTTCCCCGCTCCCCTTCCTGCTGCCACCACGGCCTCCTCCGCTGCTGGGTTTGTCTTCTTGTTTGTTCTCTGGGAAAGTGGGTGGAGAGGGAAGTGGGCAGGGGTGAGGCAGCGAGGTGGGGGGAAGGACAGGGGAGAGGTGGAGACGGGTAGGCAGGGGACAGAAGGCGATTATTCTCCTCTGGTCGTCAGGACTCAGTGAAGGGCCGGGCAGAGGCATGGTGGTCCTCGCCTGGGACCCTTCCCTGCCGATTGTCCCCAGATGGCCATGGGGCAGCCACCAGCTGCCCTTTAACCCTCCCCCACGTGCAGAGCCTGTTCTGAGTGTTGGTGGCAGGACCCGTGAGGACAGAATTGTTCTTACTCTGAGAGAGGCTCCCAGGCCAACATGGCAGATGTGATACAGCCTCCAGAAAGGGGACAGGCCTGTTTCCACCTGCCTACAAATGCAAGCTCTCTGTTCTACGGAAAGGCCTTCACCCCGACCTGCCTCATCATTGAAATGTCACGAGAGCCTGGCCAAATGGGCTACTGAGTTCCGGATCAGCCAGTGCAACAGAATTCTAGTGAAACCCCGGACCCTTGCACTGTCACTGGCGGGGTTAAGAGCATGGCCTCTGGTCTCAAACTGCATGGGTTTGAGTTGTGGCTCTGCCACTGATTTGCTGTGTGACCATCAGCTAAACTCTCTACGCCTCAGTGGGAGAAAATGGTAGCACCCCCTCCTAAGGCTGTTAAGATGAAGGGAGTGAACACACGAGCAGTGCTTGGGGTAGGGCCCGCCACAGGGGATGGATATGATAAGGGCAGTTGCATTTATTTTGGGGGCAGAGGACAGGAATAATAGTGGTAATCCAAAGTCAATGACCCAAAAGCTTCCTGGAGGAAGGGAGTGTGGAATCTGATTTTGGAGGCTGAGGCTTGACAAGGAGTGAACGGACGAGTGAATTGGGGATGAGAGACAGAGCCCCTGTTTGCCTGGTGAGTATGGGGCCTGAGGGGGACGGGGCTTTAAGGATGTGTCTGGAGAGAGGTAGAAAGGGTTTGTTTTCCGGGAGACCCACTCCTGGCCAGTCTTTCTCCAAAGTTCTTGCTCTAACTAGGGGTAACATGACTACTCTCTCCCAGTCCTGCCAAGGGCGAGCCTGGGGTACAAAGACCATGAAAAGATGCTGTTGATCATCGTGACCTTCCCAGAATGGGGCATATTTCAGAAATCCAAGCCATTCAGAGAAGTTTCCGCTTGTACCTGTGTTCTCTGGACCTGGTGAGGGACAAGACAAATAGAGAAACGTGCAGAGACTACAAACCTGGTGGCAGATGGTCCCAGGGGGTTGGGTTCCAGCTCTGCCACTGACCAACTGTGTGACTTGGAGCAAGTCAGTTAGCCTCTCTGGGCTGGCCTGTGACACGGGATAAAGATTCACACAGGAACAGAGGAGGGCTCGTTCCTGGCCTCCTCCAGGGCTGCAACTACAGGGCCCACGCTGGCCCACGCTGCAGTTCCTCTTGGGGTTCCTCAGTCCCTCTCCCCATCTCTGGGCACCCTGGCTGCAGGCTGGGTGTAGAGAAGGGTCTGGCTGGAAGTGAGAGCCTGGGATGGGTACCAGTAATTGAGGAAAGGGTCTGCTGAGTCTGAGCTCTGGGGGGAAGCACTGGGCCCGGGGGCCTGGTCTCTGCAGGGGTGGGTGGGGAGCTCTGGGCTGGGATTTTATCTCTAGGGGACTGGTTTCTGGAGAAAGTAATTTCAAAAACTTCTTTTTTAAAAAAAAAACCCTGTCAGTAAAATTTATGTATATTTATTGTAGAAAATTTGGAAAATACAGAAAAGCATAAAACAGGAGATAAGTTCAGCCATAATCCCACCACTCAGAAATAACCGTGGTAGGATTTTCCTGTATCTCCTAGTTTTTTAAAGTACACACACACACATTCACACACTCAGAATCACACACACTCATGAACATTTACACATCTATTCACATTCGTATACTCACACACGTATTCACACACTCACACGTTTACACATGTATGTGTAACTATTTATTATAGCATAATGCACTTGATGTACCTATATCTCAAAAAATGTAGAAATGGTGTCGTGGAATCATGAATACATTTACGAAATACAGTTTCGTAAAACTGGTTTCTTCATTAAATAAAATATCGAGAAACCTTTCCCCCATGTCATTAAATATTCTCCTGCAGCATCATTTAAAATGACTGCACAGGATTTCCCTGGTGGCACAGAGGTTAAGTATCCGCCTGCCAATGCAGGGGACACGGGTTCGAGCCCTGGTCTGGGAAGATCCCACATACTGTGGACCCACTAAGCCCTTGTGCCACAACTACTGAGCCTGCACTCTAGAGCCCGTGAGCCACAACTAGTGAAGTCCGCCCGCCGCAACTACTGAGCCCATGCGCTGCAACTACTGAAGTCTGCGAACCTAGAGCCTGTGCTCCGCAACAAGAGAAGCTACAGCAATGAGAAGCCTGCACACGGCAACGAAGAGTAGCCCCTGCTCGCCGCAACTAGAGAAAGCCCACGCGCAGCAACGAAGACCCAACACAGCGAAAAAATAAATAAATAAAATAAATAAATTTATTTTAAAAATAAAATAAAATAAAATGACCGCACAGTGCTCCGTCTCCTGAGTGTGTTGTAAGGCATATACTTTCATCCATCCGCAATTTTTGGTCATCTAGAATGTTTCTAGATGTTTGCTATTATAAGCAACACTGCGACAAACATTATTGTAGAGAAATTCTTGAGGGGGCGGCTAACTTTGCAATTGTTTATTGGTCTGTCTCCCCGCAGACCAGAGTGTGAGACTTTCCAGGGCCGGCGCTGCATCCGATTCACAAACCTTGCTCCTGGTTCCTCGTAGACATCCAGTAATTGTTGAATTGCATTGCATTTCTTTCTTTCTTTCTTTATTATTATTATTTTTTTGGCTGTGCCAGGTCTTAGTTGCGGTACACGGGATCTTTTAGTTGCGGCGTGAATGCGGGATCTAGTTCCCCGACCAGGGATCAAACCCAGGCCCCCTGCATTGGGAGTGCGGAGTCTTACCCACTGGACCACCAGGGAAGTCCCGTATTGCATTTCTGGAGCTTGTGCTCTGGACTGAGGGACTGGGATGGTGGGCTGATCAAGCGGGAGCCCACCTTCCCTGCTGGAACACTCAGGGGTCCCCAGTGCCCTATGTTGGGTCCGCCAACTTCTAGGAAAAAAAGCATTTCCAAGCCCAAAGCCACTGTCCATCCCGAAGCCTCGCTGAACTGCCTCCCTTTATCTTCCTGGGCGAACCTAACTTGCCTCCCCCTGCACACCCCCCTGCATCTGACTCATTTGAGTCCTTTTGTTGTGTCTTCAAGCTGAAGGCCTAGCCGACAGAGCCCTTTCACCTGCTGTTACTGCTGGAGTAATGTGGTAACTCACTGAGATCCCCATGAAGCAGCCCCCTCTCTGGCCCCCATTTCCCACAGCACAGCCCCTTGGCCCCTGGGAAGTGCCCACAGGGCACACCTCAGCCCTGCCCCTGCTCTGCCCGCCACCTCCCGAGGCACCAAGGAGCCTTTGTCTCTTCCTCCCCGCTGGCTCTGGGCAGATGCTGTCATTCTTCCTAGTACAGATTTGTAGAATTATGGATTTTGGAGCTGACACCCAGCTCCCCATTTCTCAGTGGGTCTTTAAAATGAATGAGAGGTAAGAGACAAAAATGGAGAGGTAAAACTTACTAATTTAATTTCCCCCCTCAAGCATCCATGCCTCCAACCTCCTGCAGTTTTCTCTTTTTTATTTTCTCTTTTCCTCCCTCTTCTTTTTCTCCCTCTTCCCCCTTTCTCTCTTCTCTCTTCCAGCTCCGACACTCTCTCCCACCCTCCTGTCCTCATTTCCCCTCCTCTCTCCTTCTTTTTTAAGTTTTTTTTTCTTTTAACTTTCAAGGTCATTCCGGACTCCTGACGCCGCCAGTCCCTTGGTGAGACGTGAGCGCCATTGGCGTCTGTGGCCTCTGTTTCCGTGGCAACCCAGTAACCATTAATTTTCAATTAAAGGAGACAAAAAGCTCGATGACAGCTCCAGGTCTGCTGAAGATGTCAAGAATCTGTATTAATATACAGCAAGAGAGCATAATTGTGTGTCCATCTTCCAGAGCAGCGAAAAATGGAGGGATAATTACCAGCTCGAAAGCCACTCTGTAATTTAGTTCTTACTGTCACCACAGCCCTACACATTAGCATAAATTAAAAGCAGAGTTTATTGTTATCAAAGTGCATTGATATCGCCAGACCCGCTTTCTTCCTTTTAACTGTTTGTCGTGGGTGAGTGACTCCCCAACTCTCTCAGGGTCTCCCTGGGGTGCGGAGAAGTTCCAGCGCAGGGGCTACCGAGGTACGGATGCTGGATCTGAAGGTCTTGGCCATTTCTGCCATCCTCCCTTGGGGTGGATGGGGACAAGGCTCAGGGCAATCGCCCTCTGGCGGGTCTGGGTCTGGGGTGGGGAACTTGGGTATTGATTTGCCTCCACGTGTGAGTGCTTTGTTTGCCCGAGGGCCCTCCAGTTCTTTCCGGAGGGGGCTGCTGCCCATCTTGGCGTCCCCTTTCAGTGCCTAGTGCAGCTCAGGGCAGGTGATGGGTGCTGAAAGCCAGCCTGTGAAAACAAAGTGAAGGTCGAGGGATCTCCTTTCCTGGGGTAGATGTCAGCGGGGGCCCTTCCTGCTTCCCCAGTTCAGGCTGTGAATTTCCCAGCTCAGTGTGGAGATGCTCCTGTGGCTCTGGTCCAGTTCCCACTGGCCACTCAGGGCCCCAGGTCCCAGTGGGGCCCCTCTGGATGCCCCTCCCCTTGCTGCTTGGCCATCCATTACCACTCCCTCCCCTCGCCTGGGTCCTGCCTCCTTGCAGACTCAGCTCCAAGTAGTGACAGCGCCTGGAAGTGCCTCGCTGCCAGGGTGCCAGTGACAACAACAGAAAATCATGAATTTCTGTGAATGGGGGATGCGGGGTTTTCTTGTATTCTATCCAGAGAGAGCTGTCCTTCAGAGGGGAATTTAGTGTAATTACCCTTAAGGGAGCGATCCTTACACAGTCAGTCACAACACTGACCTCCCGGCTGAGATCTGACAGCAAAATTACAGGCTGTGTACTCAACAGAAGGGGCATATCCTCCTTTTTTGGGGGGCGGAGGCGGGAAGGAAGGAGGAGGAGGGGAAGGAGATACAGAGGCTTTGAAAGAAAAGTGCTGGCTTCAGCTGCCAGTAGAGCGGGTTCTCCTAGGCAAGGCTCTGTGGGGCAGGGAGAGATGTCCAGAGATCACCCTGTACTTCCCCTGGTCCTCAGGGGGTGTTGAAGTGGGCATTTCGGCCCTTTAAAATCTTTGAGCCGTGCGTGGTCTGTGATCTTCGCTAAGTTAATCTTATTGTAGGTTAGGGTTTAGAGGATACTAGAATTTATTCAATAAACCACCCGCACATGTTTCCCCAAACACATCTATCTGTCCCTTGGTCTCTCTCCTGGGCCTGATTTCCACTATTCCTCCTATCTTTGAGTTATACATCCTAGATCCTGTTAAACTGCCCCTGGTTATTTACTTGGCAGGACTAACATGCTAATCTGTGACCACTCCAAATTTAGCAGGATTATCTGTCACAACATGCTGGCCTGTCACATGGCAGAAACCCTAAGGACGCAGGTCAGGCAAGTTTTCACAAGGTAATAGAGAAAGTCCGCTCTGTGGGCAGATCGCTATAGACTGTAAAGCCAGGGAAGGAATGGAAATAGATCCCCAAATCTCCCAGCTGGGAGGGAGCCCCAAACCAGCAGATCCAAAACTCCTCCAATACACGGGTCCCCTCTGCTCCACTTCTCTCCAACTCTAAAGAGGTCTGTTCTGCACTAACACCACCGACTCCTGGAAAACTCCTCCTGAGTAGAGTGAAATCTGTTTCCTATCTTCCCTTTGAAGCCAGGGACGAATCTAAACTTTCTCCAGTGGGACAGCCTTTTATCTACATGGACACAATGTCCAACATCTTCTCCTTCACTTCTGGGACCCAGTGGGCCCATCACCATCCAGCTCACCCTCCCATGGAAGAGCCGAAAAGGAATCTCAAAGGGCGAAGGAAGGCCTGAAACACTAGTTCAGCGTTTACTGAGCATCTACTACTTTCCGGGCACAAACGCCCACCACACTTCCTTTCATCCTGTCTAGTGAGGGGAGGATATATTATTCCCATTTTACTGTAGAATAAAAAAAAGACCCAGGAAGCTGCAAGTCACTCGTCCCAGGTGACCCAGTGGCAGAGGGGCAGAGCCGCGATGGGAACCCAGGCTCCTGATCCTGGTGAGGCTTTCTTTGAGCATCCAGCTGCCTTTGCCCCCCGGGCCCAGCAAGCACCCTGAACTGTGTCATTGCTCTGCCTGTCTCCCCACCTCCAAGATGCTTTGCTCCAGGGATGCCTTCTCTCCTCTCTCCTTGGCAGGGAGAAGGAATTCCAGGGGAAATCCAGCTCAAGTCCTTCTTCCTTCCTGAAAGCTCCCCTGCCCTCAGTAACTGCTTTAACGACAGCACCAGCAATTATTTACGACCACAGGACCACACTCCAGAGCTTGTAATGTGCTAAAGTAGGGCATTTCATTCAATTGCCCAGGCATTCTCCCTGGCTGAGGGTTCTACCAGGACCCCTCTCCCCTCTGAGATCTGTGTCTCCTTCAAGACCACCTTCTCAGTGATGCCAATCCTAATCATCCTTTCCCAGTTCCTTGTACCCGGCTCCGTCTCTTCCCACAGTTCCTGTCACCTTCTAACATAGTATATAATTTGTTCATTATTAGGCTCATTGTCTATTTTCCTCCACTTTCACCTCCAAAAGGGCAGCAACTTTGTTTATTTTGTTTACTGTTGTGTCCCAAGCACTTAGAACTGTGCCTGGTAAAAAGCAGGTGTCTGATGCGTATTTGTCAAATGGGTGGGAGGAATACTTAAAACCCAGGCGTGTTAGTTTTACAACAAAGAGGAACTAAGACTCTAATTATGGTGGCTTGTCCAAGGTCACAGAGCTGGTGGTACCCAGATCCAAGCCCTCATTCATTTGGGACTGCTGAGTATGGGGCTCTAAGTCGGGCCTGGGTGGGCGGGGGGGAGAGCAGCTGGCTTCCTGGGGGATTTCTGCCTGCACGCCCACCAGCGGGTCCTTCTGGGTCCCCCTCCCCTCCTTCCTCTTCCTGCGGCTCCTTTCAGCACCTCTCCCAAGCCCCAGCCGGGGAGGGGCCTGCAGGTGCAGTCTGACTGGCTTCCCTCCCCTGAGGACTGGTCCCTGCATGGCCTGGAGTCCACACCCAGGGGCCCTGGGCGCCCCTGGGAGGCCCCCATTCTGGTCTCTGAGTGGCTCCTCTCCCTGGGATGTGAATCCGGGCCCCAGAGTGGCCACACAGAACATACATCTTAAACAAACACTTCTCCTTGCTGTTTATCTCCCTGGCCTTTAAACAAACTCTTTCAAAGGTTTCTGCTGATAGGAGAGATTTACTGAAAACCATTCCTTGCTTAAAAGCTCTGGGTTTATGCTACTGGGGTGGAGGCACGTGGTTTATCCTCGGGACCACGTGTTTATCCTCCAGGCCTTGATAGACGAGCAACACAGACTAATCTTTATGGAAAAGAAAATAGGAAAAGCAGGAAAGGGGAGGGGTGGAGACTGGGGGAGAAGTTTGGTTCTTGTCTTTGACTCCAGGAGGCCGTGGCAGGTCTAGTACCGCAGCACCCATCACACTGCAGCCCGAGGGGGCAGGGTGCGGCGCCCGGCAGGGTGGGGCTCCCTTGAACTTTGGACGGAAGGCCCTTGGGCAGGTGAGCCTCTTCTGGGGCCCCCAGCCCCGGACAGAGGCCCGAGTGGGCCTCCCCTAGTTGGAGGGGGTGAGGGCAGGGACGCAGGGCAGCAGTCACATGACAATATTTAATCTTGTATTCGACCAGCATTTAGGAAGCACCTAGTGTGTGCCGGGACCTGGGCTTACAGAGCTGAGTAATCGTTAACCTCTACCTCAGCATTTCTGTCGGCCTGGCGCTGTTCTAAATCGCTTAGCTGAATTAACTCATTAACTACAGCAGCCCTAGAAGCAGATTCTGTAATTATCCTAGTTTTGCAGATGAGGAAACCAAGGCACAGAGAGATTACTGAGCCACACCCCAGAGGTTTTGGTTTAATAGGGGTGCAGTCCGGGCATCATATTCTGAAATATATCCTGAGCAGAGAGCTACTGTTATAGAGATGGACGTACTCCTTGCCCTCTCCTCGTCTCCCCAGTAGCATAGCATTTCATCACTTCTAAGGTACACACACCTTTGACGTCTGAGATGTGTCTCACAATCCATTGACAGCAATATTTCTTAGTGGAACATAAAGTAATGGTGCATCTTACAATCTTATGTTTGAGAAAGTATAGAAATAGAAAATGAATCTCTACCACCTGTGGGCACAGGCTGGGTGGGTTGCATACATTTTCTCATTACTCTACTTCCCAGAGCTTTGAGACACATCTTGTGAGCACCTCTGACGAGAAAACAGAGGCACCAGGAATTTACTAACTTGCCTAAGACCAAATTCAAACTGTGGATTTGAATCCACAATTAAATGGCCTAATATTTATTCCTGACCCTTGAAAGGTGCTTTATACTTTTCAAGCTGTCTTCACATTTATTTTGTCCACTGAAGAAGAAAGACTGAGTGGCCTGTTGTAAGTTACACACCTGACTTCTCAGCCTGTAAATGTGAAAGACCCATGGGAGGTTTTCTTGTTTTTGTTTTTGTTTTTAAACTTACCTGGGCTTTTGTAGATAGAAGCTGCTCCTAAGAGGAGAATGGGGCCAGGGAAGTGGGCCAGGGCAGAGGCCCTGGGCAGGGGCGGATGTCATTGCATCGGCTGACTTCCGTCTGTGCTTTGTTTGTGAAGTGAAGGGGCTATTGCGGCAGGTGGGGACGGGAACGCAGGTAGGAATTTCCACTCCTTCTCAGGCCTCTGCTCAGGCCGGAAGCCACTGCCCCTCCTCATGTTTACACTGACAGGCCACACCCCTCAGGATGGCACAGACTGACACCCCTTCCCTCATCCGCCTGCTCTGAGCCAAATGCCTTTCCCAGCACCCTGAAAGTACTTTTCAGCACCTGAGCCCTGACCTGGGCCGGGCTTCCAGGGAAGAAAGGGGGAGAATGTGATGAGGAGGTTAGGGGTGGGGTGAGGTAAGATGAGGAGGTAGGGGGTAGTCCAAGCTAGGACAAAGTTATGTGATAGTCTTGCACTCATCACCTTTCTTTTTGTATTAGTTTTTTATATTGGGACACCCAGTTTCTAAAACCTTTCCTCCCCACCTAGCAATTGTTGCTCTAAGATACGTCATTCACAACAAGGTAAACATGATCGAGAGCAGCTTCCAAAGCCACCCTTTCAAGACAGAAGTGCATTTTGGCAATGACCTCTTTGTCCATTCATTCTTTGATTTACTCAACAATTTCCTTGGGCATTCCTGGGGACCCTCCATCCCATCTGAAAGCCTTATCTGGGCCATCTCTGAGCTGTTTGGTGGGCTACTGTCCAAGTTTTGGCTTTGCCAGTAATGACACCCCTACCCTCTTATACAACATCTAGGTATATTGGCAGCAACCGAAGCTCTCGTTTTTTACAATTCAGTGAAAGAAAAGGTAATTCACTCTCACGAAAAAAAGTTTGGGGGACTTTGCTTTAAATAAAAAAGGTGGTGCTTTACCCCAATGTTCATTGCAGCACTATTTACAATAGCCAAGACATGGAAGCAACCTTAATGTCCATTGACAGATGAATAGATAAAGAAGATGTGATATATATACAATGGAATATTACTCAGCCATAAAAAGGAATGAAATAATGCCATTTGTAGCAAGATGGAAGGACCTAGAGATTATCATACTAAGTGAAGTAAGCCAGAACAGAGAAAGAGAATATCATATTATATTGCTTGTATTTGGAAACTAAAAAAAAAAAAAAAAAAAAAAGATGCAAATGAACTTATTTACAAAATAGAAATAGACTCATAGACATAGAAAACAAACTTATAGCTATGAAACAGGAAAGAGGGGGAGGGGTAAATTAGGGGTTTGGGATTAACATATACACACTACTATATAAAAAATAGATAACCGGGGCTTCCCTGGTGGCGCCAACAAGGACCTATAGCACAGGGAATTATACTCAATATTTTGTAATAACCTATAAGGGAAAAGAGTCTGAAAAAGAACATATATCTCTATCTCTATCTATCTATCTATCTATCTATCTATCTATCTATCTATCTATCTATCTATCTATATAAATGAATCACTTTGCTGTATACCTGAAACTAACAAAACATTGTAAATCAACTATTCTTCAATTAAAAAAAAAAAGGATGGTGCTTTAATAGGACATTTCCAGGTATCAACCAATCAGTCTATTTCGTTTGGTCGTTGCGCTGAGCTTCTTAGGGCAGTTGGGCAGGAGCCCATCCAGGACATCAGAACCTGGATGGAATTTCCAAAGGGGGCCACTGCCAATCAGGGCTCTGGATTCGTTTTTCTCTCTCTGTCCTCAGGAGAGAAAGAGCTGACTGTGAGCTATTAGAAGACTCTGAGCTCAGAGCTGGAAGGGACCCAAAGAATCCTCTAGTCTAGTTTATAGAAGCTAGAGTGGCTTAAAAGTAGTACAGCCTTTTAATAAACTTAATTTATGCTGAAACCCCAAATATAAAACAACTAGGAGTTGTAGCTCTCGTTGAAGTGGGAAGCTGGATCCTACATACTCTGTTTCCCCAATTACCTCTTCAGTGGTCCAAAGCTCCCCCGTGGAATCCCAAAGCTTGAAGTACACATATATTGGATTGGCCAAAAATTCTTTCGGGTTTTTCCATAAGATGTTACGGAAAAACTCATCTGAACTTTTTGGCTAACCCAATAGAATCCACTGAGCTAGTTCAGTGATCCATGTTACAGACAAGTAAACTGAGTCAGAGCATGATGGGGAAGATGGTGGCCCCTAATTAGGGTCCTCCACCTCCATGGTCTGCTTTGGGTTCACGCTCATTCCCTAAATTCATGATGTGTTTTCCTTTCCAACTTGGCCTGCAAAATCCTACCTGTTGTCAGGCTCAGCTCAAATGCCACCTCCTCACGGAGCAGTCCCCAGTTCTCTCATGCAGTTCTGGCTCCACGCCCGCCCCCGTCGGTGTTCCCGGAGCTGGCTGCTTTTGCACCTCTCTTAGGGTCAACTTCCCTTGCATTTCTGCTCATGAAGCAGGTCTTTTCTCCTTCACCAGACTGTTGAGCTCTCTGAGGTCAGGGCGTCTTTTTCATTTCAAGCATCCAGCCCATGAGTAGGTGTGCAGTCACATTGAAGCTGTTGACATGTTTTCGGGGGTGAAGGTGAGATGTTTTGCCCATGGTTGTGGGAGGGTCTGCCTACTGGACAGCCCTAGTTCTCATCAACTCAGCTGGGGAAGGCCTTGAGTTTGATTAGACGGTTACATGGAGAACTGAATTAGGGTGGGGGAGGGACAGCCTTTAGAGCTTGTGGGGAGGGTCCTTACTGTCCTGAACTGGACCCTTCCCCACCCCCCAGAAGATGGGGAGCAGAAAACTGGGTAGGGGAAGAGAAGCCAGGGCCCCTACACCTCCCGCCATCACTGGTTTCCCTCTTCTCTGGCATTTTAAGAGCTCAGACTCAAACCCTTCAAGGGCTTTTGAAACAATTAGATTTGCAAGTGCCCAGCACTCAGTCTAATTGCTTAAAAGCCACTTCAGGCTCCAACTGACCCAGAGTAAAACCTGGGGAGTGGGCAGGGGGGAGGGGAGACCTGAGACACTCTGTCGCCTTGCTTCCCAGGCCTTTCTTGGCGACCAAGGTCTGCAGGAAGGGTGAGGCTGAAAAGGGACCTTCGATTGTCCCCAGGTAGCAGAGCAACTGAAATTTCCCTGCCCTTTCCCCAGCCCTTGCCTCCAGGGAACTCCTCACATCTAACCCTTCTCTCACACACCTTCTCATGGAAATCCCAACATCCTCAGGGGTGGTCAGGGCAGGTGTGTTTATGACCAATTTTCAGAGTTCAGACTAACCCAAGGTAAGGAGGTCCAGAAGGGTCAGATGACAACTCTGGGGGTATCTGGCTCAAAGATGATACTGTTCCTCTGGGATCTTCTGCTATAGGGGCATGAGGGGCTTTTGCAATCTCTAAGTCAGTTCCACCTCTCCACGCTTTTCTGATTACTCTTCCCCCAGATTCTGGTTTTTATACAAAATTCTTCTCTCTGGCTCAAGATCCTACAATGCTGCATATCAGATAGGGTCAAATATTCCCTGCAGCCTTCGCGCCCCCATAATTTGGCCCACGTCACCTTAATGCCATCCCACCCCTGTGCCTTTTCACATGCTGTGCTCTTGCCCTGCACTCCTCCACCATCCAATGGAGACATCTATTTACGTGCCCAGCATCAGGCTCAGCAGTGGGGACACTGGGACGAATAAGTCATGGGCCCTACTTTCAGGATGACACATTCTAGGTAGACCATAGAAATATGAACAGATGAATTTCTTTGCCAAAAATTTGTTGAGCTCCTACTATGTGCCAGATGCTGCCCTAGGCTCTAGGGACACAAACAAAACAGATAGTTCCTGTTCTCATGGAGCTTATATGGTGGAAGAAGAAACAGGCAGCAACGTGTAAGCAAAGAGATATGTAAACCACCAGATGGAGATGCCTGAGTGAAGGGGAACAAAACAGGGGGAAGAGAAGGATCTGGGAGGTGGGGCCATTTGAGCAGAGACGTGAGTGGAGGGAGGGAGCAGCTTGTGCAAAGTTCCTGAGGCAGGGCTGCTGTCCGTGTGTTCAAGGAGGAGCAAGAGGCCAGTGTAACTGGAGAAGAATGAGTGAGGGATGGCGGGGAGAGATAAACTGGGAGATTGGGATTGACATACACACAATACTACATATAAAATAAATAGCAAATAAGGACCTACTGTATAGCACAGGGAACTCTACTCAATACTCTGTAATAGCCTAAATGGGAAAGAATGTAAAAAAAGAGTGGATATATGTATATGTGTAACTGATTCACTTTGCTGTACACCTGAAACTAACACAACATTGTAAATCAACTAGACTCCAATAAAAAAAAAAAAAAAAAAGAATGAGTGAGGGAAAGAGATGAGATGAATCAGAGGGAACAGGGGCCGGATCATGACATGGGCTGTAGATTCAGCAAGGGCTTTGGATTCTAGAATGAGATGGGACCATTGGGGATATTGAGCGGGGAGTAATATGAGCAAATATATGTTTAAAAAGGCTCACTTTGGCTACTGATGGAGAACAGTCTGGAGTGGAGGCAGTAGAAGAAGTAGGGAGACTAGTTAGGAGGCTACTGCAATAGTCCAGCAAGAGCTGGTGATGGTTGGGGTATTGGGAAGTAGTCAGATTAGAGATCATTATAATACAGTGTAGATACTCTGTTATGAGAGCACAAGTCAAGGATCGCTAGAGGTTTGATCACAGAGCTGAATCTTAAATGAGGAGGAATTGGTCCAGACAAGAGATGGGAGATAGGCTAGCGGGGACAGGATGTGCTGAGGTGCTAGCTTCACAGGTTGTGAGGAGCTGGGAGCAGGTAGACAGGCCAGAGCATCATTTAGAGGCAGGGAGTGGTGTAGCCTGGGGCTGGAGAGCTGGAGAGGATGAGGAGCTGGATACCAAGGGTGAGAGCCTAGTTGAAAAGTTTGGGCTTCCTTCAGCGGGCAGCAGGAAGCCACCAAGGGTGTCAAACCTGACCGCTTCCCCATCCAATTTGTGCTGGACAAAGGTCACTCTGAATATGGAGGGCGGGGAGGGGCAGGACTGGGGGCTGGGAGGCCAGTTAGGAGGCTGACCTGGTGACAGATGGGAGTGGCCTGGACCACAGGAGCCCGGATGGAAAGTTGCCAGGATGTTCAGGTGATGGCTGATTGGATAAAAAGGCATAGAAAACGAAGAACGAAGAGTGATACTTGTTCAGCTCCCGTGCCCTTAGACTGGGATGAGAGCCCCCTCACTTAGGGCCCTCCTCACAGGGCAAGAAGTCTATAGAGCCCACCGGGACCGCCCTCCTTCCAGATCACTCTCCAGATACCCAGGCCCCCTAAATTCTCACGTGCAGGGTCTGTGCAGGCTGCCTCCCCAGGTCTACCCTCCAGGGTGAAGGTGCCAGGGCTGCAGGCTGCATGGGGGATTACGCAGAGCTTGGGCCTGCAGACTGGGGTGGCCGAGTGGTGCTCCCAAAGCCCTTCCCAGCTGAAGGTGAAGTTGAGGATGGGAAGGGAGGGGAGGCTGGCTGGGGGCGGGGGCTGGGGGAGCACAGAGGCCCAATCTCCCTGCACTGTCCTGAGCAGAACTCCAAGAAGCCTGGGAACTCTAAATTTCAACCTGGCCTTCCAGATCTTTAGAAAGTATATGTGTCAGCCTGGGAGAATAGAACATATTTTATTTAACAGTTTGTTAACTTGATTTATAACTTTTAAATATTTAGACATATGGAATGTGGGCCTCCATTTGTACTTTTGCCTGGTCCAGGAGGGGTGAGTGGAAAACTCCCCAGGGCCAGGATTATGTCTTATTTGCCTTGTTCACCCTCCCTCCTCCGTCCCCCATCCCTGGGCCCCTGGGCCTTGGTAATTTCCATCCGACTGGAAAGAGAATCAGATCCCAGCCTGATCGTGAGATATGTGGGCTTGCTGTGGCCCCAGGGGGGAAAGGTTGGTCAGGCGACTGCAGAGGCCTTTGGATGGTGTGGCCTGGGCAGGGATTGGGGAGGACACGGACTGGGGCCCAGGGGTTAGGAGCAGGGACTCCAGGCACGGATGGCCCCGTTCACAGCCCATCTCTGCTCTTTAGGATTGTGTGGTTCTTGTAGGACAGGATAATGAAAATAATCCCTAATTACCTCTACCTCACAGGGTATTCGGGGAAGATGCAGTGAGCATCTGGCATGTAGTTAGTGCTGTAAAACATTTGTTATTACTATCACATAAAATGGTCCCTTTGAGGGAACTTTTAAGCCAAGCTAAGGGGCAGCTCCTGGCAAATCAAGGAAGGAGTCAAAGTTGGTTTTGGTGCCAGATCTTTCTCTTCCCACTTTCCAAGTTCCCCATGGGGAGTCACTCAGTGATCAGGCTGTGCCTCCCCCTAACCCCCTCTAGCGACCCCCCCACAAAAGCTATCTGCTATTTCTTCAAGCTCCACCTTCTCCATCCTCCCATTCCCTGGAAGCCTGGCCAAGAAATTCATTTGCACACATCTTGCGGCATCTCAGTGAAAGCCCGGAATCCTAACCACTAGGCCACCAGGGAACACCCCCCTTGCAAATCCTTGAGGCTGTAGTTCACAGGAAGATGTCAATGGGTGAGAATGGGCCCAGCACTGTGCTGAGTGCCCTAAACTCACCATCTCATTTAATCCTTTTAGATAATCCTATGAACTCTGTTCCAGATGCTAGGATCCCTATTTTGTACATGGGGAGACTGGGGCAGAGAGAGGTTAAGTAACTGGGTCAGGATTTCTCAGCAAATAAGTTACAGAGCCAGGACCAGCAACCAAGAAGGAGTGGCTGGAGTCCACTCTCTTTCCCAGGAGGAATCCAGCCGTATTTGGAGCTCCTGTGATACTCCTGCGGAATAGAGTTTAGACCCTCTGGAGACAAGGCCCTGTCCCAATGGAGACACTTTGAAGATGGGAGGATTGCAGGCACTTAGCAGGCTGATGGCGGGCTGAAGATCTGGTTTGTCAGGGAGAGGAAGTTCTTTTGTTTTCCTTCAGATTATAGTTGAGGACCTTCCAGGCAAAAAACAAGCAAACAAAACAACCCTCTCTTTTCAAGGGACAAGGCCTATGGGTGGGTCTGGAAAGGAAGGTACTTTGTGTTTTGGAATTTCTGAGACAGAGGTTTTTTTGGGGCAGTACGGTTTCTAGTTGGAGGGGATTCTATAGGGACAAGGAGCTGCTCCTTCTCCTCTACAACCCTGGTGACTTGGGCTTCTTGGAAAGCTGCCCAATTTGGGGAGCAAAAGCCCATGAAGTGATACTCAGCCATCACTTGCTTGTCGAGTGGAGACAGAGACATTTGATTCTGGCCCCTGCCCTCAAGAGCTTACAATCTCATAGGACGATGGATACACACACTGGGTGAGCTTCACATGGAAAGAGCACCAGCTGAGGCCTGCCTTCTGGCCCTGATGTGAGCCTACTGTGTGACCTTGGGCAAGTCACTTGCCCTCTCTGATCTTGTTTTCTCATCCATAAAATGAGAAAGTTAGTATTGATCACTGGGTGAAATCTTTTTTTTCCTTTTAACAATGGGACCTGGAGTTCTAATGCCATTCAACACAGGACTCTGGTGCAAACAGCAGAGCTCCTCTGCTTCTGAGAGGTAGGGAACCCACACTCTATCTTCTTCCTCTTCTTTTGCAGGGCAGCTCTAAGTGTCTCTGATGGTAAGGCCTGAACCACATTGAGAAACTTCAGGAACAGCCTCATGGAGGAAGTCAGGTGGACTTGAAGGCTAGAAGGATTCTGATGGGTGGAGGCGTGGGAAGGGCACACCAGGCAGGAGGCAGGATGTGAGAAAAGATGCAGAGACAGGGAAGGGCAAGGTTGAGACAGGGAAGGGCAAGGTTGACACAGGTGCGACCAGCCTGGCTGGAATGGAGGAGATCTACATGAAAGGAGGTGAAAAGCGCCTAAGAAAGAGGTTCCCAGGTGGCATCCATGGGAACTTCACAGGAGCATCAAGGGGTAAATATGATTTCCGCCACAACTGGGAACACACGTCCCGGTTCCTTCCTACAGAAGGGTGGGGTATACCCTGCTGCCAGGGGGAGGGTAAGAACCAGCATCCAGGAAATAGTAATAATAATGGTATCTACTTCAGAGCGTCATTTGGAGGGTGAAATGAGTTAGTGTACGGAACTGTGTCTGGCACATGGGGAACGTTGCATAAGCCTTTGTTAAATATGGTCAGACCAGGGAGGACCCTGAGGTCGCCAAAGTTGTGCATCTTTTCTGGCCTCTGACCTAGCATTGGTAGTGATGGCTTAGAATTTCTCCGGCTTCTGTGCTCGCCCATGATGGTGATTCTGCGACGTGTGTGCGCACGCACGTGTGCGCGCACGCACGTGTGCACGCGTAGGGTAGGGAGTGTAGCCGCAGGTGTCTGGCCACTCCCTGACATACAGGCACACACGTTCCCTCCCTCATTCCTTTCTCTGTTGCTGGTTTGCTCCTGGCCATCCCACCCTCCAGAGCCCCCGATTTCCTTCCCACCCTTGCTCCAAGCCCACACCTCGCTCCCAGCCTGCTCCGTCCCCTCTCCCAGAGGCCCTGGCCCACCACTCACCATAAATCTGTAACTCTGGAGGGTGCGTGTATGGGGTGGGGTGGGGGCCGTGGTGGAAAGGCAGCAAACCAAACCACCCCCAGCTAATGAAAACGGCGATAAATCTCTGTCCGTCAGGTTTGTTGTGAGCACAAACATTGCCAAACAAGGGCCCAGATGGCCTGCAGGCCCTCCTCCCCACCGTCTTTAGAGCTTTAAATGGAAATGGTTGCTCTTACATCTATTTACTACTTGGAAACGGGGCCAGGGGGGATGCCTGAGTCCAGGAGTGCTTGGCCACGAAACAGGGTTGGGCCAGGTGGGAACCCTCTGTGCCCCACACCTGAGCAGGCCTTCTCTGGCCAGTCCCCAACCTCCCCCACCCCTGCTCCTGGAGAGAGCTCAGGGTGAGCTCCCTTTGACACAGGCCAGCTGGGGGGAGCGGGGAGGAAGAGGCTGCCTTCACAGCCCGGCCTCAACCTGCTCCAGTCCCCAGACACACATCCCGGGGCAGCCAGACCCAGCTCCTCTCTGTTGTTTCCAAAGTTCTTCACCCCCTGCCCAGAACTTTCCTTCCTTTCCATCCGGTCAGTTTGAAGCCTACCCTATCTTTCAAGCCCAAGCCAAGCCCCACCTCCTCCAGGAAGTCTCCCCACCCCTAGTCCTCCTGGACCTCTCCGGGCTCATTCCTACAGCCTTGCCCACTGGGAGCCGCCCAGCGCCGTCATTACCGGAGATGGACAGGTCTGGGTGTACAGCTGGGCTTTACCGCTGAGCAGAGGGACCTGGGGCAGGTTAATGTGCCAGCCTCAGTTTCTTACTCTGTAAAATAGGTATAATTATGGCACAGTTGTGAGGAGTAAGTGAAGCGAGTATAGGACGCGCTTATAAAGTGAGGGGCATGAGGGGCACAGTCCAAGAGCTCCGTTTCAGCATTTATTACTGGTGCCACCCACACTGGACAGCACACTTCCCTGTGCCCTGTCTTTTCACAGAGATGTGCATATGTGCATGTGCATGTAGGCATGTGTGTTTGTGTGTGTATGTCTGTCTTAGTTTGGGTCCCCTGAAAACAGACTCTGAGACAAAAACTTGAGTGCAGGTGGTTTATTTGGAAGGTGGTCCCTGGAGGCTGGAGGGGGGAAAGGGGAGGTGAGACAGGCTGGGGAGGGGGAAGAGCCCATGAAGGGTGGGATGGTTAAGGAAGAGTCGGGGCTTGCTAAAGCACTGTGACCTCACGGAGGTCGGGGCAGCTGGGGTATTTTTCCACCCACTCCTGCCCCTCATTAGTGAAAGTTGTCCCTGGCACTTCCCAGCTGCCCTGTGGGCTGAGTAAACCTCGAGTGGGCCCTGCGCGGCAGAAACTGTGCAGGTGAGAAGCAGAAAGCTTCCTAGGGGTGGACAATTCCAGGCTCACTGTCCCCTTGCCATCACAGTTGCAGATGAACTAAAAGGCAGGCCTAGGGGATACGGGGTGAGGTACCAAAGGCATCCTCTGCTGAATTCTCCACTTTTCTATCCTTACAGCCTCCAGCACAGTATTTTGCACACAGTGGGCACACCATAATTATTTATGGACCAAAAGGAGGTTTGGGCTAAGGGATGGGAAAACCTGGAATCTCCCCACTTTTCAGTTTTTTACTCAGTGTGTGATGCTGAGCAAGACACATGACCACTCTGGGCCCCAATCTGCTCCTTCTGTGACATGGCCACGTTCTCTGCTTATCCTATAGTCCTGTTGTGATGAGTTGGAATGGTCTTTGGGGGCTGCTCAGAACAGGGAAGGTGTGGCTTACGATGCTCATGATGATGATGATGATGATGATGTGGGTTAGGGGAGGTTTCCCAATCCAAGTTAGAGGTGCCCAGTGGCATGTTATTCACACACAGTCTATGGTCAAAACACACAGGTGTGTTCCCTTGGCCCTACTGGGATGCCTCCTGTCTTTTCCTATCCTGTTACAACTCCAGATGTAAAGGATCAAGAAAAAAAAGACCAAAAGGCTTTGAATTCCTGACTCCTCTGTGGAAAAAAAAAACCCCAAAGGGAGCCAAGGGGGTCCAAAGGGATGCTCTGTGGTTCCTCATTTCTAGGTCACCAGGTGGGTTTACCAATGGCTGGTGAATATAGAAACCATTTAGGGCAGAAGTTCTTCACTTGGGGGGTCTTGGAATCCCTAAGACGCCCATGGATAAGTTTTAGGAGTTGCTAAATCTCTTGAAAATACTTGTAAAATGGAGTGTGTGAGTGTATGTGTGCACATGAACTGCTCTAAGTTGGTGATCTGGAACTTCCAGTAAATTCTCAAAGGCGTCTATGACCCAAGAAAAGTAGATTTGCTCTACCTCAGATCTCCTATGTCAAAGGGGGAAGACACTGAGGCCAAGAGAGGGGACATGAACTGCCGGGTGACACACATGGAGCCGAAGAAGCCCAAGGTCCGTAACCCCATGGGGCTGTGTGGATCGGTTAGGTCTGCACAACCAGAAATGCGGGCCTGGCTTCCCAGGAGGCTGTGCTAGAACCCATGGCGTAGCACAGTCTCTCCTTGCTCCTGGGGACACAACTCAAAGGCATGATGCCGTCACTATTCCCTGGGGATGAGGGTGGGTGCTGAGGTCTGTTTCCATGGAAAACAGAACAAGAGAAAACCAACCAAAAATGGAAAGAAAAGGAGCTCCCTATTACTGAGAAGCTTGGGTACATTGGTGGGCCTCAGTTTCCAGAGGTGGAAATGGAAATGATAGTGCTTACCTCTCTAAGTTGTGGTAAAGAGTAAAAGAGACCAAGAGAGTGGAAATGGCTTACAAAAAGGCAAGCTGTACACAAACGCTAGTAACAATTCTTACGGCAGAGGTCCGGTGAGCACCTGTCTTGCTGCTGGGAGGAAATTGTATACCACCTGGATGACCCAATTCTGGACAACTCTGAAATTCTCCTGCAGGCGCTTGCAGCCTGATGTCAGAGCAAGCCCTGGTTTCAGAGTCAAACCTGAATCTGCACCCCACTTCCATCTCCTGTGAATGAGTGTTACCTTGGACAAATCACTCAGCCTCTTTGGGTCTCAGATTGTCCATCTGCAAAGTGGAGACACACATCTACCTGATGGGGACATTGTGAGGATTTGATGAGTCAGTATAAATGAAAATACCTGTAACTGTGACTGGCACTTAATAAGTGCTCAATAAACATTAGCTAGTTTGTTCCTGTTCTTTGACAGTTAGCAACTTTGCATAGTTTCTTTGTTCACTACAAAGTCTCTGTCTCTGTCTCCCCCACGTCTTCTCCACTCAAATGTAAACTCTGCAGCATAAGGACATGCCTGTCTTGTTTACAGTTGTATTCCCCAAGCCTGGCACACAGCGTGCAACAGATATTTGTTAAATGAATGAATGGAAGTAGCAAAGCACGTTCTTAAGGATGGGAAGGAACGCTGACAATGTGAGAACACTCATCAGTCTGGACCAGCCCCAAGAGGGACCCGGAGCTGTGCCAAGAGCCGTATTAAGAATCAAGAGAGTTGGCTTCCGGTCCAAGTTCTGCCACTTAACTGCTGAGCCACCTCGGACAAGTTGCCGCCCTCTCTGGGCCTCTCTGTGCTTTCTCTAAAGCATGGGAGCCCTGACATTCCCGGGCTTCCCCCTTCGAGGCTGGCCTCCAAGGAGCTCCGACCAGCTGGGGAGTGTGGGATTGTGGGATTTGGGGATAATTCAGCCACTTCATTAATGACAAGGAAGTAGTGGGAGGAGATGGTGGGAGGTAGCAATCCTGGAAGAAAAATCAACAGAAGGCTGTGGCAGCTGCGGGTGGGGTAGGTTTGGGGACAGCCACACTGGGCTAAAGCGCCGAGCGGCTGTTCGCGCCCCGGGAGCGTGTCTCCTCCGCGGCGTGTGCGCCCGGGGCTCGGCCTGCCCCTCCCTTCCTTGCGCGCCTTGCCAGTTCCCGCCGCCACTGACTTTCTGACTTCTTAACTTGTCAGCAAATCCCAGAGTTAAAAATGCACACGCACCCCGGCCAGCCGCCAGCAGGGCCGTCTGGCCGCGGCTCCAGATGTGGGGCCACCGCGCGGGCCGCCCGCCCCGCCGCGCAGACTAAACAATCAGCCTTGGCCGTGAGCGCAGCGCAATTCCAGATGCCGCGTCCCTCGCGCCGCGCGCTAATTGGGCCGCGGGCGCGAGGCTCTGTCAGCGCTGGCCAGGCCCTGCCGGGGGCGGCCTTGGCCCCGGGCCGGTCCGCTTAACTACTTAGGGCGGGGGCGGGGTGGGGAGCAGGAGGGGAATGGAGGGGGGAAAGAGGGAGAGAGAGGGACTCGGAGACAGACAGACACACGAAGAGAGGCCGACAGAAAGGGACAGAGACATTCTCAAAAAGAGACAGAGAGCTACAGAGACAAATGAGAGTGCTAGATTCAGATATAGGAGAAAGAAACAGAAGGGAGGGAGAGAGATACACACACAGATGCAGAGACAGAGAAACAGAGGCAGGGCCGACTAACACGAGGGTAGAATCAAGAGAGGCACAAAGACGGGGATGGCCGCGAGAACAAGGCCCATGAGACCTACGTGTTTACCGCCGGGTCGATGCACGGGTGTCCACCCCTCTTGTTTTAAAGAACCCCTTTCTCACATTCACACTTTTTATAATTCTTCCTAGACCCCGGCGAAGCTGGGGAGTGGGCCCGCCGCACGGCCACCTAGTCCTGGCTGTGAGGAGCCTGGGGGACTGCGTGGAGGAAGAGCCCTCGCCCCAAAGGAACCTGAGCCTTCGAGGGTTCACCCCCAATCTGGCTGGGAGACTTGGACGCTGCAGGCGGGTGCGGGGGGGGCTCTGAGGGGGTTTGCCTGGAGGCAGGGGGACACCCGGACTGACTCCAGCAGTGCCCCTCCTCCACCAGGCAGCCACTCCGGCGGCACCCTCCTTTCCCTGGCGCCCCGGGGCCTCCTCCGGGCCCCAGAGACGGGGTATGGCAGGTTAAGCCGAGGCCCAGGGCAGGGAAGCCCACCGGGGACCACCCGGGGGAGCCCCCCCTCCAGCCTCGTGTTCCGCCCACGCCGGGAGGCCCGGGCGCCCCGGGGGTGAGCGCGGAGGGCAGTGCGGCGGCTCGGCGGCTCTTGGCGGCCCCTTTCTGACAATCTTTCCTTTGTTTGTTTTCTTAAATCTGGGAGGCCCGAATTCCTGCCGGATTCCGTAGGTTTCACTCAGGAAGGAGGCGCCCCCACCCCCTCTCACGTCGGGCCCGGCTGCAGGGGGAAAGGCAGGTTCTTCCCGTAGGCTCGCGGCGCGCAGCCCCGCGGCCCCGGGCAGAGCGAGCGGGCGCCGGGCGCGGCGGAGAGTCCCGGGCGCCCTGCCCGCGCGCGCCACCGCGAAGCCCCGCCGCAGGGCCACCGGTGGCCTCAGCCGAGAACATTAAAAAAAAAAAAAAAAAAAATCAAACCAGGAAAGTTTAAAAAGGTACAAAGAGCAGCTCTCTCCCTCCACCCCCCACCCGAGTCTCATTCCACACCCCTGCACCTCTCACACTCCCCTCTTTTTTTTTTTTTTTATTTTGGTCTCCAAACTTGAGCCTCATTAATTTCCAAAAAAAATTTCCCCCAATAAAAGGCAAACATGGAAAGAAAAACAAACTATTAGAAAATAGAGGAGGGAGGAAATGTTATTTAAAAGGTTAGCAGACCGCATCATTTTCCAATGATATTATATACTCCCAGCAGTATCCAAAATATATATGGGCCGTGGGCCAAGAATGTAAAAAAAAAAAAAAAAGAAGAAGAAGAAAAAAAACTTGAAAAAAACCCCTCACTTAGACACAACATCTGGACCTGGGAGCGAACAAACCCCCCATTTATCACACTTAATCCTCCAATGAAGCAATCGACAGTTGACTTCTGTTTTGCTAATTTAGCTGCTTTCAAGCGCCGGCCCAGTCCAGACCGGGAATTAAGTGTCACTTGTGGAGGGCCTGCCTTGCCCCCCGCCCGTCTTTGCTCCCTCCCTTGCCCCAGCGGCCCTCAGATAGGGAAAAAAGACCATTAAAGAAGAAAGAAACTTATTATGAATCCCCTTTACGTCCGCCCACTCGGGTCAGTGAAAACCTCCATTCTGACCTTCTTCTGCCCCCCGGGCCCAGCACCCTGACATCCACTTCCTTGGTGACACACGCCCACCGAGCAGCTAGCTGCCTCCCCCCTCAGACTGGCGTATCAGTGGCAGCAGCTGGTCACCCCGCTTGCTCACCGGTTGCTCCTCGGGTTGACTAGGTGCTGCCAGCCTGGTGCCTGACAGTGCCCAGTGGCCTGGCAGCCTGACCCTCAGGCAGGGGTAGAGCACAGCAGAGGGAGGGCCCTGGTGCTTGGGCAGCAGGGGGCCTCCATTCTCCCCCAGAAGTGGATGGAAGGCAGGAGGCCCTGAGGTGGAGGTCATGGGCCAGCAGCATTTGGAGACAATGGGATCTTGTGAGGGGCACAAGCAGGAGAGAGAATGAATCAGGGAGAGTGTATCATTTGAGGATTAGTCAATAAATTCCTGGGACTCTGGCCCATGGTGCCAGAGGCCTGGGTGGCCGGAACTGCAGACTTCCCTTCTCAGTAACTTTCCTCCCCCACCCCATTCCCCGCCAAACCTCCCCCCCCCACCACCGCCAAGGCCTCTGTGGGTCTCTCTCCTCACCTCTCTCTGTCCACCTCTTAGTCTCCAAGGCTCCTCTCCTAGACTTTGGAGCCCAAGGCACAGCCATTTGCCATTCCCCTCCCCTGTTGCTGGGGATAGCTGTGCGAGGGAGCAGCGAAGGTTACAGGCTTAGGGGACTGTCCTCAGGGACCTGGAAACAGAAAAGGCTGGAGCATGTGCCCCAAAGCAGCCTGCCACTCCTCTCCACTCAGATCCAGCCCACCCCAGCCCCCAGCTCCGAGTCCTGGCAGAGTCCCCAGGAACAACCTGCACTCCTGAAAGAGGCCCCCACCACCCTGAATCCCAGTCTTCTACAGGCTCTCATGGTGGTCTGGCGGGGCCTCAGACTTCTTGCGGAGAGACGGTCAATGCTGGCCCTACCCAGAGGCAGTCCCAAACCTCCTGGTCCCCCCCTCCAGGGCCCACAAAAGCATCCTCCATATGGACTGTACTCATTCCAGTAGACATCCATCAACAGCTATTGTAGGCCAGGCAATGTGCTAGAGTCAGGATACGGAGATGGAGGAGGATCCTTGCCTCTGGGGGCTTAAGCCTCTACCGGGTCCTATTTTCTGTTACTATGGGGATATTACCCAGCTATCCTCATTCAAAAAGCAGTCATTGAGCACATGCTCTGTGCCAGACACTGTGCTAAGCCCTGGGGATCTGGAGATGATAGAAGACCATTTGTGTCTTTAAGCTTGTCAGGGAGAGAGACATGCCAACAATTAATTCTAAGACAAGGCAGAAAATAAGAGCCTAAGTGAGGCATTTATAAAAACTTCAGGGTGTGCCCAGTGGAGAGACTGACTTACCCTGGCTGGGATGGAAGGAGGGTACGATGGACCCCAGGATGGTGGTGGTGGGGCCTCATTGCTCTAGCTCTTGAAGCTCATCCTAGGGGTAGTACACCTAGTGGTTAAGAGCAAGGGGTCTGAGGCCAGACGGTGTGGTTCAACTTCCTGCTCTGCCACATCAGCTGTGGGATCTAGGATTTCTTAGCCTCTTTGATCCTTGGTTTCATCATCTGAAAAGTGGGACTAACAATAGTAACTGCTTTGTGAGGATCCAATGGGATAATACGGGGCAAGCAGCTGGCATATAGTGAGCTCTGAATGAACGTCCACTTTAGTTGTCTTTCTTCCAAAGGATATGGATGGACCACCTCGTAGCCTCCCTGCCATCCTCCCTGTGGCCTCTTTCTCCAGCCTGAGGACCTGGCGCAGAGCTGGGTACACAGAGTAAATAGAAAACCTGTCAACTCTTGGCTCAAGTGACACGAGGTAGAAAATACTGTGCACAGTTGGGTGGTGGACCTAGATGTGCCATCTCCTCCCTCTGTTACCTGGCCATGGACTGGGTGAGCCATAATGGTTGTTCTTCTTGCTCTCACATCTCTGGAAGCCACCCAGAGGATCCTCTGAAGCCCTCTTTCCCTGCTCAGCAGAAAGTCAAGAAATGTGTTTTGGCCTGGAGCCACTATTCTGTGACTCTGGTTTGAGTTCAGACCTGACTTGCTATGTGTCCTTGGGCAAGACATGTCCCCTCTCTGGGACTTCGATTCCTTATAGGTAAAGTGAGTGAATGCTTTCCAAGCTCCGTTGTAGCCCTGCTTCTCCTTTGAGCTGGGGGAGCCTCCTCTTCCTTTCTGGAGGCTGTACTCTCATCTGAGGCTGTGATTTCTACTCCACTTCTCACCTGCCTCTTGGCTTTTCTCAGTGATATCCTCCCTTTCTCCCTTCTTGCTTCCCTCAGCCCTTCTCTTCGTTTTCTCTCTCCTCCTCTTCCTCTGCCACAGTCCCAGGACCTAGAGAGTGTGTGGATGAACTGAATTTTTCTCCAGGTTTCCCCCTCCTACCTCTACCCAGCTTTTTGATCCCCAAACAGAATCTGGGCCTGAGGAGCCATGCCTCTCCACCTGTCCTCCTGGCTGGGAGTCTGTCTCTAATGGCCTTGGTGGTGCCCTGATCCTTGACCTCTGACTTCTGAAAGAGTGGGAGAATGGCATCCCAGCTGGACCAAGAGAGTGCCTAATATGGGTCTTCCGTCCTCAGGGACTGGCAGGCTCTCTATTCCCACGCTGCCTCCCCCCAGAATCCCAGGCACGGGGAAGGGTGCAGGAAAGGAAGCCTTTTCTAAGTCTGCTGAGGCTCAGCCCCCAGCCCACCTCCTCCATGAGATGCCATCTCCCACCTCTGAGGCTGGGAGAAGCCCTTCCTTTATGGAGGCCCATGTGCCTGGAGGTTATTATTGTCCCCAAGGAACCACTTACTGTTGTCAGGAACCATTTCTGGAGAGCCTACTATGTGCCAGGTACTGTGCTCTGAGCCCAGAGGAGGTGTCTGTGTTGGGGTAGAAGGGAGCGGGGTAGGACAAAGGCTGGGGGCTGTGCCGCTGCCAGGCTGAGGCTCGTGGGCAGACGGTTTGGCAATGCCTGTGCGTGGGACCAGTTGGAGTGGCACCTGAGATGGAGCCAGGTCCTGGAGGCAGGTAAACAGGATGCTGTGTGCTGGGTGTGGTGGAGGAGGAGGGGGGGACATGGAGGGGGCAGCACAATGGGCTATTGTTGCTCTGGAGTCACTGTCACTCCTGGACTCTGGGCTTCCCCTTCCTCTCCGTCACTCTCCCACTGGGCTATACAAGTGTCAAGATATATGGAAGATGAATTCAGAGTCATCTGCTTTTGGCCCCCTCTGCTCTCACCTAGTTCGCAGTGGACCAAGATGATGTGGTAGATGCTGCATGACCCAGGCCTTCTTTTATTTTCTTTTTTCTTTTGTTTTTCCCCCAGCTAAGGAGGGAGCATCTGGTCACTGGAAGGTGGTTGACAGAAATGAGATCTAGCCAAGTCTGGTGACTGGGCCCTGGACTCAGCTGGGTCACTAGCTAGCTATGTTGGTCCTTGGGAAAATCACATAACTGCCCTAAAACTCAGTTTACTCATCTGTAAAATGGGCTAACGGTGACCCTTGCCCTGTCTTCCTCACAGCATGGTGTGGTGTTGTGAAAGACACTAGACATTGTCAAGAACTGTACACAGGGAAGAGCTGACTGCTTCTGCCTCTGTTGTTGCTCTGCTGCAAGACCCCTTCTGCCTGACAAAGCTCCCCTTCTGAGGGTAGGAGTAGGGAAAATTGATGACTGCCCATGTGGGACTATTGAGAGATCTAAGGACAGGAATGAGGATTCAGATTCTCAAGGTATTCAGCCAACCAGTCTTCATTCAATTAACCATTCAATTCATTCACCATTCATCCAATTAACAAATTTTATTTTTTTTTTAGTTTCCTCTTTAGCCAAGTACTTTGAAACTCTGGGCCTTCAAAGATGAACAAGGTATAGCTTCTGCTCTCAGGGAACTCCTAGTCAGCTGGGTGAGGCTGAAAACATACATACACACACACACACACACACACACACACACACACACAGCATTAATATATAATAATGACAGCTAATATTGATTGAGCACTTACTATGTGCCAGGAATGGTTTAAGCATTTTACATGCATTAATTTATACAATCATTCTGATTCTGAAGATGAGACAACTGAAGCCCAGAGAAGGTAAGCATCTTGCCCAAAGTCACACAGCTAGTAAGCAATAGAGCCAGGATTTGATTCCAGGTACTCTGTTTAGAGCCTGGGCTCTTAGCCAGTACATAGTACACACAGTATACATGAGCCTACACAAACAAGGGTGAAAGAATAGTTAAGGGAAGATTGGGTTGAGCCTCTGAAGGAAGAGAAAAGGGGAGTAAAGATTGACTATTGTCTACTTCCACTAGGGCAGGACAAGGTGAAATGGGCTTGACTTACAATATCTCGGAGAAGGGGGTCCTGGGATGTGTTTTTAAGGCAGGAGGCTGAGTTGGTCTTTCTTGAAGACAGTAGGGAGATTTCTGATTGGGATAGATTCCCTGTCAGCCCTCTGCTTGTGGTCCTTTCCAGCCCAAAACTGGGAGAGCTCTCAGGAGGTTCTTGGTAGAGGAATGTGACTCCTACATATAAATGGAGCACACCCCCACCCCAACCCAGGGCCTGTTGGGCCCCTTGCTTTTCCTCTTGCCTGTAGCTGCTGGTGAGCTGGGAGGAATGAAGTAGGACTGAGTGTTCTAGGAGGTATTGCTTTGGGAACAAGAGATGGAAATCTACCTCCAAGTAGTTTAAGCAAAAGGAAGAGAGGGGCTTCCCTGGTGGCACAGTGGTTGGGAATCTGCCTGCCAATGCAGGGGACACGGGTTCGAGCCCTGGTCTGGGAGGATCCCATGTGCCGCGGAGCAACTAGGCCCGTGAGCCACAACTACTGAGCCTGGGCGACTGGAGCCTGTGCTCCGCAACAAGAGAGGCCGCAATAGTGAGAGGCCCGCGCACTGCGATGAGGAGTGGCCCCCGCTTGCCACAACTAGAGAAAGCCCTCGCACAGAAACGAAGACCCAACACAGCCAAAAATAAATAAATAAATAAATTAAAAAAAAAAAAAAAAAAAAAAAAAGGAAGAGATTTATTGGCTCAAACAAGCAGGAAGAACAGGACTGGTGTATGCATATGCACACACATGTGGGGTGGGAGTGGGGGGGGGGTGCGCAGTTTAGAGATTCTCAGGCCTTAAAAGATACCATCAGCTTTCACTCTTCTATTCTTTCTTGATCTCATCCATATCTTGGCTATGTTGCTTGGTGTGTAAGAGCCTCTTTTTCTCCCCCTACTGGGAATGGGGGAGGAAAGGGAGGTCAGGGCTTCTTGTCTGCCAGAGGACAAGGAGAGGTGGGTAGAAGAGCATGGCAACAATTTCATGCTCACATCTCAGAGAAAAGAGAACATCTGTCACTCCCCAAACCCTCTGTCTATAAAATCCTAGGGGAGGACTCCTATTGGCCTAGCTTGGGTCATGTGTCCACCTCTTAGACAAATCAAGTGGCTAGGAAAATGGTGTGCAGTGATCGGCTAGGCCTGGCATATGTGCCCACCCTAAGTCAGGAAGGGTGGAGAATTATGACTGGCAGCCCCATAGAATGGCATGGAATGAGGGAGCAGCTGTTCTGTGAAGGAAAGAGGTGCAATCACCAAAGTGGACAAGGCTGCCAGGCAGACACAAACAACAAATGCCCCCCTGCACGGGGGACAGAGGAAGGAGTAAAATAGACTTGGCATTTCTTCTTGGAACTTCAAATTTTAGCCCAAGATTTTTGAGGAAAAGTTTTTAATGACATTTTAAAACATTATTTTTATTTATAACACACATAGCTATGATATGGAGTAAAATTTAAAGCTCATATAGACTTCTAAGATAAAAGATAAAACAGAAGATATCAAAAAATGGGGGGCTTGTAGCAGGCTACAAGCTGTTTTCCTTATCCAACCCCCTCCCACTCCTTGTGTATTTTTTCTAGCTTCTCTGATGTTAAGGATGGAGATGGTATGGAAATGGGGTTGGGAATTTGAGTTGCACTAGGAATGGAAATAACGTGGATTTTGGAGCCAGAGAGATGTGGCTTAAAATCTTGCCCTGCCATTTTCTTAGTGAGTCTGTTTGCTCCCCTGTAAAATGGGTACATCGATGCCTGCTTGGGAGAAGGGAAGTGATTAGAAGTGACCTAATAATGAAACACCCAGCCCAGCGTCTGGCTTGAAGGAAGGCACTTTGGAAATGTCAGCTGTCACCTCTGTCCTTCGAGGCCAGCTCTGGCAATCCAGGGCCCAGGGAGCAGGGAAGGGGCCCCCCCACTCATGGCCCCCAGCTAAACCCCTGCTGCTCCTGGCAGAAGCCTTATAGCTCTCTCCTCTCGGGAGCTATAACCATAGACATGAGTGTGGTGATAACTGGCTTTGCCACCTGGTAGACACTGAATAGGCAATTAATCCTTTACTAGTGTAGACACAACATCACCCTCCAAGGGGGAATTCACTGACCCACGTTCCCAAAGCTCCTTGTGCTAACTTCTTTTATGGTTCATATTACCAAGCACTGCAATGATGCGTTTACCTGTTTATATGACTCCTGCTGCCACCAAGAGTCAAGAATTTGTGAATTCTAGGAGACAGGAATTGTTTTCTCCAACCCTGTACCTCCAGTGCTCAACACCACGGAAGTTAGCATGGAGTAGGGGCCCAGTGACTGGTGACTTAATGAAGAAATAAATGGATGGAGCTGCAGCCCTGGGTTGCTTTTTTGTCTAAGTATTGTGTTACCCCCAATTTACTGAGCCATTAAGATGTATCAGGCATATACTAGGGCTCTTTCATTGCTCTTTCATATAATCCCCCAAACAACCCCGTGTCACAGGGACTGTAACGTGCCCCATTTTAGAGATGAGAAACTGAGGCTCAGAGGGTTAAATTACTTGCCCAAGGTCATCCAGCCTGTTAGCAGTGGCATTGGAATGCAAATCCAGTTCTGTCAGATGTCAAAGTCAGGGAATAAACCTCTACATGCTTCTGTCTTCCATCCCAGGTTGTACTGAGGTGTCCAGAGAAGAGGGCCATGGTACAGAAACCCCCCCACGAATGAAGCTGAAATGGGGGGTCCTTTAGAGAGAGCAAGGGTTGGTGATCAGAGAGGCCACTGGCTTTGGTTGGGGAGAGGGGAGGGGAAGGGGGAGCTCTTGGGGGCTGGAGGTCATGGGGAAGTTCAAGGGGACTTGGGTCTGGGGAGAGGGAGGAGGTGGTCAAGTACTGGGAGGAGGTGTCACGGCAGGGTCTCCGCCTCAGAACTGGCTGGGGCTGGGAGTCAGCCCTTTCAGGTTGTTTTCTAGCTGGATTGGGGGGTGTTTAATATTAATAGTAATGACTGTGGCGGGAAGATAATAGGCCTCAGTCAGATTAGAAGGGGGTAAGCGCTTATCTCTGGCTGCTGAAGACACATGTCTTTCACCTGCTCCTTTAATATCCCCCCTCTTTCATTCCACCGCCCACCCCCTCCCACCAGCCTAGAACAAAAGGGGTATTATGGGCCGGGGTGTTTTCAGGCTGCAGCCAAGGAGACCTCCCCTTCCCCCTCCACTCCCCCGGTACACCCCTCCCCAAGTCTGAATGAGGCTTTTTCCTCCCATAAGAGATTAGCTCCGTTTGACAAGGCAGTGAACTTTGGGAGGGGTGAGTGGGGGTCTCCTCCGGGAGCCTCCAAAGTGCAGCCCTAACGAATACTGCTGGAGAGAGACCCCAAGAGACAGCCCTGAAGACAGACAGACAGATAGACAGATAGACAGACACAGAGCAGAAAGGGCATTAAGGTAGAGTTAGACTCTGAGACACAGGAACACACACACACACACACACACACACTTGAGGATGTTGGGGAAAGAGAGGAGAGACAGGGGAGGAGAGACAGAGAGGGAGACAGACACACAGACATCCACCAAGAACAAAGAGGCAGAGAAACACACACATACACACTTGTCACCAGACAGACTGACCCAGAGAGAGACAAAGGCAGAAAGAAAGATGGGGGACAGAAGACGTAAGGACGGAGACACCAAAGAAATAAATGAGGATGAGGAGAAGAAAGGAAATGAAAGAAGAGAAGATGAAACTGGCAAGAAGCAGGGAGAGAAAGGAGACTTCGGAGAATTGCACGGGGACTGCTGGGCTTTTGACCTTTCCTGGGGCTGGCTCTGCTGACCCTGGCCTTGGGTCAGGGCCAGTCTGGAGCGGGTGTTTTTATAGCTTGGGAGGACTAGGGGTGGAGATGGAGCAAGGGCAGGAGGAGACGTGGAGGAGAGAGGGAAAGAGAGACAGACTGGGAAACAGACCCAGAGAGAAAGATAGTGAGTTGGAAAAGTAATGGACAGAAAATGCCAGTGAATTGCCTTGATAAGGTAGCTCCCAGCCTCTGATGGGTGTGATCAGGTGTGAAGGTGATGGGCTGGGGGACGGGGCTCTGAGGAGGCTTCTTTTGATATCGTGTAGGAAGAGGATCCATCCCTTCTGCTGGTGGCAAGATGGAGAGAGGAGGAAAACCAAAGGCCACTTCCACCGCTATTAAGAGTCCCAGCCCCACTCCATGTCGGAGAGGTCTGATGGCATAGTAGTGAGCGAGCCAGGCTGTTGGACCCCAAGAGTCCTGGATCCAAATCCCTGCTCTGCCTCTACCTGACTTCAGGTAAAGGACGAATACATCTTAGCCTCCCTTTCCCCATCTACAGAATGGAAATAAGAGTATCTCCCTCAAGGGTGGTGTAAGGCTCAAATTAGGACAAGATCTTGGCACCATGGAGACCCAGAGTAAAGACTAATATCTATTGGCTACTTGCTATTTGCAGCGCCCCTGTTCTGAACAATCTTTCAAATATTATCTCATTTAAATCTGAGAACAGCCTCTCCAAGATCTAACTGGAGAACACGGCAAATCACAATACAGTCAATGGTGGAGTTACGATTTGGTCCTGGCCAGCTGGGGGTTGTCCACCACTGCCCCCCACACTCCCATCCTCATTAAGAAGAGACACACAGGGCTTCCCTGGTGGCACAGTGGTTGAGAGTCTGCCTGCCAATGCAAGGGACACGGGTTCGAGCCCTGGTCTGGGAGGATCCCACATGCCGCGGAGCAACTGGGCCCGTGAGCCACAACTACTGAGCCTGCGCGTCTGGAGCCTGTGCTCCGCAACGGGAGAGGCCGCGACAGTGAGAGGCCCGCGCACCGCCATGAGGAGTGGCCCCCTGCTCGTCGCAACTGGAGAAAGCCCTCGCACAGAAACGAAGACCCAACACAGCCAAAAATAAATTAATTAATTAATTAAAAAAAAAAAAAAAAGAAGAGACACGCAGTCCCGATCCTCACCGTCCAGAAGGAGCTCCACTGCCTTTTCAGTAGGAGAAGCTGATTTTTATGTATCCCAAGGGGCTTGTGGTTCCTGCTGGTGGAAGGGCAGGAGAGGCAGAGGTACGCTGGTAACTTCCACAGGTGGCTCTCCGGGAGGGAAAAGGAGTGCTCGCCAATTTCCACGGTGTAAATACTCCCACCATGGCCGGCTGCAAGCTATGAGGGGGACCTTGACTGGATGGCAATTGGAAAGAGATGCCTGCAATCTGCCTGGGTGAGCTGAGTAAGCGGGGTCCAAGTTGCCTGTGCAGAGAGAAGATGACTTCTGTGTACCCCTTTTCCCCCTGGGAGCTTCCTGCCTCATTCAGGAGAGAAAAGGCACCTGGTACCCACACTCAGTGCTCATGCCAGGGGTTAAACAGAAGACTCCAAACCAAGGGCATATGCTACGGAATTTGTATAAGTTCAGAAGTGGGAAGGGAGTGTCGGGGGCTGGCTGCGGAGGGGTGTCTGTTTTGTGTATCCCTCTGTCCTCCGAGGCTGGAACTCCTAGAGGACAGGATTGCCTCTTCTCCTCCCCCCATCCTTGCCCCCCTTCCCCTCCCAAGTGCCCAGAACACCCCTCTAGGTGCTGTGAACTAGTGTGCAGTAACAACCGTGCTCGGGGTGGGGTGGCACCAAAGGCCTGTGGTCCCCCTCCTCTGGGCCCTCCAGTGTCTTCTATGAAACCAAATACTCCCCCCAGTCGCCCACCCGGACACCTGACTCCCTCCTGGGGCCCTCTCAGGGTGCAAGCCGTTTCCTGTCTGGGTCTTGGTAACCCCCTGAAATCCCGGCCTCCCTCCCCCAATCCCTTCCAAATGCTTATTAAGCCGTTTGCAAATCCAGGGCTGAACTGAGCGGTGTGAGTTTAATAAAGCAGAAGACAGATGCCATCCATCACGGGGCCCGGGGTGGGGGGGGCGTGGTGAGCCGATGGGCGCACACCCTTCTGGCCGCTTCTAGGTCAGCCAGCCACACATCCTAACGGACCCTCTCCTTGCCCACCTTGGCTGTGGTCCCCATCAGGACCACCTCCTGGCTGCATGTGGCTACTCTTTAGGTCACATGCCTGCCATGAATCCTGTTGGGGGGACCATGGCTCCCTGTGGACAGAGAGAGTGTCTGGGAATTGAGAGAGGGGGCAGCCCAAGCCGGCATTCCATGTGGATATCTGTAACAGGCAGGGCCCAGACTAGGATACGAATTTAAGTGGGGACCCGAAACCTCAGTAATCAAGATAAATGATATTTTGATGTAATATTTTAAAAAATCAGAAGCAATGCCAAAACATCCATGATAAGCAAAATAGCATAATTTTGAATAAAGACAGTCCGTTTTACCAATTGCCCTGTTGCCTCAGTAGCCAGTATGAACCATTGCGGCACTGAGAGCAGACACCCCAAATTCAGAGGGTTCAAAAGCAAATTCCTGACCTGCCCCTACACCTGCACCTTTGAGAGTCTTCTCACCTCAGGAAGGGCAACTCTGTCTTACCAGTTGCTCAGGCCAAAAAAACTGGAGTCATCCCTGATTGCTCTCTTTCCCTCATATCTCACACCCAAACTTTAGGAAATCAGGTTGGCTGTAATTTCAAAATACACCTAGAATTCGATGACTTCTCACCACCTCCACTGCTGTGCTTCTGGTCCCATGTCACCCCTCTACTCAGCATCCCCCACTGGCTCCCATTGCACTGGGAGTAAAAGCCCTTACGATGGCCATGGCGCCCTACATGATCTGCCCCCTTCCCTTCTCTGACTTGCCTCCTATTATTTATTCTCTCCTTTGCTCCCTGCTCTCTGGACACATTAACCAGCTAAGCACACTCCTGCCTCAGGGCCTTTGAACTTGCTGTTCCTCTGCCTGGAACACTCTTACCCCAGATATCCACACATGCTTCCTTCCCTCAACTGAGGACTGTTCAAACATCACCTTACCACTATATCTAAAACAGCATGCTGCTGGCCCCATGGTCTTCCTTATCCCACTTGCCTTGCTTTTTTTCCTTTTATTTTTTAGGGGGGGGGCAGGGTTTGTCTCTAAGTCCCCACAGTGCCTGGCAGTAGAGACACAGTTAATGCTGTCTGCCAGCCCCACCTTTGAACAGAAGGCTCTCCAATGAAAGTGTTTCCTCCTGCCTGTCTAAGTCTCTGATCCTTGTCTTGTTCCAAGTCCTACAAAAGGCACCTCCTCCAGGAACCCTGGCTCTTGGCCAAGGGTGTGGAGACTTGAGTCAGAACTGTGGTGTCACAATAAGGGCTCTGAACAAGGAGAGCAGCCCTGGGATTCAGCCCTGCTCGGGGCTGACTCACTGTGTGTCCTTGGGCAAGTTACTTCTCCTCTCTGGACCTATGTTCCTCCTTTAAAAAGGGTTTGGACCAGCTTCCTTCTATCTCTGACCTTTGAAGATGTTAAAGTCTTTCCTGAGAGCCTAATGTGGTCTCTGGGGTCAGACTGTCTGGGCTCAAATCTTGGTACCACCACTTCCTAGATGGGCCAATTAGATGTTCCAGGCCTCTTTTGTTGCATCTATAAAATGGGGACCATTATGGGCCCCTCCTCACAGGACTATTGTGAAAATTAAATGAGAGGATGAGTGCATTCATGTTCAATGACTCAGAAAGCACCTAAAATACTCCAGAAACGTTAACTGGTTTCATTACCATTAGTAGTAGAGTAATCGTGGAGAATCCTAGAGTCTTCTAATTGGTTTTTTGTATTTTACCAAATACATATACTTACAAAGAGCAGCAGCAACAAACCTTTCATCCCCAGGATATAAAAAGGCTGAGAAGTGGCCAAGGGAAGCCCGCTCTCAGCTTCTTGCCTCTGGACTGTCCTCTCATGACAACCAAAGTGTCAGTGGCCTACACCTTCCTCCAAGGGGCTCCCACCCCCTACCCTCTGCTCCCCGGCCTCCTCCCTCCTGCAACCCCTGGTCCCAGCCTTCCCTACCCTTGTCCCCTGAGCCAGGCTCTGTATCCCACAAAGACCCAGGCTGGGCTGTGGCTCGCCTTTCACACCCAGATGCAGGAGGCGGCGCGGGAGCCCTGCCTGGGGCTGGGCCGGGGGCCAGCTCAACATCTGGCATCAATTACCAACGGTGGCTGCGGAGTGGACTCCTCTGCCTGCCACTCACCTATCTGCCAGGGTGACAGAGGAGATGGGAAAAAGGTTTTCACAGCTGGAATAAATTGAGGGGAAGTGGAGGGGGAGGGTCAAAAAGAGACAAAAAACAACACTGAACTCAAGATGGAAGAAAGACAGTGTTAGGGAAGGTAATGAAGAAAATATGTGTGAGTATGCCTGCATGTGTGTGTGTGTGTGTGTGTGTGTGAGTATGCCTGCGTGTGTGTGTGAGCATGCTTGCGTGTGTGTGTGTGAGCATGCCTGTGTGTGTGTGTGTGAGCATGCCTGTGTGTGTGTGTGTGTGAGCATGCCTGCATGTGTGCGTGTGTGTGTGAGCATGCCTGCGTGTGTGTGTGTGAGCATGCCTGCATGTGTGTGTGTGTGAGCATGCCTGTGTGTGTGTGTGTGAGCAGCCTGCGTGTGTGTGTGAGCAGCCTGCGTGTGTGTGTGTGAGCATGCCTGTGTGTGTGTGTGTGAGCAGCCTGCGTGTGTGTGAGCAGCCTGTGTGTGTGTGTGTGTGAGCATGCCTGTGTGTGTGTGAGCATGCCTGTGTGTGTGTGTGTGCGTGTGTGTGTGTGAGCATGCCTGTGTGTGTGAGCATGCTTGCATGTGTGTGTGTGAGCATGCCTGTGTGTGTGTGAGCATGCCTGTGTGTGTGTGTGTGCGTGTGTGTGTGTGAGCATGCCTGTGTGTGTGAGCATGCTTGCATGTGTGTGTGTGAGCATGCCTGCATGTGTGTGTGTGTGTGAGCATGCCTGTGTGTGTGAGCATGCCTGTGTGTGAGCATGCCTGTGTGTGTGTGTGAGCATGCGTGTGTGTGTGTGAGCATGCATGTGTGTGTGTGAGCATGCTTGCGTGTGTGTGTGTGAGAGCATGCCTGCATGTGTGTGTGTGTGTGAGCATGCCTGTGTGTGTGCGTGTGTGCATGTGTGTGTGTGTTGGCAAGTCAGCCAGGGTATTTTATTTAGTGTTATTTAGTATTTTATTTATATGGGGGGGGCATTGCTTGCTTCTACTGAAGACTGGGCAGAATCCCTATTTGCGATCTCCCAGTAATAAGAGGTAAGGCGGATGAGAAGGGGGAACAGGGAGGAAGAGCAGGGAAGAGGGGGTGGTGAGGACAGACCAGGAGGTACCTACTGAGGGGACCAGAAAGGGAACAACAGAAAAATATGGCCCTTGGAAGAGAAGGAAAAAGCCGAGTGGCCCAGAAGACACCGTGGCCTTGCTCCCAGCCCACTGCCTGGTCCCCTGGATTGGGCTCCAGAACCTGTGCTCCTCTGGGTGGGGGTGACAGCTGGGGGGGGGCTTCCCTGGGGGGGGCTTCCCTCCCCCTCCCCCACCTGCTGACCCCACACGGCTCCCCCATCCCTCCCTCCCTCCCAGCCACGCACACCTCTGAGGCCAGGCCTCAGGAATTCCCCTCCTTCCCCATCTGCTCCCCATTGACACGATGGCGCTTTCCATTGACCGCTCATTAGTCACCAAGATCTTTCCCCTGGACCAATGCCCCCCCCCAAAGCTGTCTAGCTTCCATTGAGCCAGGGCCAGAGGGGTCCCGACCCCCCACTAGGCCCCTGTTTGCAGAAAACTCTTCTGTAATAACCTGGTCAGAATGCAGAGGCAGAGCCCCTCCGGAGGCCCTCCGAGTGTGTGCAAGGGGCTGGGGGCAAGCGGCCCACTTTAGGCGGCTGACGGCCCTTCCTAATATTACCCCTGTTGAGTCCATAAAAGCCCCCTCTAGCGTTACAGCATTTGAGAGACTATTAACTTTTAAGGCCTCGGACCTCCGGGGAGGAGGCACGTTGACATGGGTGTTTTGTGGGCTCTGGGTCGCTGTGGCAGCCAGGAGACTGACTGGGGCTGAGGATGACGGCCCAGGCCTTGGAAAGTGGTGGGCAGGGGCAGGGGAGAGGGTGGAGGGCCAGCGTGGGGCCCGAGATCCCGCTCTCTCCCTCTCTCTGTGCCTGGTCAGTGGCTCTCAAACTCTTGGGGTGGGTAAGTGGGGAGAAGACAGGGCTTTTCCCCATGAGATAGGGAGGGTTGAGGGACTCTGGACCTAAACGAGAGACACTCTGTCTCCCATCATCCGCTGGGCCAGTTTGTGGCCCCCAGGGCCGCCCCACTCTGGCCCCCTTTCCCGGCATCTCCCGTGGAGGATGTGGCAGCCATTCTTCCCCCTCCGCTTTGCTGCCTCTCTCCTCTGGAGGCTGGGGCGCTGGCACCCTCCCCACTTGTCCTAGGCCCTCTGCACCCTCAGGCCAGCCCCGAGGCAGTCCTGGCAGGCGGAGAGGCCCCCCCTGGGAGCAGAAAATCTGTGTTTGAATCCAGGCCCTGCCATGTATGAGCCCTGTGACCTTGGTACTGTTCTTCCGGCCTCAGTTTTCTTACCCATTACCAGAAGGGGTTGGACTAGATCATTCCTGAACGTGCACCAATTCTCTGTGTCTAACTTCACTGCTTTGTGAGAAAAGGAGTGAATATTAGATTCAAGTGAAAACTCAGCACATTTAGAATAATAGCTGACATACCTGAGTGCTCACTAGGCACTAGGCATTTTACGTGTAGCCTCTCATTACAACAACCCTCTGCTGTGGCGATTATTCATTCCCCCTTTGCCAGTGAGGACACCGAGGTATTGGGAGACAAAGTGCTGGCTCTGGGCTGACCGGATCTAGGGCCCGTGGCTCGGCTCCACACTAGTCAGCACACTGCAGGGCCCTGACCACCTGTTAACCCGTTAGGTGGTAGTCTTGTGTAGGAGGACTCGGGATATAGACGGTGGAGAAAGGACAGCCCCAGACCTCTAGCTGTTCTCAACACCTGCGGACACATTCTCTGGGCCAACCCCTCTGAGCCTCAGTTTCCTCCTCCGCACTTTGGAGATGCTAATGAAATGAACAGTACCCACCTCATCAGCTGCTGAGAAAGAGCAATGGAGAACAGGCCCTGAGCACGGGGCCAGCCCACACAGAGGGCTCCTTCCTTGTTAGTTACCCCTGTCATTGTCACTGCCATCCTGACAGGTTGCAAGATCCCTGCTTCAGTCAACTCTGGAGGAAAACCAGCCAGAGAGAGTCCACGTGGGGGGTCAGCGCAATGCAGTCGGGAGGTGAAAGGAGGCCAGCCAGCCCTGTCACCAACCCTCCACCTGCCTCTCTTTTCCTAAAGCCTGCAATTTGGAGATAATAGTAATAATAACACCGCACATTTGGAGAGCCCTCTCTTTAGCATTTCAATTCAATTCTGCAAATATTTACTGTGTGCTGACCACGTGAGGAGCCTTCACATCGATTACCTTCTCCTAATTGGCCAACCCCTCCCCTTGGCCCTGGCGCACACGTGCATCCACTCACAAACCCATGTATGTACGTGTGTGCACATGCACACGCGCACATGCACGCAGATGTGAGCACAGGCACACATCACATACCTGCAGGGCTGCTGCTTGCCCTCTCCCTCCTCTCTCAGCCTTCATATACATTTTGCCCTTAATTTAGGACATTCACCTTAAACTCTAAGACTCTCAGCAGGCTGGGACCCTGACCTCCTAAGTCACTCTGCAGAGGGTGGTTGGCGGGATGGTAGGAAGGCATTGAGCTGGGTGATTAGCACATGGACTTGAGAGTCAACCAGCCCCAGTTCAGATCCCTTCTCTGCTGCTTAGCAGTTAGTTCAGTGTCTCCAGACGAGTTGCTTAATCTTTTTGTGCCTCAGCTTCCTTATCTGTAAGATGGGGATGATGATAGTAGCCACCTCATAGGGTCATGGAGGATTAACTGGACAACACACCTGGCCGGTGTACCAGGGGCGATGGTGATGATGGTGTGATGACAGATGTGTCAACTGGTCTCGTGGAGAGATAATTCCTCAGATAATGACATCTGAGTATCATTGTGAGGGATCCCAGCTAAAATATATTTTCCCTTATCAGTCTGCTATCAATGCCACTATCAGTATTTTGGGTTAAGGTATTTATCCTCTATTTAACTATGCCTGGAATTCAATAGCTTATCATCATCATGTGAATGAGTTTAGCAGATCCCTTCTAATTTGACTCTAGTTATGGGATGGTCCCCCTTTCCTTCTTTAGAAAACTTCTCTTTTTAAATTAAATTAAATTAATTTATTTTCGGCTGCATTGGGTCTTCGTTGCTGTGCGTGGGCTTTTCTCTAGTTGTAGTGAGCGGGGGCTACTCTGCTGCGGTGCGTGGGCTACTCATTGTGGTGGCTTCTCTTGTTGTGGCACGTGGGCTCTAGGCACGTGGGCTTCACTAGTTGTGGCTCGCGGGTTCTAGAGCGCAGGCTCAGTAGTTGTGGCCGCGGCATGTGGGATCTTCCCAGATCAGGGCTCGAACCTGTGTACCCTGCATTGGTGGGTGAATTCTTAAACACTGCGCCACCAGGGAAGCCTGAAAACATCTATTTTTCTGTGCTTTTCTGTGCTTCCTATGTGCTGAGTGTCAAAGACACCAAGGTGAACAAGACACAGAACCTACTCCCAAGAAGCTCCCTGCCTAGAGGTGGAACACACCGTGGCAGCCAGTGAGAAGAGCTATAATGGCCGTAAATGCAGGAGTTGAGGTTGAGGGGGTGCTGGTTCCAGGAGATGGAGCGGAATGAGTCTGGGAGGAAATGAGTGCTCGGTCTCCCAAGGTGATGGTGGACATTCCCGGCTGAAGGGCAGTGGGACTTTGTAGACAGGGCCATGCTGTGGGGAGGGGAGCAGGGGCCAGACCATGGTGGGGACAGACTGCATCTACTCCGAGGTTTTCCAGAGGCCTCTCTGCTGCCCTGCATTCTCCACTCCATCCTGAAGTAGACAGTGAAGAAGCAGCTGGCTTCCTTTTAGGGACCTCGCTTATTGAAAAATAAGTCTCTTTTAAACATGAGACTCAGGGCTTCCCTGGTGGCACAGTGGTTAGGAATCCGCCTGCCAATGCAGGGGACACGGGTTCGAGCCCTGGTCTGGAAAGATCCCATATGCTGCAGAGCAGCTAAGCCTGTGCGCCACAACTACTGAGCTTGCACTCTAGAGCCTGCGAACCACAACTACCTAGCCCGCGAGCCACAACTACTGAAGCCCGCGTGCCTAGAGCTCGTGCTCCGCAACAAGAGAATCCATGACAATGAGAAGCCCGCGCACTGCAACAAGGAGTGGCCCCTGCTTGCCACAACTAGAGAAAAGCCCACGCACAGCTACGAAGACCCAATGCAGCCAAAAATAAATACATAAATAAATTTAAAAAAATAAAATAAACATAAGACTCTCCAAGAACAGTGAGATGTTCCGGCCATGAGAGGTTTGCTGGGCTGATGGGGAAGAGCGATGGCTGTCGGATGATGTCCTGCTCACTGGGGCATATCCCACCTCCAGGTTAAAATTGTGTGTCTCTCTTTTTCTGCTGTTTGGATACTTTGGAGTAAATGCTCATGTGCTATGACTCCCCTGTCGCCCCCGTTGGTGCAGCCCTCACCAGTTGGCACCAGCTGGCTGCATGGTTCGTTCACCTGTGCTGCTGTTGTGCTCCTTGCAACAACCAGTGTAGCGTTCCCTTTATTTTCCTGAGGTTCAGAGAGGTGACATACTTTCTGGTAACGGCAGAGCTGGGCTTCCACCTCCATGACCGTGTTCCTGGCCTGCCCTTGTTGTGTTTCCATTATATGCATCTCAGCCCCAGGACCCAAGAATAGCTGCGATGCCCGAGGAGAAAGAGGTTTTACAAGAGAGGCAAGTCCAGAAGCCCACCCCCCCATCCTTCTACCCTGCGCCATCCTCCCTCTCTGGGTTACTTGCCTCCAATGCTCCAGCTTTCCCCAGTTTAACCCTTCTTCTATTAAAAATAATCCTCTTATTGATGTACAACATACATAGAGACGTACATAAATCATAAATGTACAGCTTGATGAATTTTTGCAGAGCCAACACAGCCATGGAACCAACACTCAGAGGAAGAAACAGAACATTTACTAACACCTTGGAACATCACACGGTTCCCATTGCCAGTTACTGCCCAGCCACTGCCCCCCAAAAGTAACCACTCTTCTGTATGAGCTTCTAATACCATAGATTTGTTTTGCCTGCTTTAGAATTTCATATAGATGGAATCATTTGATATGTAAACTTTTTGCTTCTTCCTCCTTTCACTGAATATTATGTTTACGAGATTCATTTACATTGTTGCGTGTATTTATAGCACATTCTTTCTCATGCTTTTGTAGTATTCCATCGCTTGAATATACCTCAATTTATTCTGCATTCTAAAACTGTTGAGTTTTGGGACTTCCCTGATGGCACAGTGCTTAAGAATCCACCTGCCAATGCAGGGGACACGGGTTCGAGCCCTGGTCCGGGAAGATCCCACATGCCGCAGAGCAACTAAGCCCATGGGCCAAAACCACTGAGCCTGCACTCTAGAACCCGCAAGCCAGAACTACTGAGCCCGTGTGCTGCAACTACTGCAGCCTGAGCGCCTAGAGCCCGTGCTCCACAACAAAGAGAAGCCACCGCAATGAGAAGCCTGCACACCGCAACGAAGAGTAGCCCCCGCTCGCCGCAACTAGAGAAAGCCCGTGCTCAGCAACAAAGACCCAGCGCAGCCAAAAACCAAATAAATAAATATATATTTTTAAAAAAACTGTTGAGTTTTTCCAGATTTTTGCTACTACATATAATGTTGCTATGAACATTTGTAGAATTTCTGGGTCACAGAGTGTGCATGTGTTCAGTTTTATCAGATAATGCCAACGGTTCTCAGTAACTGATGAACCAATTTATATTCCCACCAGCAATGCATCATAGTTCCATTTGCTCCACATCCTCATCAACACTTTGTATTCTCTTTTTCTTTTAACCACTTTGCTGGATGTATGGTGGTGTTGCATTGTGCTTCTTTTTTGTAAATTTATTTATTTATTCATTTATTTTTTGGCTGCGTTGGGTCTTTGTTGCTGCGCGCAGACTTTCTCTAGTTGCAGCGAGCGGGGGCTACTCTTCGTTGCGGTGCACAGGCTCTAGGCACTCAGGCTGCAGTAGTTGTGGCTCACGGGCTCAGTAGTTGTGGCTCGTGGGCTCTAGAGCACAGGCTCAGTAGTTGTGGCCCACAGGCTTAGTTGCTCCGTGACATGTGGGATCTTCCCAGCCCAGAGCTCAAACCTGTGTCCCCTGCATTGGCAGGTGGATTCTTAACCACTGCGCCACCAGGGAAGTCTCTGCAGTGTGGTTTTAATTTTGTGTTTCTCTGATTAATGAAATTGAATCCCTTTCCTTATGTTTATTGGCTATTTGGATATCCTCCTTTTGTGAAATGTTTACCAAGTCTTTTGCCCATTTATCTTTTTCTTTTTTTTCTTTTTCCTTTTATTTTTTTTTAACATCTTTATTGGAGTATAACTGCTTTACAATGTTGTGTTAGTTTCTGCTGTATAACAAAGTGAATCAGCTATATGCACACATATATCCCCATATCCCCTCCCTCTTGCGTCTCCTTCCTGCCCTCCCTAACCCACCCCTCTAGGTGGTCACAAAGCACTGAGCTGATCTCCCTGTATGCAGCTGCTTCCCACTAGCTATCTATTTTACATTTGGTAGTGTGTATATGTCAATGCTACTCTGTGACTTCGTCCCAGCTTACCCTTCCCCCTCCCGGTGTCCTCAAGTCCATTCTCTACGTCTGACTCTTTATTCCTGTCCTGCCTCTAGGTTCATCAGAACCTTTCTTTTTTTTTTTTTAGATTCCATATATATGTGTTAGCATACGGTATTTGTTTTTCTCTTTCTGACTTACTTCACTCTGTATGACAGACTCTAGGTCCATCCACCTCACTACAAATAACTCAATTTCTTTTCTTTTTATGGCTGAATAATATTCCATTGTATATATGTGCCACATCTTCTGTATCCATTCATCTGTCGATGGACACTTAGGTTGCTTCCATATCCTGGCTATTGTAAATAGTGCTGCAGTGAACATTGTGGTACATGACTCTTTTTGAATTATGGTTTTCTCAGGGTATATGCCCAGTAGTGGGATTGCTGGGTGTTTTTCTTATTGCTTTGTAGGAGATATTTATCTCCTGGATATGAGTCCTTTGGTGGATACGTATTTACAAGTATCTTTGTGTCCTCTTTTTAAGAACTCTTTGCCTACCTCAAGGTCATGAAGATATTCTGTGTTTTCTTCTAGAAGCTTTATTGTCTTATCTTTCACACTTGGATCTTACTGTCCATCGGGAGTTATTTTTGTGTATGCTGTGAGCTAGGGGTCAAGATTCTTTTTTTCTTTTTTTAAAATTTATTTATTTTATTTTATTTTTGGCTGCGTTGGGTCTTCGTTGCTGCACATGGGCTTTTCTCTGGTTGTGGCGAGCGGGGACTACTCTTCATTGCGGTGCGTGGGCTTCTCATTGCGGTGGGTTCTCTTGTTGCAGAGCACGGGCTCTAGGCACGCGGGCTTCAGTAGTTGTGGCACGCAGGCTCAGTAGTTGTGGCCCACGGGCTTACAACTGTGGCCCACAGTTGCTCCGTGGCATGTGGGATCTTCCCGGACCAGGGATCGAACCCGTGTCCCCTGCATTGGCAGGCAGATTCTTAACCACTGTGCCACCAGGGAAACCCAAGATTCATTTTTAAAACATGTGCTAGCACCATCTTGACCTTTGACCCCATCCACTCCCAAATGAAAGATCTACTTTAATGAAAAAGGGCTTTTGTGTCCAAATGTGTCCTTTGACAGCTAAATTCAGAAGCAGCCCTCTGGGTCCCTGTGCAGGGTCCAAGGCAGAGCTCTCAGTGTGTGAGGTCCTGAAATTTGCCTGGCCCACGTCCTCCTGGGAAGTGGCCTGGCACAGGAGGAAAATGGAGGCAGAGGGATGAAGCATCTCCCTCCACCTTTCAGCTGGGATTCTACCACCCACCGAACTCCAGTGACAGGATCTAATGATGCCCTGTGGAGTTCTGACTCTGGTGTTCCCGTTCAGAATTTGAGGACTTCCTGCTTTCTCTGCCCACATTTAGTCACTCAACAGATGTTTGGTCGCCTACTTTAGTCACTGGTCACTGAAGGTACAACCAGGGAGAAACCAACAGCAAGTCATGCCCTCATGGACCTCTTTTCTGATGGAGAAAGGCAATTAGAATAGAAATAAGTAAAATGCATAAAGAAAAGTATGAAGGAAGATAATCATGTTATGGAGAAAAATAAAGCAAGACATAAGGAGAGTAAGTGCTAGGAGGTTAATTTTAAGTTGTATGGTGATGAGAGGGAGGCATTATTGAGAAGGTGACATTTGAGCAAACACCCGCAGAGCCATGCAGATATCTGGGGGGAAGAGCATTCTAAGTGGAAAGAACAGCAAATACAAAATCCCAGAGGCTACAAATGGTCACACACACCATGTTGTACACCTGAAATTAATATAATATGGTAACTCAATTATACCTCAATAAAAAGAAAAGAAATGGTTACACAGGTAAAGAAAGAACTGAGGGGCTTCCCTGGTGGCGCAGTGGTTGAGAATCTGCCTGCCGATGCAGGGGACACGGGTTCGAGCCCTGGTCTGGGAAGATCCCACATGCCGCGGAGCGACTAGGCCCGTGAGCCACAATTGCTGAGCCTGCGCCACCTGGAGCCTGTGCTCCGCGACAAGAGAGGCCCGCGCACCGTGATGAAGAGTGGCCCCCGCTTGCCGCAACTGGAGAAAGCCCTCGCACAGAAACGAAGACCCAACACAGCCATAAATAAATAAGTAAATAAATAATTAATTAAAAAAAAAAAAGAAAAGAAAGACCTGAGAAGGCAAAGAGGCATCAGTGAAACAAATTGGGGGACACCACTAGACTAGGGAGACAAAAGGAGGAAGTAGTGTTTTTGGAACCCAGGGATGGGGGTTATCCAGCAGAAGCTACAACCATGGTGGTCTGTAGGGCAGGAGCTGGAGCCATGGAGGAGATGTGGCTGGAGACACAAGAGGGGATAAAAATACTCTAGCTTTTCTCTTCTTCCCGCCCTCTGATCTCCTGCCAGTGCCTCCTATTGGCTGAACCTGGCCAGCAACCAGCTGATACAGGAGCTGGTAAGAGCAGTCTAGGGGAGCAGCCCCCTGAGATAGACAGCAGGGCAGGAGAGAGAAGAACTGGGCCTGAAAATGGACCTTCCAACAACGAGACACCTCCTCACACTCACTAAATGGCTAAAATGAAAAGGATGGACCCTACCAAATGTTGGCAAGGATGGGGAGCAACTGAAACTCTCTTACCTTGCAGATGGTGTGTAAGATGGTAAAACCAGTTTGGAAAATTGTTTGGCAGTTTCTACTGAAGTTGTATATACACCTACTCTCTGACCTAGCAATTCTATTCCTAGGGATATACCTAAAGAGAAGTGAGAATCTTTGTCCACAAGGACTTGTACTAGATAGAATGTTCATGTCAGCACTGTTAGTAATAGCCCAAACACTGGAAAGAACCAGTCCAAATGTCCACCAACAGGAAAGAGGATTAAATTGTGGTAAAATCATCCAATGGAATAGGCATTATAATTAAAAATTAACTACTGCTACATGCAACAACACGGATGAATCTTCAAGACACTACATTGAGTGAAAGAAGCCAGACACAAAAGAGAATGTATCCTGGGATTCCATTTATATAAAGTACAGAGACGGGCAAAACTAATCTATGGTGATAAGGGATCCAAAAAATGTTGCCTGGGGGAAGGAGGATTGGCTGGAAAGGGGCACCAGGGAAACTGTCCGGGATTATGGAAAAGTTCTCTACCTTGACCTGGGTTGTTGATAACTCATTTATATTGGACAAAACTTATCAACTGCACACTTAAGATCTATGTGTTTTTCACTCTATGAAAATTATACCTCCATAAAGGAAGAAAATGCAAAAATAAACCAAAAAACCCCCTTAGACCATCGTCTCCCCTCCTCTGCCTCCAGCCGAGCTAGGGCTCCTCACAGGGCTGGGACGGCCTTTTCATCTCTCAGCTGTCAGCCATCTGCAGCCTCTCCCAGCTCTCCCCATCCTGCACACAACAGCAGACCCATCTTTCTAAATCAGCAGTGGAGGTGGGGGTGGGGGGTGGAGGGGAGCAGGCTTGGAGCCCAAAGATCCCAGTTTAAATCTCAGCTCCATGTCTTTCCAGCGGTGTCATCTGGTTGAGCCACAGTGCTTCTTTAAATCTTTCTTTGTCATCTGAAAAATGCGATGACATCACCTTCAGAGGATTGTTGGGAAGATGAAAATGGGGTAGTGTCTGGGAAAGAGCTTCAGAAACTGAGGAATCCAGCACCCATAGGGTGTTACTCATACCACTCCACTGCTTGGGCACTTTCAGTGGCTGTTGCCTAGCAGCTGAGGCTGGATCTTGTCCCAATTCTTCACTCCCCGAAAAGGGATTCTACAGCCACACCCTCTGTCACGTGACTCTACTTTCCCACCACCGTGAGGGTGGGCTTGGTCATCTGACTTGCTTTGGCCAATGGCATGTCAGTGGATGTGGCCAGGGTATAGGATTAAAAATGTGGAGTTACGCTTGGTCTCTTGAGTTCCTGTGATTGCCGTGCTGGTCCAAGGAGACTATGGAGACGTCTTGAGCCCCACCCACAATTTGTGAGTGAGAGAAACAAAGACTTCTTGATGTAGACCGTGAGTGTTCATATTCATGTGATTTGCTAGGCAGCATTACTGTGGTGATGGCTGACAAACACAGCCTCAAGGTCATCTCCAAGCGGGTCTCCATTCACCTACCTCTCCAGGCCCATTTGCAACAACTCGGGTCCAGCCAAACCAGTCTATCCAACATCCCTGGAAACTTAGCATTCCCTCTCACTCCCATTTGCCTAACTTAATGTTTTATTTTCCATCTCTATCCTTTCTGTTTCCTGAAGGCCAAAGTTTTTCTCCCTTCACTATGCTAGTCTATACCAGTACCAGTCTGTCCCAGCCGTACCTATCCTTCAAAAGACAACTGAAGTACTACCTCCCTCCAGAAGCTTTCCTTTGCTGCCCACCCTCAGCCCACGTCAGCACAACCTTCCTCTGCTGAGCTCCTGCAGCCCGGCCCTTCGCGGGCTGCTGAGCACACCCTGACAAGCACCGCCACTGGCTAGATCTTTCCAAATGAATAGAGATGTCCTTCATCCGTCTGTGGCTTAGGAGTTTTCTGTTAAGCCGTGCTTGGGAAATACCTGTTGAATGAATGAAGCCATGAATCAACAATAGCCCCTGTGTAACTTGCTGCAGAACACCCCGCTTCCCGGAAATTGTGATTTGCAGGTCTAGCTTCAGGCCCAATCTAGCAGTTGCAATTGGGGTGGAGAAAAAGGCAATGAACATCAGCCACCCAGCACGAGAGAGAGAGAGAGAGAGAGAGAGAGAGAGAGAGAGAGAGAGAGGGTATATCTGCCCCACGGGGTCAAGGGGAAGAGAAGGGCCGAAGCCTAACTCCACTCTTATCCCTTCCCTGTCCCTATCCCATTCCTTTTCCTGTCTCCATCTCTATCTCACTGAACAGCTGTACTGACTTCCTATTCTTAGACCATAAACCATCATCCACAGCTGGAATCTCGACGGTCTTACTTATCTTGGTTTTGATCTTAGCGTGGGTGCCCAGTGCTTTGCATCTGTTGCTCAGTAAATGTTTAATGCCTGAAGGAATGAATGACATGCTCTTTTCAAGTCTGATTGGAAAATGATTTTATATTCGGCAGTTTGGGGCCCAGTCTCCCTGAGCTTAGAAACATTTAAAAACTCCAACACCAACTATTTTGGGTTTGGGGTGATGATAGCAGAGAGCCCATTCTTCGGAAAGTTAAGGGGCCAATTGGTGGATAACTGCTGTTTGAAGGGGTCTTCCAAGACCAGGGGCCATCTGTTAGAAAGTCCCTCTCCAGAAATATCCCCCATCTTCACACATCCACCTAATGACAAAACCTTTGGGTTAAAAATCCCCTCTTTTAAAACTCAGACACTCCTTTGAGGAGATCGATCTGTTTGCTCAAGGTCAAGCTCCCAGAGCGAGGCTGATGGCAGAGTGGGAGCCCCAGTTCAGGTCTAGAGACAGGCAATCAAAGGGCATAGGTTTCAAGACAAACATTCCGCATTCTGCACTTTTATCTAAGACCCTGGGGCCAAGAGAGGTCCAGATATGGAAGGGTGGATTATCTTGAGCCTCCCTGCAGATTCCTAGGCCTGGGTCCACACGCCCTCGTGGTGCTGGGAAGGAGTAGGTGCGGGTGTAGTCTTAGGTGGGAGAGACTTGCTTCTGGGGTTTGGCTGTGAATGCTCTGTAGGGTGGGGATGGGGGAGAAGGGAGTCCCGAACGGGAGTCCAGGAGAGGAGTGTGGGGGACATGGGGCCCAAGAAAGAGTCTTGGCATCGCTGTGCTTCCAGCCCATTCTGCAAGCCTCCCAGGGCACAGGGCAGGGGTCCAGGATTAAACCTTCTCCGTGGGACGCAACCAGGCAGAAATAAAGGAGGAGGAGGCAAGTGTTGAATTAAGGCTTCATAACTCCCGGGGGCGGAACTGAGTGCTCTGTGGGGCCCACCTGAGCCCCGCATCTTCAGGATTTATGCAGTTGCTTGTCTCCTTGGCGCTCTGCCTCCTAACTCAAGTCATGGGATTATTTATTCCTGCTAGTGTCGGCTGAGAGGGCTGAAGTCAACTCCAGCTCACCCAGAGCCCACAGGGAGCAAGCCGGGGGCTGGGGACAGGGCAAGAGCGCAGTGCACGTGTGCAGACAGACAGACACACAGGCCAGAATGGCCCACAACCCTACCCCAGCTCAGCCACGCTGCAAGCCCCAAGCTAGACCCCTGCGCCCACCCCACGGTGCTTAGGGAATTGCCGAGGTTATTTTAAGGTTGTTTCCATGTCCTTATCTCCCCGCCCCCATCCAACAAACAGTCAGACAGAAAAACAAACAGGCCGGGGCCTGGGCTGTTCTCACGGAGAGGCAGATCCCCTCCTCCCTTCCCCCACCCCCAGACTCTTCCCAACCAAATTCCTCCAGGCAGGGCCCCTATGCTTCCGTTCAGCTCATTCAGCTCACCGAAGGCATGAACGCTGATGTCCATTTTGAAAAGCTGTTTCCCCCAATTGCTTTTCCTCCCCCATTTTCCAGGAATGCACCACCAGGGCCTTGGATAGGATGGGCTGGGCCACTTGCTGGCCAGGTGAGCCCCAGCGCTTTCTGGCCATTTGGGTCAGATATCCCAAGTGGAGCATTTAATTTTGCTGCGGGATAATTTGTGGCCCCTGTACGAGATCCTCCCAGAAACACTCAATTCCAGCCTCTGCAGGGAAGGAAACATTATAAAGAGTAGGAAGAGATAAAGCAGGATATTAGGGGTCCATAAGGGGAGAGGCCTTCTCTGTGTGTCAGGCCCAGCTAGGGGTGGGGGGCTTGCAGGAACAGAACTGTAGGACTGACTTAGTCAACAAATGTTTATTACGCAGTGGTTACCGCGGGCTAGGCACCATGCTAGGCTCTGCAGAATACAGGGGAACCTGACAGCCTGGCCTGGGCCTCATGGAGCTTAAATTCTAGTTGGAGGAGAGAGAGAAGGCCGGGAGGTATGGCTGGAGTAGGGTGAGGAGGGACCAGGGAGATGAGACTGAAGTAGAGAGATAGGACCTGAGGCACAGCGGGGCCTTGGAAGTTCTTATCAGTTAAGATTTTATTCTAACCAAAATGGGAGGGGCAGGAGAGAGATTCCTGAAGCCCACAGTCTTGTAGAGGGACGAAGGGAACACCTGACATGGAGGTACCACCAGAGGTCTCCTATGAGCTGGGCTTCTGTGAGGGATGCAGTGTCCCACATAGGGGGTGGGGACAGGGGCTCTCCCTGGCAGTCTCAATGAAGGGGCTCAAAGGCAGCCTGTAGGCCTGGTCAGGCTTCCTCCTTCCCTCCTCCCTCCTCCCCCCTCTCTTCTCTATTCACCAACCCCTACTCCCCCTTTCTTGCCTCCTCACTTCCCACCTTCTTGCCACACTCCCCATCTGGCCTTCCGGGTGCCAGGCAGCCTCTGTCTTCCCATCTGACTCCGGTTAGGGCCAAAGGAGTTCTGCATTTGGGCTTTGGGGCCCTTAGGTCAGCCATACTGCAAAGGCAGCCCAGGACACAACCAAGACATGACCCCAAGCCTCCTGGGCCAGCTGGAGCCCTGGTCTGAGGAGATGAACCCTCTCCTGAATCTGGAACACCTGTGCCTCTGCCTAGTCCCACTCCCAGCTCAGGCCACAGCTCCTCCTTTATCCCCAGGGCAGGCTGGACATTCTCAGGACAGAGGTCTGAGCTGCAAGAGAGACCAAAGAGACCCATTGCATTATCAATCAATCCATCAATCAATTAACCAGACAGGCAGGCACATAGCTCCAACTGAGAGGTTCACTAATTTGGAGAATTTGTGGATGTCTAATCAAAATGGAAACTCTGCTTTGCTCTGTGGGATAAAAGTGCCCTATAGGTGACCATTTGGCACCTTTTGTGTTTTGCCCTGGGGGTGGGGCAGGAGGCAGGGTCCTGCAGCTTGATGATCTGGGTTGGGGGCTAGTGAATGAGTAGGAAGTTGGGGGGTGTCTCTGTCTTTCTCCTCATTCATACGTGTCTTCTTCCAACACAGATGGTGGGAGGAGGGAGCCGTGCACTTCAGGCCAGGCCTTAAAAGTTGGTGGCTTGGGTTCAGCCCAGTGCCTGGAGGACCCAGGAGCCCTTTGGAGGGTAAGGTAAGTCCCACCCTGCTGCACGTCTGCAACTCCATCCCTTCTAGAGCGGGAGGGGACCGTGGGGTCACCACAGTCCCCGGGGGCCCAGGAAGCGGCAAGAGGGACCAGCATCTGGAAGCAGAGTAGTGACCCAGGTGTCCCGGGGCTGCACCCTGAGCCTTTCTTGGAACCACACCTGAATCAGCTCCCCCCGCCCCCACTGTCCAGAACAAAGCTGGCGGCGGCCACCCTATCAAAGCGCTCCGCAAAAGCCCTGAGGGGCCCTCGCGCTTGGATCCGCTCCGGCCTGGGCCGCGTCGCCAGTCCCTCCTCCTCCTCCGCACAAGCTCTCCTGTCCTCCCCTCCCCTCTCCCTGCGCGGAAGCGTCCGTTCGCGGTTTTCCGACGGTCCTGCTCCTCCCGCCCAGTGACTAATCCCGCAGGTTGAGCAACTAGCCGGCTCCGGCGCCCCGGAGACTGCGGGTCCTCCCCCTTCCGCGCCTCGCAGTGCCCCGGCCTTGAACTTCGCCTGCCTGGCGCCGACCCCTCTCGCTCACGCTGCCCTGCAGGGCTTTGCACCCCGCGTCCCGGAGCCCTGCGCCTTAGACACCGGCCCGAGAACACGCGGCCAGGCCCTGCTCGTCCCCCAGGACGCAGGCGCCACGAGGTGCTCGGGAACCCCCAGACTCTCCAGGTTACAGGAAGGGGGCGTCTCCTCTCGCTCGAGCCCAGTAGCGAGACTGTGGGGAGAGAGGCGTCCCGCGAGGGCCTGGGCGGACTGAAATGCTTGGGTCTCTCTGCCTTCTAAGCTCAGCGTCTTTGCGAAATTCTCGAAGGTCGGGATGTATTTGTGGAATGCGGTCGGAGGTGAGGGTGCTCAGAGGCACTCGCCCCAGAACCCGCGTGTGTGAGCGCGCACGCGCGCGCACACACACACACACACACACACACACCCTCCCCAGGCCACTCTAACTCTTGGCGATCTCACTTTTCTCTCTCTCACGTGACTCCCAGTTTTGCCCCTCTTAGCAGCGTTTTTCCCAGTATGATCCCTGCTCCCCGTCCTCTCCCGTTGGTCAGCACCTACTGCTTTCTTTGTCTGTCTGTCTGTCTCTCTCTCTGTCACCGTCTCTCTCCCTCACTGGGGGTGTTTATGTAATTGTTTTCCTGAGCTCCATGGCAGGCTCTCCTGCCGTCAAACTCTGCCATCCCCACTCGGCCTGTGTAATTTAAAGCTATAGTTAAATTATGACTTCTCCGGACCTGTTGTGGCACCTACGCCTGAGCCTAATTAAATGATCACATCCATTCTGAAGGCAGCTCTCTTCTCCCCTCCAACGTTAATTACAACATAAGAGGCTTTAATGGCCCGCCTCACCTCCAGCTCCTGGAAAGAAAGGTCAGGCGATTAATTTTCGTCATTAATCTTTTCCCAATGTGGACACTGTGCTGTCACCGGAGCCTATTAAACCCCGTTTGTTCCCCCTTCCAGCCTCCCTCGCCCCTCACCCCCTCCTCCCTGAGTGACTGCAAAGAAGGAAAATATTTAAGAATCACTTTGTCTCTCTGGCTTTTTTTCCCCCCCTTTTCCTGGAGACAGCTTCTCCTTGGGGGGCTTGAGGGTGGGATACAGGGAGAGGGGCACCAAGTTCATTACCCGGCGGCTTCAAACTGCAGGCCCTTCATGTCTAAAATGTTATGAGTCCAGGAGTCAGGCTGGGGAGCAGAGAGGCTGGGTCTGTGGCATTCCATCACTCCTGGTGGTGGTGGTGGGGAGGGGAGGGGAGGGCCAGGGCCTGCCATCCTTGTGCGGGGGGAGAGATGAAGACAGTGCTGTCACTGGCCCATCCTCCACTTGGATCCTCACAATAAAAAAAACCAATAAGGAATATGTTGACACCTAGGGTTTTACAGTCTGATGTATACAAGTTTGTTCTGTGGTGATCTAGATTTTTTTCCCCCATCACCTCCCCTTGTTCTTTACCCCTTCCTCCCTCACCCTGCAGCTTCAGCCCCATTAAATGGAGGATAATCTAGATTTCTGCAGTTGCAGAGGGCTGAGCAATGGCCACCCCGTCTGGAGAAGCCAGTCCTAGACCCATCCCTCAGGAACTGGGTGTCCGACAGCCCTGATGGTGGTCCTGGGCTCTGAGTAAGGGGGAGTGAGTGGGGAGGGGCAGCAGGGTGGGCTAGCAGATAGGGAAGGACTGAGGCGGCCCTGAGGGTGTGCTTTCCCAGCACCCCGAATCCCAATAGCAGGCCAAAAGGAGGGAAAGAAGGAGGGTGAATAAGTCCTCTGCAGACGGCTTTTATTCCAATCCCAGAATTTATTTGATTTAAAGTCCTAATCCAGAAGAGAGTCCCTGGGAAGTGGAGGGGTGAGGCTGGGCCAGGCAGGAACCCAAGAGGTACGGGCAGGAGTAGGGGCAGCAGTTCACAGCCTGGTTGTGTCACTGCTCTCTGGAGGGCCCCGCTCTGTCCCCTGAGGGAGCGTACCTGGGCCAGTGGGGGTGATGATTAGAAAGTGACAAAACTGGAGGGGTGGGGTTTGCGCGGAGGGCGGGGGCCCATGCACCTGAACTCATGAGCCAAGATTGGCCATACTCCTCGTCCCCTCATAATCAGTGCCCGGCCCACACATTCCACTCCAGCTCCCTGCAAGGCTCCCAGCCACGGTCACACCATCTGTCCAAAAAGACCAAATGACACACACTTTCCATATCTGAGGAGATTCAAGAATCCCCAGGGGTGGCCCTGCTTGAAACACAGACCCATCACCACAACGAAGGCTAAATTAGCCATCCCTCAAACCCCAGAAACCCGGGGCTGCAGTGATTTCTAGAACTTATGTCCCCCTAGGTAGAAAGATACTAAGTGTGTGTGGGGGGAGTTGGGATGTCGTGGGAACCTGAGACTCCCCAGCAGGGAGGAAAGGGCAGTTTGGCCCCAGCACTCACTGACGCTAATGATGGAGTTAGGAGAGGCCCCTTTGGGAATCCAGCCAAACTTGTGCAAGGCCTTCCAGTTCTGGACTGGGGCAAGCAGGAGGGGGGGAATCCAGTTTGCAAAAGGGACTTGGAAGACCCCACCAGTGACCAGAATTGTCTCGTGTCCAGCAAGGCTGGTGGTGTCCAAATCACTGGCTTTTAGAAAGAAGAAACTTCTAGGAAACTCGAGAAGAGTTGGCCAGGACCCAGGAGGCTTAGATTCCTCTGACAGAGGCCTTCTTTCTAGGAAAGTGTCCCCTTTCCCCTCCACCTCCCCAAACCTGGCTCCTCCTGGCATCAGCCACAAGGTGGGCACCTGCGTCTTCCTGTGGCCCAAGAGCAAATCCCCCTATCCGGAGTCAGCCTCTCCTCTGACACTCCCCCCAACTCCACCCCAAGGACATTGGGGACATCACGTCCACAGAGCCCTGCACAGCCGGATAATAATAATTAATAACCATTAGGAACAATAAGGAATACCGGTGCCCAGTCAGCCCAATGTGCAGCCTCGGCTTTTTTCTTTCTTCCCTTTTTTTTTTTTTTTTTTTACTTTAATGAAAACAATGATTTGACTTTGAAGAGAGTGACTTTTTTAAAGTGAAAGCTGGATTGAGTTCCTCATCCGCCCCCCTCCCCCCTTGCCGTCCCCCTTCCCTTCCGAGCTCCTCCTCCCATCTTGCCCCCCCCATTTTTCTCTCTCCCTTTTTTCTTTTTCTTTTAATACTCTGCGTTCTATCATGCAAATCCCCTTTCAAATTATGAGAGTATTAGAGCCATCAACGGTAATGTCACCGCCACAAAATGAGAGTGGGGACTTAAGCACCTAACGAACAATGAAATGTGCGAGCCCTGGGACAGGACAATTAAGAACTGGGCTTAGCCAGCCAGGGAAATTTATTGCTATCAAATCCATATTTCTATTTTCCCCCTGAACAGTAACCTATTTGAATATGATTAAAGGGTTTCATTACGGCAGAGAGAAAGGCCCGTGTCCTGCAGTTCCTGGTGAGCTCACAAACACAGGCTTGGAGCCGGGGTGCCCCTGTGAGGAGATGGGTGGGGGTCGGGGGGGGGAGGAAAGGCTGTGGAAGACCCAGGGGTCCAGAAAGTGAACATTAGGGGGCTGACTCCCTGTGGAGATGAGGCTGGCCGAGGAAATGGTTGGCTGGAAAGGAGGTCTGAGAGTCTTTGGTTCTCTGACTCTTTGCAGAAGCTGCTGGAAGGATCATGAGCAGATGGGGAAACTGAGGCACTGACAGGTTGAGCCACTCAGTGATGGCCACTCAAATGAGTGATAGTGGGGGAGCCAGGACTGGATCCAAAGCCAATGCTGGTCTCCCTCTGCTTCCTCCCTCCCTCCCCATCGCCCTCCTTCCATTCCCTCCTCCCTCTATGCATCCCCCCCCCCCATGATAAATGCTATAAAGATACACTAGAAACTTGAGCAGCCATCCCGGCCAGGGAAGATTTACAGTCCGTCCGGGTGAGGAGATGAGACCAGTCAGAGGAGGCCGAAAGCAGATGGAGACGGTGGACGGCTCACCGTTAGGATGAGCAGTGCTGATGCCGAGTCCTGAAGGGGTTCAGGGTGGGTTCAGAGGGGCCGGTGTGGGCTGGAGTGGCTGCAAAAGGCTCTGCTCTAACACAAACAGATGGCAGAGAATTTTTCTCCCCTAGAAGTCTGCATATTATCATTCTGCTCCATGGCAGAAGCTTAATAAGATCCGGCCGTCGCTCCTTCCTGCTTTCTCAGCTGCAGGAACCAAACCAGTGATGATCATTAACAATGATACCAATAATAACCACATGGCTGCTGTGCATTTGTGTATCATTTTAGTTGTAGGGAGATTTCACACCCCTCCTCTCATTAAATCTTCAAGACAATCCTTTAAAGGGGGCAGGGCCGATGAGTGAGATTCAGAGGTTAAATAACTTGTCCAAAGTCACACAGGTAATAAATGACAGAGCTGGAATTTGAACCCGGGACAGTCTGACTCTAACATCCATGCTCACATACATGCGATTAATGGCAGGCCTACAGCCATGCTCACACTTTGGTCCAGCAAGCTGCTGCCCACCCCGCAACTTGTGGCGGCTTCATTCTCGCTGGAATCCCCGAAGGAGAGGAGAGTGGCCCAGCCAGACAGATCACCTGTATCAGCCCTGGCAGTCAGAGGGTGATGGATGTCGTGGGAGATTGCCCTCACGGGAAGTGCACACTCATACCAGCAAATGGAGAATCAGACCAGATGGGAAAGAATTAAGTGCTGCATTGTGTGGTCCTGAGCTGGGAGGAGGCTGAGACCATGTGGGGAGCTCTTCTCCAGAGTGTGGAGCTTGAGATGGCGGGATTTGCAGGTAGAGCCCTGGCCTTCTGGATGGGCCCTGGACTTGAAGGGGAGGCCTTGGAAGAAGTGGCCAGCAGGCTTTGAGGATCTGAGAAGGGAAAGGCTGAGTGGCGTGATGAGGGCGGAGGGCAGGGTTTAAGTTCAAGGCTGGATGTGTTTCTTGGCTCCTCTGGCCTTTCTGGTTCCCTGTCTCACTCCTCTGACACTTCCCCTGTCCCCTCTGGGAAACCCCACGTCTCATACCTGGCTCTTCCAGAGACTGCTGTCTTGCACCCTGGGAAGCTGGATGAAGTGGCATTACTAACACTTGGATCTGCCCTGTGCCATCGGGGGCCCATTCTCTGCCAACATATGCTGCCCTGGTGCACCTGAAAATTGGGCTTCACCAGGGCAGGCGGGTGGCATATTGGAGGGTGGGCCAAAGGTGGGAGAGGATCCCTTCTGGTACCTGGCAGCACCATGCCAAGGTCTCCTTTCCCTCCTTCCCTATCCAGTTTGTACTAACTTTCCCCATTTGCAACCCCCCTCCCATTACACTCTTCAGAGTCTGCTCCTTCTTGCGTTCATTCCTCCATTACTCCTGCATCCATCCATTCAACAAACATTTACCAAGCACACACTGGGATATAAAGATGTTGGCCCCAGCATCCTTGTTTTTAAGAAGCTCGTCATCTATTAGGGAAAGGGGGAGGCACACAGCAAAGAATAATGAGCACAGGATTGAGGGAGAGGTTCCAACTGGGCACACACACCCTCTAACGGAGCAGGGCAGACATTGTCCCCACTCAAGAGGTGAGCAAGCTGAGACTCAGAGAGCTCAAGTGACGAGCCCAAGGTGGTGGCCGGTGTGAGAACCAAAACCTGGCCACCAGACAAGCTATTTGCCATTTCTGTCTCTCTCTATTTCCTTCCTGTCCTGCCTTCCCCCAAATCATCTAATCTTAATATTCAGTCTTGGCCTCTGTTCATCTACCCACCCAAGGGTGTTGGTTAAACTAATAAGCCCACGTACTGACCCATTGGGATCAACGCTGGTCATAGCAATGGAGCAGGGTCCCGAGGCCCCCTGCTGGGCCAGGTGCTAACGTTTAGCTGCTGAATCTTGGGGAAGTCTAGTAAGTCCCAGACTAGAATGGTGGCTAGAATGGTGGGGAGTTGGGTGTTCAATGGGCTAGGGGCAGTGACTATTTACTAACCAGTATGGAAATGTTAACAACCAGTACAGGCGCACTGGTATATACCACCCAGCTATCAGCATTACGTCCCTCCATCTGTGCATCCATCCATCCATCCATAAACCCATTCCACCCCACCCTCACCCACTAGTATACATGCTAGAGCACTGTAAGGGAGAATCTATGAAGTAGAAGACAAGCTTCCTTCTCTCTAGGAGCTTACACTTGAGTTGGGGAGCCAGGACGGACCCACTCAAATGTTCAGCAACAGCCCAAGAGGTGTCTCAGGGTGGCCCGGGATGGGTTGCCTAGCACCTAGTTCACGCCTAAATGGCTCAGAGCAGATGAAGAGCACGTGTGTAGAAGAGGCCAGGGAGGCTGCCACAGCATGACACGCCTTTGAGCTGGAGCTTTGAGTAAATGAGGATAAATCTCCCGGCTTCACCTTGGCTCAGCCTCTTGGGGGATGCTGACATCCCCCATCAAGGAACACATCCAGCCTTGAACTTAAACGCTGCCCTCCGCCCTCATCACATGATGCTGTGACATCATGTCAGCATGATGGGGGATGCTGCATGCCCCATGATGGGGGATGTGACATGATGCTGATGTCACATGCTCCTTTCTCCATCCCCAATGTCCACGTCTAAATACTGGTTTGCTGTGGGCCTTGCCCACACTCCGCCTCAGAAACTAGAAAGTGGGGACCCAGAGATGCCGCTTGCTCCCACCTTGACCTCTCTCTGCAGCAGACACATTGCCTCCTGAGGGGAAGGAGCCAGCCTGTGGTTGGATTCCCAGCTCACCACCCCCCCCCCCACCACCTCCCTTTTCTCCCCATCTCTTTCCTTCCTGGGGCTGTCAGTTTAATGGACAGGTGTTTAATTCCAGCCTGTCAGGTGCCTGGAAATGCCAGCATCACTGAACATCAGTTTGTGGAGCCTGATCTTAAAAGAACAGCGAGAAGCTGAACTCTGCTATCTGCAGCTCGGTCCTCTCTCTCTTTGTCTCCATCTCATTGGGCAAATGTAGTTGCACCTTGCTCACCGGTGTTTTCCTCTGGAGCAGCTGGGCTCAGAGAGCCTGGCAAAAAAGGCAAAAAGCTTCTCCAAGTGCCTCCAATGGAGATCGGATTCCCAAGCACTAGGTGTCATCAATTATGTCCCTGGAACGCACTGGGCCTGCTTTTTAACTATTAAAATCATGTAGTAGTTAAAGCACACTGCTCCTGCAGCCCCAGGGCAGAGGCAGCTGTCAGCTTCTCTAGCCAGCATAAGCAGCTTCTCTCTTCTGTACCAGCCCTACTCAGGCACAAGCCAGGAATGGCATGAGCCTGGGAAATACATAGAGGCAGCCCTGGGAATCTGCCCAGAAGCTTGGACATGGGGGTCAGAGCATGGTCTGGGGTTCACTGTGTCTTGCTACCCCCAGCAGGACTTGCCGCCCAGCTCCTCTATCAGTCTTTGGGAGAGTCTCAGGGCTGGGGGGTAGGAACAGATCAGAGGTCAGAAAGGAGAACCCATCTGTGGCGGTTAGGGCTGAAGCTTGAGGAACTGGGTCAGGACTGGGGCCCTCTGGGGCGTATCAACTACCGCCAGAGGACAGCAATGAAAGCACTTGAGTAGCATCGCGGAGGGCCGTTGGGCTCACTCTGGCACACAGCTTCCCCTCTTCCTTTCCTGCCCACCTATACCCACTCCCCTCCTCGCTTATCTATTTCTTTCTGCTTTGACACCTCCTACCTGTCCCCCCACCAGACCTCCACCCACCCACGTACCCCAACAAGGCATCACGGTTCCTAACGAAATGGAACCACTGCCAGATGAAATATATTACTATTAAATACTTAATTCTTCTAGTGAGCAGAGAGCAGGCAGTATGAATACAATTATTAAAGAAAATTACTTTGGCTGATCAGATATTTCTGCATACTAATTTCTGACCCCTCTTCCCTCACTCCCGCTTCGCATCCCTCAGAGACCAGTACAGATAAAATTCCATCACAAATAGCTGATTACCGAGGCTTGCATTAAAAATCACATTTTCCCCCCTGCCTCTCTCTCTTCTGTGCCTTCTCTATGCTGACGTCCTTGCTGGAGAAGCGGTGTCCCTAGACACCAGCAGCCACTGGACAATATCTAGGGAGACCCTATTCCCTCCTCCTCTTCCTCTCTCTCCACATTTTCTCCAATGTCAGCAGATCCACTATTCCAACCAGTTCCCTAAATGGGCAGAAGACCCTGTAAGCTCAAGGGCCCCTGCTCTCAGCTCCTCAAACATCTCATCACAGCCTCATGCTCCAGTGTTCTGTGCTTAAGGACATGGTGGCGCTGCCCACCAACCAAGATGGCTGACTTTGCCCTGAATGGGGACATCCCGCTCTTAGACAGGAACAGGAAGTGTGATCAGAGGCCCCGCCCCAAAGGGTAGGGACTTCCTAACTTCAGAGCTTTCTGATTGGCTGAGCTTTAGGCTTCTTTGTAAACATCTGGGGAATACAGAGTGAGGGGATTCATTCATTCATGGCTAAAGTCAGCAAACTTTTATGTGTGTATAGATGTATATATGTATCTCCAATGTCTAACTCAAAATTATACTTGAACTTTCAATGCCTTGGTTTTCCCATCTGCAAAATGGTAATAATAGCAGTACCTACTTCATATGATTATTGTGAGGCGTAATGAGTTAATACACAAAAAGCACTCAGAATACTGCCTGGGATGTAATAAGTACCATAGAAGGGTTAGCCATCATTACTATTATTGTTATTATTATTACTATCGATGCATATATAATTTAAAAATGTACTCCCCACCCACTCATGAATGACTCCTCCCGTAATTTCCTCATCAGGGGGAGTTTCTCCAAGCTTCTTTCCCAGATTCTCACTTGGCTTAACTAGGTTCTCAGTGCCTCCCAGATCCCCCTCACAACCATCCCTCAACCCCACACTGAGCACCGGCAGCAGAGCAATTATCAGGGTTCTGGCAATCAGGGGTGGTGAGGGGAGCATGCTAAAAATACACCCAATCCCCACAATCCCATAAACCTTCAATTTACCTGCTTTTATAAAAAGATGCTTCCTTAGGTGTCACCTGTGGAAGGTATAATTACAGCTTGGGAATGTTAATTCCCTTGCTCCTGATACATGGATCACTGCTCTGCAGGGGCTCCTGTCCTCCCCAGAGCCTTGGGAGGGGAGATGGGCAGGTGGCCTGGAGGGAGTCAGGTAGGAGGCAATGCCAGGCCTGGAGACCTGCAGGGATGTGCCCTTAAACCGGACCACCTTGGTGGGACCAGTGGAGCTGGATGAGGCTTGGAGGGAGTGCCCTCTCATACCTGGCTACCCTCAGGAACTCCCTGGGGGGTTGGGGCTGGAGGGGGAGGACACCCAAGACAGAGGCCCCGACAGCCTTGTGAGGAAGTGGGAACCCTGCTCTATCCCCCTTCACCCCACCCCCTCTTCAGTCTTTTCTCAATACAACAGCCAGAGGGATCCTTGTAAAACCTTAGAACGAGTTCCCCCTCTCAGAGTCATCACAGTGGCCTCAAGGTCCGACCCATCCCCCTTCCCCGCTGTATTTTTCTCCTCAGCACTTAATAGCACCTACTATTGTACATATTTTCCTTTTTTGTTTTGTTTTAGTGTAGATGGCTCACTAAGATATAAATTCCATGAGGACAAAGATCTTCGTCTGTTTTGTTCACTGTTTTGTTCCCAGGGCTCAGGACAGCACCAGGCACATAGTAGGTGCTCATTGGGAGACTGTGAATGAAGGTGATTCTTCAGGAAGGATTTCCAAGCAGAGGGAAGAGTAAGGGCAAAGCACAAAGGCGTGGGAGGGACCCACGCATTTGGCAAACTTGAGTGTTTCTATATGTTTGTTGCACAGGAACACTCATGGAAAAGAGGAAGAGATGACAGCAAAGCTGGTGTGGCATCTGTCTACAGAGAGGGCAAGTAGGAGAGCGGCAACATAAGTAGATTTGTGTTTCTGGAAGATCCTGGGGGCTGGTAGAGAGTGGATTACAGCTGAGCACGACTGGAGGCAGGGTGACCAGGAAGGGGGCTGCTTAGATTTGCAGGAGGGAGAGGATGAGGTCCTGGCCCAAAGCGGGGGTGCTGTGGATGGAGGTGAGTTTCTAGGAGAGGCATAGGGGTTTGGAGTGAAAAGCAAGGTGGCAGGCTTCTTCCTCCTTCTCCAAAGCTGGTCTTTCTGGTCCCCAACCCTAGCCAGGCTGTCCCCAGGTCCGCCCCTGGGAGACCCTGGCCTTGCCTCTGGCCTCTGTCTAAATTCTGCTCATCCTTCAAAGCTCAACCCAATGCCTGCCTCTGGCTCCAAGTCCTCTGTGTCACACTGATGTTCTCTGAATGAATGACTGGTTTTCCTCATCGGCCCACTTGTCATTGCCTGTCCCCAATGACATGGACACATTTCACGAGGGCGTTTCTTGAGGGTAGGGATTGTGGCACTTCTACTGCAAGCCTAACAGAATTACACAGTGATTTAGAGCCTGGGACTTTTGCCTCTGGCTCTCTTGGGTTTAAATCCTGAGTTTCCCACTTTGTAGCTAATTGACTTATTTATTTTTTGGCGCACTGGGTCTTCGTTGCTGCGTGCGGGTTTTCTCTAGTTGTGGCGACCGGGGGCTACTCTTCGTTGCGGTGCCCGGGCTTCTCATTGCAGTGGCTTCTCTTGCTGCGGAGCACGATCTCTAGGTGCGAGGGCTTCAGCAGTTGCAGTGAGTGGGCTCAGTAGTTGTGGTGCAAGGGCTTAGTTGCTCCATGGCATATGGGATCTTCCCGGACCAGGGCTCGAACCCCTGTCCCTTGCATTGGCAGGCGGATTCTTAACCACTGCGCCACCAGGGAAGTCCCGCTAATTGACTTTAGGTAAGTTACTTCCCCATTTGTAAAATGGGAATAAAAATATTGTCCCCTCACAGGATTGTTCTGAGGATGAACTGAGTTAAAGCACGAAATAGAGATGAGCATGATGTATAGTGCCTTTACACACTTCCACAGCACCAACAGGTCTCCTGTGTTGCACGTCACACACCTGCAAATATTTAGCCAAGTGCATCATGATGATGGCTGATGCTTGCTGGTCTGTAAGCACCTTGAGGGCAAGAACCAGTAGAGCCCAGCACAATCCCTTGACATAGTCATAGCTGTTAGATAAATATGTGCTGAATGAGTGGATGGGTATAGTATTAAACACTTAACACATTGAATTCAACTGAAACTAAGATGCCAAAGAAGAGAGAAACCTAATCAAGCCAAATTAAGCCTGGCTCTTCCCAGGAGTTCTGGTCTCCTGTGGGAGCTTCCCCGGAAGGGTCTGTTTCATCACACCCTTTCCTAGAAGGGATAAGTAGATGTCCAAGCCTTGACCCCTTGGCTGGGGCCTTGGCCTAGGGCAGGGTGGACACAGCCTGCGGAGTGACCTGACTGAGTCTGGAGGGAGGTCCTGGGGTGCCTGGCCCCCACCCCGCCTCAGAATGGAGGATTCTGGGATCAGAGGCAGGGGTGGGGCTCAGCCTGCCAGACCCTCTGGGGAGCTGGCAGGCCCGAGCCTCTGCGGAGCACTCGTCCCAAGGCTGTATATACACAGGGCCAGGAATGTTTATTTTTCCTTATTGACTTTCTCCAAATAAACCCCTGGCCAGCAGAAAGGGGCTCCCAGCCGCAGCTGTTTACCCAGTGTTTGTGATAAAGAGGCTTCTCCATAGCAACAGGTAGCAATGTGCAGCTCTTAGAACATGGCAGGGCCTTGCAACGGGGCTGTGTTTACTCAAAGGGGAAGAGAAAGAGGCAGAGGGAGGGACGATGGAAGGAAGGAAGGAAGGAAGGAAGGAAGGAAGGGAAGAAGGAAGACCAAGAGACTGGAGGCTGGGAAGTGAACTGAGGAGACACCAGGGAGGAATCCCCGGAAGGAGTGTGGTAGGTTTCTGTCCTCAGTGAGGCTTCCGCTGAGAGCTCCTGGTGGGCCTGGAGGAGGGAAGGCCGTCAAGTGCCATGCAGGGAAGCGTGTGCCCCGCCGGGTGTGGGGTAGCTGTGAGCACAGCGCCTGTGCACAGGAGACGCCAACGTGGGCTTGTGTGTCCTGGTCAAAATGTGAGTCTCAGTAATTGTGTACTTAAGTTACCCTGTGCGTGTGGGTGTGTGTGTACACACGTGTCCTTTCGCACTGGGATGGGAGGGTGGATTCGCTTCCTAGGGCTGCCGTATTACCACAGACTGGGTGGCTTAGAACAACGGGAAGTTATTCTCTCACGGTTCAGAAGACCAGATGTCTGAGATCAAGGCCGAGGCAAGCTTGGTTCTGTCTGCAGGCTCAGAGGCAGCGTCTGCTCCATGCTGCTCTCTTAGCTTCTAGGAACTGCCAGCCATCCTTTGTGCTCCTTGGCTTGTGGAGGCATCACTCCAACCTCTCCTCCCCCTGTCACATGGTGTTCTCCCCGTGTGCCTCTGCGTCTGAGGCTGTTTCCATCTTCTTATAAGGACACCGGTCATTGGACTAAAGGCCCAGCCTAATCCAATGTGACCTCATCTTATCCTGACTAATCTGCAAAGACCTTATTTTCAAATAAAATTATATTCACAGGTACTAGGGGTTTGGACTCGAACATGCCTTTCGGGGGACACAATTGTACCTACGACAGGGCGGCTGCACGAGGGCAGGGGCGGCTGTCAGTAAAGCTTGGGTGATAAACCCACATGCAAGACTCTTAGAAAGCAGGCAGCTCCCTCACGCCCTCACCATCCTTCCTCTGTACACGGGAGGTGTGGGTCCGGGGAAGGGCGAGGGCGCGCTGTCTCACCTGGGTGAAGTCCTCAGGCGGTGGGGAGAGAAGGGGCTGTGAGGCATCAGGAGTGGTGCCCGGGTCCATGTCCCCATTTCAGTTGTGCAACTCTGGACACGTTACTTCTTCCCCCAGTGCCTCTGTTTCCTCATCTGTCCAATAATACCCACCCCACAGAACTGTGAGAATCAGAATGCTGTTGGCACAATGCCTGGCACACAGCAGGCACTACTCAAAGTCGGAGCCATCTTTGTTATTTTCACAGGCCTTGGCTTTGCCATCAGGGCCCATGGAAACCCGCTTGGGAATGCCCCCTGGGACGGTGTCCCCTCCTGCAGACGGCAGCCTCTGCTCCAAAAGTTGGCACAGTGACCCCAGCACCCAGGGGTCATGATTGGATGTGGGCACCCCTGGTGGAGTCTGTGCCAGAGACCTGGCGGGGGGGGGGTGCATCGGCAGGGATCTTCCAGCGAGACATGGGCGCATCACCTAAGCACGCAGACGCACACCTGCACCCCTCCGCTCCTCGAGCGTCGGCACCAAGGGGACCCAGGCCAGCACCTAAGTCCAAGCAGCCATCCCGCAGCTGGGTGTGTGCAGGGAGTCGGTGACCGGGTTGAAAGCACCCCCTGCCACACACACACATGCTCCCGCCACAGAGACATGTGTGCACCTCTCAGACACATCCATATACACCTCTCACACACACACTTTACAGACATACACACCTCACAGACACACACACACACACCCCTGTGGACTTCCTCCCACACACAGGCACAGCCCCAGACTTCAGCCACAGGGAGCCCATCCCCAGTCCCATAGGTTTGGAGAGTCCACACAGCACGTGGAAACCCACATCTATTGGTTCACACACATCTTTCTTGAACACCTACTAAGCTCCAGGCACTGTTCTAGTCACTGGAGAGACGGCAGGAGACACTACAAGGAGATTCCACTCTAGTCAGTAAGAAAAATGAATAAGGAACTTATTTCATGTATGAGAAGGAATTTAGTGCTATGGACAAAAACAAAGGCGGAAAAGAAGCCAGAGGACAATCTTAAATGCGTCCTCTGCTCCCTCCTGGGGCTCCCTCTTTTCCCCCAGTGCCAGGGCGTGAGCCAGAGCCCCACAGGCCTGCCCCTCTGCCCCCGTGGAGTGGCCTGGGGGTGGTAATGAGTGAGACGTGCCCAGGGGCTCCGGCCCCCGCAGCCAGCATTCCAGCCCTCCGCCACCCAGGGTGGGCCGCGCTCGCGGAGCTCCCCTGCTCTCTCAGCTGCAGCGTGTCATCTCCTCATTACTATTCTAATCCTCATTACAGGGACCTGTCCTCGCGCTCAAACACAACAACCACACAGGCTGTTATACAGCTCCGTGGGGAGACAGGGCATTTTTCTGGAGCTGTTGGGGAGAACAGTCAGAGTGGCACGGGGAGGAAGAGTTGATGCCTTCTGGAGTTTCTTGCAGGGGGGCGGGGGGGGGGTGCAGTCCCTTCCGGATGTCAACTCTTTCTCTCCTCTGTCCTCCCAGCTCCTATTATCATCCTTACCAACGAGCGCACAGCTAATTGTTTCCTGCAGGCTTGTGCCTGCCACCAGCTAAGCCAGGAGGACCTCAGAGCCCGGCCTGCCCTCTGCCTTCTTTATCTATGCGGCTGGGCACCTGCAGCAGTGCTGGGCACACGGTCGGTGCTCCATAAATGCATGGCAGGAGAGGAACAAAAATACATGCAGGATTTGGTGGGGGAGAAGCATGGCCTGTTGTCTTAGGCCCCTGGCTGGGACAACAGGACATGGGAAGGACAAGAGATAAGAAGCTTCCCCTTTCCTGCCTCCAAGGACCTGTGCTCTTCTAGAATCATAGTCCTTGAACTTCCACTGTCACAGTGATTCCTGATGAATGTGACCTCCTCCTTCCAGGGTTCTCATTTACAAGGCAAATGTCCTCCCTGGGAAAATTAATGTATTTCGTGACCAGAGAGTGATATTGAATGACCTTGGGCAAGTCCCTTAAATTTTTCTGGGCCTTAGTGTGCTGGTCTGTAAAATGGGGCTATTTCTCACGCCTACTTCAGGGTTGTTGTGACGATTAAATGAGTGACTCTTTAGAAAGCACTCAGCATGTTGCCGGCACCACAGTGACTGCAGGCTGTGCTAGTGTGTGAATCAGGGGTACTGCTCTGACAGGACACATCACTGGGGTGGGGGAGGGGGAAAGAGGATTTTGCTTGACGGATCATTTCCCCCAGGGCTGGCCGGCCTTGACGTTGCCCAAGAGACTGGGGCAAGAGAGGGGGGCCCCGAGGGACTTAGAACCTCAGGCAGCTGGGTGGGCTCAGGCCCCTGGGAACAGAGCACTGGGAAGACAAGGGACAGGGCCAGCTTTGGGGTCCTGGGCTGGGGAGAGGGGCGCCTGGGAGGGAGAAGCGGGAGGTGAGGGACAGGGGACTAGCAGGTTGACTCCCAGCCCCGAGCGATGAGCACAGGGGAGACAGCTAGAGAACACAGCCCTCAGAAAGTTTCCAGCACATTCCTGCTAAAATTAGCCTTGTCTTGCATACGTAACTCTATATTTAAACCAGCGGGCTGTCAGAGCCGCTGCGCAGCCGGCACACGGCAGTGGGTTTGGGGCCCAGTGTGGATGCAGGGGTGCAGGCGGCAGCCCTGGGCATGGACGAGGCATCCAGGGCGCGGGGCGAGGCCACCGCCCGCTCGCACCTGTTTGTGCAGAGTTGCACGGGGGTGCATGAATGTGCGGTACACACATGTTCTTCCCAAGCAGTGTGCCAGGCCACCTGCCTCTTGTCCTGGCCTCAGGGGACAGACTGCAGCAGGACAGACAGACAGAAACAGTCACCGATGCAGGCACATGCAGGAGAGACGGGGTGGGGGAGGCAGACAGGTGGAAAGAACGCTGTGGGAGAAGAAAAGGAGGAGAAAAGAGCCAGTGAACGAGGGATGGGGGTGGTGGCAGAATGACTGAGGGAGGGGGGTCCAGAGCTCCAGGCACAGCTTGACATCCGCGCAGCACATCTTGAGTCCAGGGGATGGAGGGGGCAGGGTCACAACGGGAGCTCAGCCTCCTCTGGCCACCAAGCCCCTCCACTCTGAGGATGAGGGAACCCCAGCTGTCCCCTCCTTTCCCGCAGCTGAGAGCGCTGGCTGATAAGAAGCCAGTTTTACCTGAGGCCTGGAACATTAACTTTGACACTGAAAAGGGGATATTTTATTACCCAGGAATATTTCTGCATCTCTTCAGAGACCTTCTCGCTCAACCCCCGCCCTCAGCAGCCAGCCTCTTTAGACGATTAAGATTAAACCCGACTCTCCAGTTAACCCTACCGATTCGGCGTGCTACAGGCCCCACAGAGGGGGTTTCATATGTGGGCAAGTGTCTCCTTTATCCTGTGAGGCGGACCACTCACCCTTGCCCTACTGTTGTATGTAGGTGTGTGTGCGTGTGCGAGTGTGTGCGCATGCCTGGGGCAGGTGTGGTGACCCAGGAGGCTCTCCCACCAGGCCCTTCCTGCAGCCCCCGTCTCCTCCGATTGCAGACCTCCAAGGAGCCCCTGAGAGCAATCAGTCCCATCTTAGGCTACAGATGGGACAACTGAGTCTCTGAGAAGGGGTGTGACTAGCCCAGGGTCGCATAGGGAGCTCACAACTGATCTGGGCCTGAACCCCGGTTCCCTACCTTTCCATGTATCCTTTGCCTTCCGCTGATCTAAGTCTCCGTCATCCTTAGTGCATGCCTGGCTCAGACGTCACCTACTCTCTGAGATCCAGCTCTGGCATTCCAGGTATTGTGGCCAATGGGCCATTTTTCCTGTGACTGTCCTGGTTTTAGCAGGGAATGTTTCCACAACCAAGCCAGGATGGTTGGTCACCCTATTTCCAGTTCAGAATGATTCCTCCTCTTTCTGTGCTCCCAGAATATCCAAGGATAATAGCTAACATTTATTGATCCACTCTCCCATTGTCTTAAGCACTCCACATGGGGATTCACCCATTTTACCCTCATAATAACCGTCTGAATTAGACACGATTATCCCCATTTTACAGATGAAAAAAGAAAGGCACAGAGAGGTGAAAAGGCAAACCCAGCCTAGAAGGGCAGAGCTAGGATTTAAACATGCATACTCCGGCCCCAGAGCCAGGGCTCTTAGCCACTAGGCTACCCAATCCTCTCTTGGAGGGCTCCTCTTGTGGTTGGTATATAAGGCTGTCTCCCAAACTCTCAGCAGAACAAAACCCAAATCTCCTTAACCCCGCATGGTGCTGGGCACATGATATGCACTAAGCAAAATTTTGCTGACTGAATCCACGCCTGGCCTGCCCTCCCTCAGCTGGTCCCTTTTTCCCCTACCCTGGGCTTCCGGCCTTCTGAGCCACCTTCCCTGCTCCTATTTGGTGTCTTTCTGGCTCTCGAGCCCTCTATTCCAGAGTCTTGAGAGAAACTACTTTCTCATGAGCCAGCAAAGGCCAGAAGAAATCCGCACACATGTTCTGAGCAGTTCCAGACTCAGTCTTTGGCCCGAGGCCACCGCAGACCCACCTCTGTGTGGCTCCAAGATGGGAACACTCAGACTCCGGAAGCTGGACCCTGTTGGTGGCCTCTGGCTTCTGGGGCCTCTGCTCCAGCCACCCCGCTCCTGAGCAGCTGTAATCCCCACTGAGGGGTACGGGTGGTACAACTCTTGCGGTTTACTCTGTTTCCAGAAACCCTTAGTGAAATTACAGCTTTAATTAAATACAGCTGGCTGTATGTTATACTCCATATAATTATCGTGTTATTATTATTATCACTTAGACAAAAGTTCAAACAAAGTTTATTGTAAATGCTGTTTGACAGAAACAACTAAAGGAGCTGAGGGCTATTGGCCCGCCTGAGTGACAGAGGGGAGTGGCCGCTGCTGCTTGGTAGGCAAAGGAGAGAAGGGGCCCTTTGGGGGATGCAGGTGTACATGAAGGCAACTGGGGAGGGAGAGCCCTGGGCCAGGATCAGGCTAAGGAGCTGTGTGACCTTGGGCAAGTCCCTGTCCCATCTCTAGGCCTCGGTTCCCTACCCTGGGACAGAAAAGTTTCATTTACCCTACAACTGTTGCTTGAGACCTACTGTGTGTCAGGCACTGTTCCAGGCCCTGGAGCTCCGTGGTCAACCGAGAAACAAAATTCCTACCCTCATGGAGCTTACATTCTAGTGGAAGGGAGAGACAGTACCTGAATGCATAAATAAATGTGTACTATTACAGCAGGTAGCAACAAGTAACCTGAGGAAAAATAAAGCAGGGAAGGGGAGAGAAAGGGATATCAGAAGGACTTGGGGGGGGGTCACTATTTCAGGAAAGAACCCCACCCCACAAAGGGCTTGACCTTTGATCAGGGACCTGCATAAAGTGAAGGAGCGAGCTGTGAGAAAATAAGGGGGAAGAGTACTCCCAGCAGAGGGACCAGCACGAGCAAAGGCCCTGAGGCAGGAGCCTATTTGGTGTGTTCAAGGAATGACTAGGAGGCCTGAGTGCTTTGGAGCAGAGGAAGGGAAGAAAAAAGTGATGGGAGACGAGGTCCCAGGGAGAGTGGGGGACATGTTGGTTTGGCCTTAGGGGGCACTTTGGATTTTACTCAAACATGACACAAAACCATTGTGAGGTTAAGGGAAGGCAAGTGACAAATTAATTTGATTGGGATTTGATTCAAATTAAGATCACCAGGGCTCCTTCCAACTCCGACTCAACCTGGCTACAAGGTCCGTTCTTGTGGAATAAACCACCTCAAAACTCAGTTGCTTAAAATGAAGATTTATGTTTTTATCTGTCATAGTTCCATGGGCTGACTGGGCTCAGCTGGACGGTTCTTGCTTGGGGTTAACTGTGGGGTTTAATCAGGTGGCAGCTGGGACTGGGGTCATCTGAAGACTGGATGGGGGGATGTCCAAGCTGTCTGGCATCTCAGCTGGGTGCTTGGCCAAACACATCTTTTCTTTCTCCTTGTGGCCACTCCATGTGGCTAGCTTGGGCTTCCTCACAGCATGGTGGGCTAAGGGGAGTTGGACTTCTTACATGGTGCCCGACAGTGAACCTGTCAAGAGGCCCAGGCAGAAAAGCTTTTTCTGGTCTAGCCTTGGAAGTCACTTTTGCCGTATTCTATTGGTTACCCTGGGCTGTCCCAGATTTAATATGAGAGGGGTCTATGCAAGAGTATGAATGCAGAGGGACTTCCCTGGTGGCGCAGTGATTAAGAATCCGCCTGCCAATGCAGTGGACACAGGTTCGAGCCCTGGTCCGGGAAGATCCCACATGCCGCGGAGCAACTAAGCTCGTGCGCCACAACTACTGAGCCTGCACTCCAGAGCCCGCGAGCCACAACTACTGAAGCCCGCGTGCCACACTACTGAAGCCCGCATGCCACAACTACTGAAGCCCGCACGCCTAGAGCCTGTGCTCCACAACAAGAGAAGCCACTGCAATGAAAAGCCTGCGCACCGCAACAAAGAGTAGCCCCCGCTCACTGCAACTAGAGAAAGCCCACGCACAGCAACGAAGACCCAATGCAGCCAATAAATAAATAAATTTATATATTAAAAAAAAAGAGTATGAATGCAGAGAAGCATCGTTAATTGAGATGCCATCTTTAGAGACAAGCTGCCATTGTTTCCCACTAGAAAAGCCACAGAAATAATAATAGCTACTATTCATTGAGTGCTTTCTATGAATCAGGCACTGTTCTGGCTTCCATATTTTATCTCATTTCATCTTTATATCAACCCTAAGAGGTGGGTTCTATTGTTAACCCCACTTTACAGATGGGGAAACTGTGGCACAGAGAGGTTAAGCATCTTGCCCAAGGTCACATAGCTAGTGAGTAGGGAACTGGGACTGAACCCAGGCTGTCTGGCTTCAACAGACTCAAGCTTCCTTGGCAGTCTAGAGAGAGACGTTTCAAAATAGCTGGAGACAGAGGGACCGTCCCTGGTTTCCTGACTTCCCGTGTCCAGGGCATGGCAAGCATCTGATTGAACTGGTTCACTGAAATGCACAGCACAAGAGGAACTTTTCCACGTGTGGAAGGAGAGGGCTCTCTGAGCCTGCTGTCTGAACACCTCCGTGGCCCTTGCAACTGGTACAGAAAATCAAAGAATGTATAAAGCATTCTTGAACTTGAAGAATCTTCAATATCAAGCCTAAATCATATGGTATAGAAATGGGAACTGAGGCCCAGAGAGAGGCAGTTACTCTGCAACACATCAGTGAGATTCGTAGCCCAGATTTCGCCCCATGAACATACTCAGGGTCCTCACTGAGGGCTGGGCAGTGTGGAAACTACACATTATGGGGCAGAGCTGGAGTGGTGGCCCAGCATCTCTCTGCTCCAAACTTGGCCGTGTGGTGTGCATGGCCCTGTGTGTGACTAGTGTCAGAGGGCTGAGCTGGAGGGGGTGGGCGTGAGCCTGGGCTCTAGGAAGGGGGCACAGTGCACCAGGAATCAGGGAAACTGAACCTGTGACTTCGAGCACTCCCAGCCCCAGGCACAAGGGGCGCTGTGGTGTCCAGTGATCCTCATTCTAGGGCCTGGGGCTTCTGCAGATCGGTTGGTAAGAGCAGGGAATAAAAGGGGTTGGGGGTCTGGCATTTCAAAATCCTCATGCTTCTAAGGATGGGGGCAGGTTGTTCCTGGCGGCCAGGCCTCCACTGTGGGCCTGCTGTTTACCCTCCTTCCCGGGAGACGCCCAGCCCATCACCTGGCTTGGAGCACAGAGCAGGTTGCTAACTTCTGCTGACACTGGCAGGGGCAACCGCTCCCAGCCTGATACCTCATGGCAGCCACACTTGCACAAATCTTTAATTGTTTAGTTAAGAATTGTGTTTTGACCGCGAGGGGATTTTGGCTGGAGCTCAAGAAGTGATAATGATATTTCACTGCCAAGACGTCTCCTTGGCGCTCTGTGTGTTAATGTGCACTTCCAAGACGCTCCAATTAACTGCATCAGCTCTCGGGGAGAGAAAGGAGAGGGAGAGGAGGCAGGCAGGGGAGAAGGGGAGGAGAAGGCTAGTGATCCGGAGAAGGAAGACAGGCCCCCCTCCATCTTTTTATTAGCAAACAAATGGAGGGTGGGTGACAAAGTTCTTGAAGACAAGCTGTGGAGGGGAGATACTGGATAAGACTAGGAGGGCCCTGAAGTCAGATGCCCCAGCCCAAGCAGAGGCTCTCCTGGCCTGGAGTTCCCAGGGGCGGGCAGGCTTCATGGGCCCCCCACCGCTGTCTCCCACCTTCATCGTTTCCTCCGTGCTGGCCCCTGCCTACATGCGGTCGTCTCCCCATTACTCAGAGGGAGAAGACAGAGCTGACACAGACCCCGACTCTGATCCTAAGGCTGACCCCAGCCTCTCGCCATTCTCGCCTCCTCGCTCCTGTGCCCCCGCACTCTTCCCCCCACAACCCCACTTCCAGCCTCACTATCTCTGCTGTTCCTTGAACTGAACATGCCGGGTGTACTTTACACGGCAGAGATTGTGCATTTGCTGTTCCCTCTGCTTAGAATGCTCTTCACCAAGATATCTGCTTGGCTTGCTTCCCTGCCTCCTGGAGGTTTTGACACAAATGTCACCTTCTCAGTGAGGCCATATTAAAAATTGCAAGATGTGCCCCATCACTCCCTGTCCCCCTTCCCAGCTTTGTTTCTGAAGCTTTTACCACCATCTAACATATGATTTATCCACTTTTTAATTTTATTATCTGCCTCCACCACTGGCACATAACCTCGGAGGGGGCAGAGTTTTGTGTTTTGCTACATATATTTCCAGCAAGTAGAACAGTACCTGGCATATGGGAGACGCTCAATTAATGTTTGTTGGTTGATAACAGCATGAATGAACTCTGTGCTTACCATCATGCCTTGTCTCAGCACGGTTCCCTACTCTGAATCCTAACTCCAACTCTAGGTCCACCCCTCCAGTTAGGCCTGCCACTACATGAACCCCTCCCCCCTAACTATTTCTTGACCCTCAAGTCTCACTCTTACTCTCTGACCCCTGATTCAACTGCAGCCCCAGCCCTGCCCTTCACCTCTGCTCTTACCCTTGCCCCCATCAATCAACTCTTGACCCTTTCCCCATCCAGTCTGCGCCTTCTTAATTAAATGTCCTCAGCCCTTCCCGGAAGCCTCCAGCTCCGCTGTGCTTTGAGAACCCACTCCACCATGGGCCTTGAAATAGGACCTCCCGCTGGAAATCCCAACGGGAGGGGGCGGGGCACACCTCTCCAGGTGAACACCCCCGCCCCCGCTCAAAGAGGGGATAGGGCTTCCCCACGATTGCTTCCACAAGGCCAAACTCCCGGGCATGCTCACTTGTTCAAAGAGCCACGGAGAAGGACTCTGGGCAGGCAGCAACGCCTTCAGCCCTGCCTCGGGTCAGGAGTGGCTGTGGGAGGCTCTTCCTGGGTTACTTCACTTTCCCCTAGGGGTGAGAGGAGGAGGAGGGGGAGGGGGAGGAAGGAGAGGAGGGGGAGGGGGGAAGGGGGAGGGGAGGGGAGGAAGGGGGAGGGGGAGGAAGGAGAGGAGGGGGAGGGGAGGGGAGGGGAGGAGGGAGGGGAGGGGAGGGGAGGGGGAGGGGACCTCCTTGGTCTTTCCCATCTCTGTTCCCAACTCAGGCACAAAAATGACCTTTCCACATGCTGAGGTGTGAGCTCACAACAGCCTCCCCCATCTCCTCACACACAGACTCACACTCTGCTCACTGCTCAGAAGCATCTAGAATCGCAAACACAGGCCGAAGCTGCAGTGTATGTGAAAGCAAAGGCTTACTCTAAAGCAACATCCGCCCCCCTCCCAAAGTGGAAGGATGGGGGCAGCTGGCCGGAGGTGGGAGCCCAGAGGTTGCCCATCCAGAAGCAATGGGTGAGGGCTGAGGCCCCAGTGGGACTGGTCGGCATCCTCCCCCCCCCTCTCCTCCTCGCCTTCTTTCCCTCCCCCCCCTCCTCCCACTGCCTTCCCCCCTCTCCCAGTACCCATCAGGCCCCCGAGAGAGGGTCAGCTCCGCCGGCTCAAGTTACCAGAAGTTGAAGACAGGAAGATTTAGCGAGGGAGCCGGGACCAGCACAGTGTGCTGTTTGTCCGCCTTTGAAACCGGAGGCTGAGCGGCGGGGGTGGGGAGCGGGCGGGAGGCCGCGGACACTCGGGTGAATTATCGCTCCGTTCGGGTTCTGACTTCCAAGGCTCTGGCCGCCCTCCCCCGGCCCCAGCTCCTGTTTCTCCAGGTGCCGGGGTGTTTTCCTACGTGTTAATTTGCCCCAGTTGACGCGCCCATTCTTGGCCCCGGCCCTCCAAGGGGAGATCAGCCCACCCTGGGGTGGGTCAGGGGGGCCTGGGGGGCGGAGAGAGCCGGGAGGTGCGGCCCGAGTCTTTCCCTGGGCTGAGAGGAACAGGAGACAGGGTGGGAGGTGCGTGTTTGGGGAGGGTGGGTGTCAGCTCACAGACGCTCCATTGCCCTCTCCACACCCGGCACCCCCTCCCCACAGCCCCAGGGAGGTCCCGGTGGGCCTGCGCACTCACAGCGACCCCTGCTGGCCCCTCAGCCACCTCCAGGAAGTTTGCCAGGGCTTCCCCTCCCTGGAAAAGAGCCCTGTAGAGAATGCTGTGAGGTGCTTTTGGTTTCCCAGACATCCTGTCACTCCGTCTTCCCTAAGACATCATGAGGTCAGTCTAGCTCCTACGTTCATAAATTTCGGGGATGACATTTTAGAGACAAGGAAACTGAGGCTCTGAGAGGCTAAGCGACTTGCTCAAGGCCACACAGCTACTTAGAAGCAAGGTCAGGATTTGAACAGAGTTTTTCTGAGCCCAGTGTCCATGACCTTCCCGTTCATGCATGTGGGAAGAGGGTGTGTGGAAAAGGAAGGAGAGAGGAGCACAGAAGGGGTTGGCATAGGATGATAAACCCATGCATGGGGCAGGGGAGGGGCCTAGCAGCAGGAAGGGCTCTCAGGGATGCCAGGGACCAGCCTGACCTAGCCCTTTGATCCCTGGCACTCCTCTCCCAGGCTGGAATGGGACCAGGGTCTGAAGTTGGGGCAAGAGTCTGCTGACACTCAGGGTGGCCCCTGTCGGGGTGGCCCACACCTCCTACTGCCCCACCCTACAGGCCTGGGGCCCAGGAAGGGGGTGAATTCCTATCAGGTCTGAGAGTGGGAGGCTGCGGATTAGAGAGGGGCTATTTCTGCTGCTAGAAGCTGGCAGTACAAAGGGTCTCCTGGTGACAGGGCCCCTTCCCCACTTCCCTTCCCAGGCTGGGCTGAACTGGATGGGAGAGGCACTTCTGACAGTTGTCCCCCTGGGCCCCTGCTCTCCCCCCCCACCAGAGCCCCTCCTCACGTGACAGGCAGAGGGGCCAGGCCTCCGCCAGCCCAGGCTTCCCACCCCTAGTTTGCTGCACTGTCCTGCTTCCCTCCTTCCTGGCTGCAGGGCCCCTCTCACCCCGCCTTCTCTCCCAAAGATGAGCAGAACCACCTCCATCCCACCTGCCCCTCCTCTTCTCTCCTCAGCTCCAGCGAGTCTTTTGCCTATCAGGTGGCCTGTGGGAGGACTACAGGCAGGTAGGTCAAAGAGTGAGTAAGGGTCCCCTCCCTGCCCTGCCCAAGTGGAGGTGGCAAACCTCCAACCTCCTGAGCAGAGCTGTGTGACAGGCGATGCAAGGAGACAGACACATTCAGAACTGGGGTGCTTAGACCTCCCATCAACCTCTCTGGCCGTCTTTCCCTTTTACCACCCCTCCTTTCACATGCCCCCCTGAAGCCAGAGCTCTGTTCCTACCCAAGACCAAACCTCACATCCCCCCACACCATCACCCTGCCCTTACCCTCCCAGGATTTCTAACTTTTGGGGTCCTGAATTCTTACCTTCTTCTCCTGGTGGAACCCCAGGGCTGAAGGGCAAGACAGGGTGTTGAGGGAGGTGTGAGCAGGCTACAGGGAGGGAGGGCTTAAAAACTTTCTCACAGCCCTACTCGCTAACCGGGGACAGTTGAAGTAAATCAGATTGTCCTGGATTTAAATCCATCTTTTACCATTCACTAGTGTGGTCTTGGGCAAATGATTTAGCCTCTTTGGGCCATGTCTTTTCCTTTGGAAAAGATTCTAATCATTTTTTAATCTGTCCTCTGGAGCTGGTTGGGAGGTCTAGCTGCACCTGGCCTGTAGTAGGTGTTTTAGAAGTGAAGCTTTATTCCAGGCTTGTTGGTGAGTGAGTGTCTGTGTGAGCGTGGGGGTGGGGGTGTGCCTGGGGAGGGCAGAAGCGGGAGAGAAGGCCGAGGCGGCCAGATGGCAGGCAGCCTAGAGCAGGCTCAAAGAAACCCCTGGCGCTGAGGCCTCTCAAAAAGTCTGGAAAGGTTCAGGGATGGATCAAGATGGTAACTAAATGGCCTACAACATCTTTACCGAGTTCCTGTGGTTGCCTTGGCCGTTTAGGAATAATGGAGGGTAGAGGAGGATTCATTTATTGATCCAGTGCAGAACTGTTGAACACCTTTTGTGTGCCAAGTCCAATGCTGGACCAATTGTGCTGAGGAGATCGTCACGTTTCCTACCCTCATAGTGCTTACATTTTAGTGGAGTGACACAGACAGAAAGAAAATCGGGGTTTCCCTGGTGGCGCAGTGGTTAAGAATCCGCCTACTAATGCAGGGGACACAGGTTCAAGCCCTGGGCTGGGAAGATCCCACATGCCACGGAGCAACTAAGCTCGTGTGCCACAACTACTGAGCCTGCACTCTAGAGCCCAAGAGCCACAACTACCGAGCCCGCGTGCCACAACTACTGGAGCCCGCGCACCTAGAGCCCGTGCTCCGCAACAAGAGAAGTCACTGCAATGAGAAGCCTGGGCACTGCAACGAAGAGGGGCCCCTGCTCACTGCCAACTAGAGAAAGCCCGCTTGCAGCAACAAAGACCCAACTCAGCCATAAATAAATAAATAAATAAGTAAATTTTTTAAAAAAAGAAAATCAATGGACGCATAAAACAATTGCAAAAGAATTGCAAGAAAATTTACAAAGGGCTAAGACATGTGGTCACCCAAAAGCATAGCATGGAAGTTGAACGTGCAGGATGAGAAGGAACTGAGGAAAGCACAGCAGGCAGAGGGACAGATCGTGCAGAGGAAATGGGAGCAGGGAAGAGAGCGGGGAATGAGAAGAGATGCAGGGGAGAGGCCGTCGAAAGGCCACACTGTGTATGTAGGATGCTGTTGGCCATGGTGAGGTATTGCAATTTCCTTGTATGTGCAGTTGGGGGGTCGTTGGAAAGAGAAGGGTGACACCATTGGATTAATGCTCCTCTGAGAAGGGGTGCTGCTCTGAGAAGGGGTGCTGCTCTGAGAAGGGGTGGGTGAGGATAAGGGTGGGAGCAGGAGGTCAGTGAGGCTGAGCAGAGGTCAGGCCGGAGGAAAGATGGACTGGCCTCACTGGTAGCGGGGAAAGTGGTGACAAAGGATGGATTTGACCCTGCAGGACTGGCTGATGGGTTGGAGAGGAGGGGTGAGGGTGAGGAGAAAGGAGAAATCAAGGAGGACGGCTGAGCTTTGGGCTGCCTGGGAGATGTGAGCACCATTTTGAGTGGGAAAGCTTGGGGGAGGAGGTGTGGTGAGGCACACCAGAGCTCTGTTTTGGTTCTGTTACATCTGAGATGTCCGTGTGGATGGGAGGTGAACAGTTGGGGAAATGGATCGGGAGGGAAAGTTCTCTTTTTTTTTCTAAACATCTTTATTGAAGTATAATTGCTTTACAATGGTGTGTTAGTTTCTGCTTTATAACAAAGTGAATCAGTTATACATATACATATGTTCCCATATCTCTTCCCTCTTGCATCTCCCTCCCTCCCACCCTCCCCACCCCACCCCTCTAGGTGGTCACAAAGCACAGAGCTGATCTCCCTGTGCTATGCGGCTGCTTCCCACTAGCTATCTATTTTACATTTGGTAGTGTATATATGTCCATGCCACTCTCTCACCCTGTCACATCTCACCCCTCCCCCTCCCCATATCCTCAAGTCCATTCTGTAGTAGGTCTGTGTCTTTATTCCCGTCTTGCCACTAGGTTCTTCATGGCCTTTTTTTTTTCTCTTAGATTCCATATATATGTGTTAGCATACTGTATTTGTTTTTCTCTTTCTGACTTACTTCACTCTGTATGACAGACTCTAACTCCATCCACCTCATTACAAATACCTCAATTTCATTTCTTTTTATGGCTGAGTAATATTCCATTGTATACATGTGCCACATCTTCTTTATCCATTCATCCGATGATGGACACTTAGGTTGCTTCCATGTCCTGGCTATTGTAAATAGAGCTGCAATGAACATTTTGGTACATGAAACTTCTCTTAACCTATGTTTTCTCATCCGTAAACCCAGGGTAAGAATAGCACGCAGGCACGGAGGATGGGGGCAGGAGGATGCCGCAGTGGTGACCACTCTGAGGATGTCGCCACAGGCTGGCTGTGAACAGAGGCCCAGGACACCTACAGAGCAGAAGCAGATACCTGGCCGTGTGAGAGCAATCAAGAACAGCTTCTAGACGGGGTGACTGGGATGGAGTTTTGTTTTATTATTTTTAAACGTTTACTCCAGACGTTTCAAACATACATTAAAGTAGACAGAATAGTATAAGAGCCCCTCTGTATCCCATCACTCTGCCTCAACAACAAGCAATCCATGGCCAATTTTGTCCCATGTCTCCCCATATTATGTCTGAGGCAAATCACAGACATACCACTTCAGCCATAAATAATTCTTATGTATCAGAAAAAGATATGGACTCTCCAAAAAATAATTTTAATACCAATATCACGTAAAACATTAAAATTAGGTCTTTAACCCCAGTAGCAATAAGTAGCATCCACATCTAGGTTATGGAACCCACCCCACTCCATCCTACCCTCTCTGGGGTGGGAGAGGGGCCTGGGAGGGAAGAGGTACCCCCTTCTCAGTGTTTCAAGGTCCCAAAAGAAATGAGCTCAAAGGTGCCAGCCATGCCTCCAAATCCCATTGTGGCAACATATTTGTGGGTAATATACCCCAAGAAGCTGTCGTGGCTTCACCAAGCCTGGCCTGGGCAGACTTTCTGGAAGTCCACTGTACCCCAATCTCTCCCAGATCCTGTGCCACAGACGGCCCCTCAGATGGCCCTCAGCTCATTGAGGGACATCTTTCCTGCCCTGAGGGATGAGGCAGTCACCCCACATCTTAATTCTTGTGATGAGCTCTGGGAAGAAGGGTGTTAGGGCCCGGAGTTAGGCAGAGGCATGGGCAGGAAGGGGCATCCTTCAAACACCCCTGGGCCCCAAAGCCCATGTCCAGGCCTCACAGAGCTGGGAGGAGGAAGGACCCTCACCTGAACATAACACACTCAAGGGCCCACTTGAGCAGGAAGCAAGGCTGAAGGTAGGAAATCTGGAGGGCTGTGATGAGCTCCCAGGGGGAGGGAGCCCTCCAGGGACCCCCGCTAGGCCCTGGGGACTCTAGGTACTGGCTTTCTCTTATACTTCCTCATGCTAGAGTCTTCTGCTGCTTACCCCTTCCCTCCCCTAGAATCCACTAGACACTGTTTTCCATTTTCTCTTTCAAGGATGCCCCATCTTCTCAAGGAGCCCCTCCCCAACACAGTGGACTTCTCAAGGACTGCCGCCACAATGTATCCCTTCTCACCCCCAAAAGCTGTCCTCCCACCTGAGGTTCCTTCTTCCTTCTCCCATTGATAGCGGCCACCTTGATGGTATTTCAATTCAGAGATCGAAGAGAAACTTACACACTAACTCTGAATTCAATCTGATTACAAGTAGGACCTGTATTTGTACAGTAATGTAGGTGGAATCCTAGGTTTGGATTGATTTCCGAGCAAACAAGCCAAGGAGGATTCAAGAATTTCTTTGGCACCACCGTTGGGCTGGGGACCACCAGCCTCTGCTGAGACATTTGTAGTGACAGGAAGCTCAGTGCCTCACGAGGCTGCCCATTCTGCTGCAAAATAATCCCGAACGACCAGAAATATTTTCCTTCTTTTGAACCGCAACCGAGACTCCTGTTTTTGGGGTGTGTGTGTGTGTGTGTGTGTGTGTGCATGGAGGGGTCACTACTAAAGCACACAGCCAGTTTTCTTGGGAAAAGAATTTTTGTTGTCTTTATACAAAGAGCTTCATAACCTGATTTCCTTTACCTGCCTGAGTTGCTGGTCTAAGAGCAGCATTGCATAGAGTTTATCTACGCAGATATTCCTCAGCCTCTGGGGCTGAGGGGCCTAGGGTTTGAAGAAGGGGAGGCGATGGAGAACACTGAGAATAGGAGGGAGGAGGAACATTCAGGGTAAGGAGGCTTGCAGGGGTAAATGGAGGGAGGCAGGAGGAGGCTGGGCTGGTATGAAAACCTTGGGGTTGGTGAAGGAAACCCAGATGTCCTCCATTCACAAAAATCCCCAGAAAAAGGGCTTTCCTTACTGGCAACCTTGGGCAAGTGACTTAATCTCTCAGAGCCTCAGTATCTTCATCTGGAAAGTTGGTATAACATTGATACCCACCTGCTAGACTTGTTGTGGGGATTACATGAGACAAACTGTGCAGTAGTGCCTGGCACATACTAAGTGTCAATACAATATAGCAATAATATATATAATACAATATTATATTACAAATAATAGACTATTATTTACTCTTTTCTGAGCCCCAATTCTCCTTCCAGCTTCAGAATCTGGGCTCCCTTTCAGCATCCGTTTAAGAAATCCATTCTTCCCACGTGTGTGGTTCTCCCTACTGCAGACAGCAGCCATCACTGGGTGGGGCAGGGCAGAGGCTCCCCTGTCCATTACTCAGGGTTTCCAAGGCCCTGGCAGGGAATACCTCCCCCTCCCCGCCTCCAGGCAGCTCCCGGCTCCTGAGGGATAGGAAGTGTGTATGTTTGGAGAGGGAGGGAGTTATTGTACCCAGAGTCAGCATCCCAGAGCCAGGCCCTGGGGCTCTGTATGCTGGCTGCACTGGGCACCTGCACCAGCCTCCTCCTCGTCCCAGCACTACAGGGGTCCTGATGGCTGGGCAGTTAGGCAATCTATGTGCTAGCCTGGGCTCTTGCACAAACTTGCTGTGTGACGTTGGGCAAGTCCCTTCCCCTCTCTGAGCCTCAGTTTGCTCCTGTGGTTTAAAAAAAGGAGAAAAGAATTACGATTCCATGATTTGATGTAAGTTATTCAGATAGGAAAGGGGAAGGGGAAGTTAAGGAAACCAGGGGTTTTAACCAATAGAGTCTAGTCACTGGTACTCAAGGCAAAGAGATTGGGGAGGATTATCTGAATAACTCTCCCCAATTACCAGGTCACCACAGGAATGGAGACCTAGTTTGACCAACTCCCAGGCTCGGGAACACAACCCTCTGCTTTTCCTCTCTGGTTCCAGCCAGCCTCTTCCAGAGGATTTAACCCTGTTTACAGAAATGGGAATTTGCATGATGAAAATAACCGTAGCCGGACTGCGATTTTACTGAGCTTGGCACAAGGCTCGGAAAAAGCGGCTGCATAGCCAATTACTGGAATTTTTAAACACAAATAATATTTTATGGGATCAGTGGGCTGGCGCGGGGCCGCCGCACCCGGCGCGGCTCCTCCGCCCACAAACAAGCTCCGATTGTGCGGCGGGCGAGCGCGCCAGCCCGGGGCTGGGAGGTGGGGTGGGGGTCCGCGGGCGGGCCGGGGTCCGCGGGCGGGCAGGTGCAGCGCGGGGCTCGACAGCCCGGGCTCCGGCGGGTGGGGAGCGTCGGCGAGGCCCGGGCCGGGTGGGGAGCGCCAGGCGCCCAGCTCACCTGCAGCGCCGCGCCAGGAAGCGTTTAGCGCCAGAGGGCGCGCCGAGCGCTACGCTCCCCCGCCCGGCAGCCGCCCGCTGGGCCTGGCCCGAGCCCCGCGCCCTTGGCATGGCCGTGGCCGCCGCGCCGCCTCCGGAAGGCCGGCTTCCCGGAACGGCCCGAGGGCGGCGGGGAATCCGCGCCGAGGCCCTGGAGCCACCCCTCGCCTTCCCGATCCCGCCCGAGGCGCGCTGGCGCGCTGGAGGCCGACGCCGGAGCCGCAGGCTGCGCGCGAGGCCAATGCCGGTCGATGGCACAGTCCAGGGCACCGGGACCTCCCCGCTGTCCCGCCAGGGGTCCCCGTCCCTGCGCGCCTCGAGCCCGCAGGGCCTGGCCCGGGACCCCGGGAGGCTGGCCGTCCTGGCAGCCGCGCACTCCCTGCCGGGGGCTCGTCCCCCGTCGTCCGCCCGCCTTCCCCGCGGAGCGCCCGGCCCCAGCACGCAAGGGTTAAGAAGAAGCAGGTGTGTCGCCAGATGCCGCTCACCACCCCTCTCCCCCGCAGTCCCGCTGGCCTCCTCCTCCTCCGCCCACCCGCTCAGAACCAAACAGTCCCAAATAAAAGTGCTATTGTTGCCTTTCCCCACCCCCGTCGCTGCCCCGCCACCTGGAGCGGAGCCCGGTCCCCTCTTCACCTGCCCCGGGGCCGGCCGGGGGGAGGGGAAGTGGGGCCTCCGAGCGGGGACTTCCGCTCCGCCTCAGCCTCCAGCTTCCCCTCCCCTAGTGCCCCCAGCACTGATCCCTAGGCCAGTGGCGGGCGCAGTGGCTTGGGGGGTGGGGGGCTCCTTTCTGGCCTGAGAGCTGGGTTCTGGCCTCCCCGAGCCCCTCTCTCTAGCCCCTCATCCTCACTGGCTAGACCAGTGGCGGGGTGTGCAGAGCTGGAGAAGAGTAGGCCCTGTCGAGACGCCCAGGACAGTGCCAGCCTCGCTCGGCAATTGGCAGCTGGTATTTTTAAAACATTATTTGTCCCTCGACAAGTCAAGGAAGGGGGTGGAAGAATGATGACTCCCCTTTTACAGACCGAGAAGCGGAGGCACGCTGAGGGGAAGTGTCTCGCCCAAAGTCAGGAGGCTGGTCAGAACTCAGGTCTGTCGGCTCCCCTGGCACCGCGGGGCCTCGGGCGCTCATTTGAAGGACAGGACAAGGAATGGGGGACCCCAGAGACTGGCAGCCTGGCACGACCTCGGACTCACTGTAGGACCTTGGACTAGTTACTACCCCTCCCCAGGTTTCCTCCGTTCTTAAATCGATAGGGGTGGACTAGCGTGACTCCTGAATTCCCTTAACTCCAAGGGGCTGGCAGATCCCCCGGAGGTCTGGGGGCCCAAGGTGGGACCCCACGAGTGAACGAGGCAGCCGTGGCCTGTGCAGAGGGAAGAAAATGTTTCCCTTCTCGCTCCCCATCTCCGCCAGCCTCTCCCGCCCTGCCTCCATCCCTCCTGCCGGCCCCAGGGAGGCTGAACTACGAGGTTAAATAAATATCTGACGGTGACTCAAGGAAACGAGTCAAGACCGTTGCCGGGAGAAGAAACCCAGACCTCGGTGAAGATCCGCCCCCGAGTCCGAGCAGCCCCCGCCCCGCCCCTGAGGCGTGTGTGCGGAGCCCTGGCCCCCTCGGGTCTCGCCCAAGTGCGCCGGGATAGCCAGGCCCCTCTCCTCGACCTGCTCTTGTTTGGTGCCTTGGCATGGCTGGGGCTGGGGGCGTGCGCGCAGGGTTACCGTATTTCCTCTCTTTGCGCCCTCGGTTTTGAGAGCAGGTATTTAACTTCTCCAAGCCACGGGAGAGTCCTTTCTGTACTGTGGAAAGTCGGGAGGCTTGAGATTTTGTTTTTGTTCTCTTAGCTCTCTCATAACCTCTCTCCTGATCTGCCGACCTGTCAGTCCTGTTTCCTGTCTCCACCTGAACGTTTAGCGGGCATCTCAAACAAAACTTGTCCAACTTTGAAATTCTGATCTTCTCCCCCCAGACCTGCTCCTTTCTGTCTTCTCCATCTCCAAAAAGGGCAACTTCATCTTTCCAGTTGCTCAGAAAGAAAATCTTAGAGTTATTCTCAACCCCTCTCTTTTTCTGTCATCATTCATCCAAATGCTTTGGGGAATCTTGTTTACTTTGCCTTCAAAATATGTCCAGATTCTGCTACCCTTCACCACTTCCCCATTTACCCCCCTGTTCCGACCCACCATCTTCTCTTGCCTGGAATATCACAACACCTCTTGTCACTCTGCATCCCTTGTCCTCCTTAGTCTGTTCTCAACAGAGCAGCCAGGGTTATCTTTTTAAAACCAAAGTCAGATCCTGTCCCTCTTCTGCTCAAAAATCTAATGGCTGCACATCTCACTCAGAGAAAAGGGTCCTTCCAAGACCCTAGATGATCTGATCACCTCTCTGCCCTTCCCTCCCACTCTTCTCCCCCTCACTCCACTCCAGTCACACTGGCCTTCTCACTGTTCTACAGGCAGGACAGCACACTTCTGCCTCAGGGCCTTTGCACTTGCTATTCCCTTTGCCTGGAATAATCTTTTCCCAGATTCCTATAGTGCTTTCTTGCTCACTTTGCTAAGGCTTTTTCTACCTCCCACCAATACACACAGCCTCCCCATCTCCCTTCCTCTGCTTTACACATCTCAGTAACTTTTATCACCATCTAACATATGCTACATATTTACCTGCTAATTTGTTTGTCTATCTCCTCCCACTAGATTGTAGGTGCTATGAAGGCAGAGGCTTTTTAAAGAGTCTCAGCCTGAGAACAGAGCTTCACACATAGTGGGCACTCAGTAAATATTTGTTGAATGAATGAATAAATGAAGGAATGACCTAGTCACCTTCCCTTCCTGGGCCTTACTTTTCTCACCTGCACAAGTGAGTTGGATCCAGTGAAAGTCCCCTCAGCTTTGAGAGTCCTGTGGGGGACTCCAGCTGAGCCTGGGGGATGCTGGCCGTATATCCCCATGAGGAGTGGAAAGCTGGTGGTTTAGAGGAGCTGAAGGTGGGCTGAGGAGGGTTCTGAAGGATCTTCAGAAATCTGAAATTGTCACCTTTCCTGATACTTGAGAGGTCAGGAGAGGTGAGAGGGGAGGGGTGTGCTAATCAATCATTCATTCGTTCAGGCCAAATATGCTTCAGATGCCTTTACACGAGGGTCCCCAGGGCAGAGGCACTGCTGTAGAGGGGAGAAGGGAGCAGTACCCAAGATTAATCTTTGATGGCTGAGCTGAGCTTCTGATAGGTGGTGGGAGTCCAAGATGAATAAGACTCAGTTCTCTCTCTGGGGAAGCTCAGACTAGTATCTAATAATTTGTTTTATATATATAAATTTATTTATTTATTTTTGGCTGTGTTCGGTCTTCACTGCTGCGTGGGCTTTCTCTAGTTGTCATGAGTGGGGGCTACTCTTTGTTGCGGTGCACAGGCTTCTCATTGTGGTGGCTTCTCTGTTGCAGAGCATGGGCTCTAGGCGCGTGGGCTTCAGTAGTTGTGGCACGCGGGCTCTAGAGTGCAGGCTCAGTAGTTGCGGCGCACGAGCTTAGTTGCTCCGCGGCATGTGGGATCTTCCCGGACCAGGGCTCAAACCCACGTCCCCTGCATTGGCAGGCGGATTCTTAACCACTGCACCACCAGGGAAGTCCCAGTATCTAATAATTTTTAAACAATGATTGATGTGTTATAATCAGGAGACTTATTTGGGGGGGCAGGCAGGGAAATGATCCCAACTCTTCCCACGGTGGAGGGGATGTCAAAGGAGGCCTTCTGGAGGAGGCAACACACCTGAGCAAGATTTGAAAGATAAAGAAAGGAGAGCAGGGCTTTTGTCGAGGGCATGACTGTAGTGCCAGCACTTCCTGATCATGGAAGTGATGTGGTAAGGACGCTATGATTTGGGAAGGTGGGAGTGAGGGGTAGAAAGGGGAACCAAGCTGTCAACTTGCTCTGTGCCTGTGCCACCAGTGCAAGGCAGAGGAGGCTTATGCTACGGAGGTTGCAGCCTAGTCCAGAGGGCCCACTCATTCATTCAAGAAGCATCCCTGAAGGTACCCCATGTGTCCAGCCTGGGGCAAGACCCTATAGGAGGCAGAGACATGCAGAGTGAGACCTGGGCCAGTGGTCAGGACACTAGGGCCATCAACAGCTCTGGTCCAGGTTGGCTGTGTGACCCTGGGTGAGCCTGGAACCTCTCTGAGCTTTAGTTCTCCCAACTGTAGAGGCAATAGATAATTCCACCTGCACCGCATGACTCATGGATTACACTGAGGATCAAATGAGATAATCTCACCATATGCACTTAAAAGTGTATGACAGAGGAACAAGAACTAACACACAGCAAGGTCTCAGTCCTTCAAGAGCTTGGAGTATGGTCTTTGTAGCTTAGAGCCCCCTCCCTTGGTCTCTCAACTTTCCATTTCAGTCTGGATCTTGGAGCCCCTTGGGACTAGCTGACTCCCTCCCTAGCCTTGCACTTGAGTTGGCTTCCTTCCTGACCCCAGGACTTCCAAAGGAGGTCTCCCCCTCGTGGCACTTCCTGGAATAACAGAACAGGTCTCTGAGCAAGAAGAGATGGGGCCAGACTAACCACAAAAAGGGAGCAGGAAGAGCCCAGAAGAGGAAGAACCTGATGACTTGGGAAAGGAACAGGGCAAACCTGCAAAGGAAGTAAATCCTGAAACAGAATGTTAGACTGGAAGGGGCCTGGGACCTCCTCCCACACCCCATTTTACAGATGAGGGAACTGAGGTTTGGGGAAAAGGAAGTTAAAGGCAGGACCATGACTCAGGTGTCCATACACTCCTGTGCTGGGTTCATTCCATTACACCAAGTACCACATGCATTTATACAACTCATGAACAGTGTACATTGCAAATTCCCTCTACATCTGGCAGCATCCCCCTGAGGGCCTCAGGCTATGTAGCAGTCTCTCCCAGGGCAAAGATTGCCAAATGCCAGAGACTCTGCAAACCGGAGTGGCTGGTATAACCTCAGAGTTAATATATTCTAGATCCAGAGATCAGAGATAGATAACTCACCCGGATTTTTTTCTTTTTATTGGGCTATGGGTGTAGGGATAAGGATGGGGACACAATTAAATCCACATCTAAATGACCAACTCAACCTGCGGGGTGTGTGTGTGTGTGTGTGTGTGTGTTGCAGTTGCAAGCATGGAGTGCTTTATCCAAAAAAATGTTTTAACCTACATCTTCTAATTTAGTTCTTGCTGCTATTATTAGCCCACTTTAGAGATGAGAACAATGAGTCACCAAAGGACCCAGTGATTTGCCAAGGTCAAGAAGAACATTAGGGAAGGACCAATGTGGTGCATACAGAAGGCACTGATAGATGCCATCACTTGCCCGTGAGACGGCCTCGTTATTATTGAGCTGATTTCAGGAGGAATGCTTCCCAACCTGCAGTCCTCTCCTACCACAGAGGAGATTTCTGCTGGCTTCCTTGGATCCTGGCAGCCTGGATGGGCCTCTGGCTTTACGTTTAAGGTAAGGGGTGAGGTGGGGGATGGGCACAAAGAACGCAGCAGAAGAAGAGGGGCTGCCTGCCTGCATTGAGCTGGGGCGCTTTCAAAATAGCTTCATTTGGCTCATTGGCTGGCTGAGGAGAGGCCTGGATTTCTGATCGCCCCAGGGATCGGAAAGCAAAGGTGGGCTCGAGGGCCACTGTGAAAATGTACTAGGATCCAGGAGAAGACCCCGTTGCTGTGTCCCATTGCTAGGTCAGCAGGGTGTTCAGTGGATAGAGAAAATCCTGGGATCGGGCGTGGAGCACACTGGGTCCTGGGTTCAAGTGCTGTATGACCCTGCATAGTGTAGAGCAGTGGTTGGGAATGGAGGCTCTGGGGCCAGGCTGCCTGGGTTCTCATCCCAGGTTCCCCACTTAATAGATCTCTGGCCTCGACTTCACCTCTCTGAGCCTGTTTTCTTATCAGTAAAATGGGGAATAATAGTTTCTACCCAAAGATTGTTGGAAGCATTAAATGAATGAATCACATGGAGTACTTAGGAAATTGCCTGGCATATAGTAAGTGCTCAATAAACATAATCTATTTTTAGGAAAGACCCATCTGAGTTACAAAATCATCACCTGTGCAGTGATAGATGAGTGATTTCCAGTTATGGGGGCCACAGCTCTCCGGGGAAGGTTTTTTTCCAAGAAGGGGCAAGACTATAGAAAATAAAACTTGGTACAACATTCTGTGGTGTGGCTTACAGAAGATTTGAATGTTTCCCTGAGGGCACAGGTTTACAGAGTTGAGTCACGGGACTAGAGCATCCTTAGATTCCTGGACCCATTATTCTGTGGCTCTGGGGTTATCTTCTCAGTCTGGAGGGTGTAAAGTCCAGGGTAGTCCCATGCTGGAAAAACGGGGACCCTGATCCCAAGCCTGGCAGATTACGCCTTGGTGCCCAGAGGGTATCTTGGGGTGAGTCCCAGGGAGCTGAGGGTCCTGGATTGTCCTGCATCCAGCCTGTCCCTGGGAGGGGGTGGATTTGGGGGATGAGGAAAGAGAGGCCTTCATGGAAGAAGGCAGGCAGGAAAAGCTCCTTGCCCATCATGTTTACTGAACTGCACTGAATTATGACTAAATGCCAAGATCTGGCTTCAGGCAATTGCCTAAATCATTTAGGGGTTGACAGAGGAGGGAGGGAGGGGACATGGGGATCTTGGGGGAGAATGTTCCTGTAATTCTTCAGTCTGAGGTACATTAAGGAGCCATAAGCCATGTCGAGAGCTTGAATTACATTAGAGAGATTATCCTGTTACAGTTCATAATCCTGGATAATATACCGTCTTGGAGCACACCTGCCCATGATAAATCTCACTCCGTAATGGCCTGACCCTGGGGACCCAGGGAGGCTGGGGCAGCAGGTGAAGGCTAGTGGCATGGACACAGCCTTGGCAGAGGTACTTATGAGACCTCCTGACTCATCCTTGTGCCCCCTACCCCTGCCTCAGCCCAGAGGGAGTGGATGTAGCTGGGAGCTTCAAACTTCCCCATCTCCACTCAAGGAATTTGGCCCCCTAGCGCCCCTCTAGCCTTAACCCCTACCCCATGAGCCCTCCTCCTGCTCCTGGGTGGGACGACAGACCCTTGGCATCCCTGTCTCCAGGCTCTCCTCTCCCTGAATGTCTTCCCCTTAATCTCTCCAAACCCAACTGGCATTTCATGGTCTGTGAAGACCCCACAGAGAACACACACTGACATCCCCCTTTGCTCCAGCTCATGGCACTGACCCACCCTGGTGAATGGGTGTGTCCCCTGCCACCTACGTGTTTCTGAGCGTCTGTCTCCCCAGCAAGAGCACAAGTACCACGGAATCTGGAACCATGACTACGGCCACAGCACTTAGCACAGAGAGGCTAGGTAACTTGTCCAAGTTCATGCAACTAGTTAGTGGCAGAATCAGGGTTTGAACCCCACTTGCCTGGCTCCAGAGTCTGTGCTTTTGGCCATCAGGGAACACTGTCTCTCTAACCTGAAAGCTCTGTCCTGTGTCATGCGGGGGCCTGGCCCCTCTTTCCATGAGCTGCCACATCCTTACTAGGGTCTATTTGCCTTACACCGGGGACCCTCACGAGCCAGAGGGATGACTCTCGTGGTAGATCTTAGGGCGGGATGGCACCTGAGCCTCCTAGCTTCACCCCCAGCCTTTTCAAGTGGCCCGCCCCACCATGTGACCTCACTAACATCCCCATTAACTTGGCAGCGCTGTCCCAGTCCTAACACCCTCTCTTCTGCTGGTCATTGCTTGGCCCCCAGCTCCTGGCAGCCTGGAAGTGTCTGGGAGCCGGCTACCTGTCCCTGCTCTCTCTCTGCATGACACCCCAAGCCCCATCAGCCTCAGATTCTGCTTTACTCCTCCCACCTCCCTTCCCCAAACACACATTCCATGTGTACCTCTACCTGAGGGAATGGGAAGGGCACCTTTCTGGGTCTCCTGGGGTTAGCTATGCTACTGGGGCTTCAGCTAATGCCAGTCACTCCGGGTCTTCTAAAAAGAAGCCACAGCTGCTGTATAGCAAGTGCTAAGTGCCAAGCATCGGGTTATGCTTTTTACCTGCATCATCTCATTTACCCCAGGCCAGCTCTATGAGACAGGTACTATATAATTTCTATTTTATATAATTTCTCCAGATGAGAAAGTTGAGGCTTAGAGCAGTTAAAAACAGTGTCACAGGTCAACACCTAGTAAAGGGCAGAGCTAGAATTCAAACCTATGCCTGCTGGTTCCAGAGTACGTGCGCTTAACCCTTGATGCCACACTGCCTCTTTATGGTGAGTGCCAGACGCCCTGGGCTGCCTCCCCAGTCCCATCCACACACCCCCAGGCTCACCTTTCTCCATCCCTTCTCACCCTTGCAGGCATCTCTAGCACCTTCCTCCCTACCTTTCTCTTGCCAAGCTCCAGAACTCCCCTGCATTCCAAGTCACTCAGTGTGTCAAGGATTCATCCCCTCTCTGGGTACCTCCCCATCATTCATCCAGAGATGGAACACGACGGTTTGACCATCCACCCATCCATTCATTCCCATCATTCATTCATGGAATCCTGGAATGTCGGGGCTAGAAGGGGCTTTGGAGATTATCTGGTCCAGTGGCTTTTAAACGAGCATGCATTTTTCACAGAAAGGCTCCTGTGGAAGTTCTGTAGAGATCAATGAGGGTTGCGGTGTGTGTGTGTGTGTGTGTGTGTTGGGAGGTTGGAGGTGGTGTCCAGAGCCCTGCCTTCTCACCCCCACCCCCCTGCTCTATACTCCCAGAGTGCAATTAGCCCAGGGCTGTGTCCAGACACTCAGTCCATAAGAACCTGTTGCTTTCAGTCACTAACCAAGGGATGGCTGGGCTCCTTGCTCTCCGTGGACCCTCAGGACCTCTCCTCTCCACGTGAGCTCTCCAGCTGGACAACCAGACTTCTTACACAGCAGCTCAGAGCTCCCTGAAGCACACAAGTGGAAGATTCCAGGCCTTCTTAAGACTAAGGCTCAGAAGTGGAATGACCTCACTTCTGCCGCACCCTCTTGGCTAAATTCAGGGGGAAAAGAAAGAAACTCCACCTCTTAGTGGAGGAATGACAAAGAATTTGCAGTCCTCTTTAACCCACCACCATCTGTGTGACCTTGAGCAAGAAAATTACTGAACCTTCCCAATTTTCCATTTGTGAAGAATAAATACATGGAATCCATGGAAAGTACTTAGAACAGTGCCTGGCACAGAGTAAGGACGCACTACATGTTAGCTGGTGCTATTTTTATTTCTCACGCACATGCGTAGCGCCGTGCTAGGTAACTGGTGAGGGTGGGGGAGATCTACAAGAGTAATGGCAAAAACAGTTTATACTCCTGATAATCAATAATCTAGTTCATGAGATAAAATTAACACAGGCCGAGATCAAAGTACTAATTCAAGGCATTGTGTAATTCAGGAGCCCATGAGAGGTACAGATAACATACTTGAGGAAGTTGGAGGACAAAGAGACTGGACATGGGGGCTGGGTGGCCAGTCAAGGCTTCAAGGAGGGAGGGGCCCCCCTGGAGGGGAGGGCAGTCCAACGGTTCAGCACAGACTCAGCCAAGCTCCCTGCTTTCAAATCTTAGCTCTGCCACTTTCTGGATGTGCCTCTGTGATCTTGCAAGATGCTTAGCCTCTCTCTGCGGCAGTTTCCTTTCTGTACCATGTATCTATCTTCTAGGGCTCCAGTGAGGAGTAACTGATTTATTTCCTATAAAGGGCAGCAGTGTCTGACATGGGATAGGTGCTCACCAAGTTGAGTTAATCTCATTATCCCTCATGAGAGGAGACTTTGGCTTGGTGGCGAGAAGGGACAGAGGTCTCCAGGTGGATGGAAACAGTGACTGCATGTGTAAAGCGGGACTCTGCCTGGGTCGTGCTCAGGGATGGGGAGGAAGCGACTCTGCACGGGTGGAGATGTTTGCGGCTGGGGAGGGGAGTGGGGGGCGAGGGCAGCAGGAGCCAAGGCAGAGAGGAGTGCAAAGGGCAGACTGTGGGAGCCCTCAAGCCCAGCTAGGGTAGTCTGGCCTTGACCCTTACAGCCTTCTAACAAGGGAGGGCTGCCATCTGGGCTGTGTGTGAAAGAGCCCCCCAGCAGTGGTGTGCAGGTGGATTAAAGACAGAGAGATGGCCTAGGAGACCATGGCCACAATTCAGGCATGAAATGGGCACGTCCTGGACTTGGGTGGAGGCGGAGGGAAAGGGAGGGACTGGCCGCCTGGAGAGGGAGTCACTGCAGTTCTGGGGAGCTCCTGCCTCCAGCCCATTCGCCCACCACGCCCGGCTGCTGCCCTGGCTTCCTCCCTTCTGGGCCAGGCTTGAAGGCTGCATTCAGGAAGGGGGAAGCACAGGGCCAGCTCCACCCCCAGAGAAACGACTGGACCCCATCTGGTCTCACAGTGCGGACTTGGACCAAAAGGAGCAATTCTGGGAGGGGGAACCCAGCACTGGCTCTGTGTGTGTGTGTGTGTGTGACAGAGAGAGAGAGAGAGAGAGAGAGATTGTGTGTGTAAGAGAGTGTGTATTCGTTGTCTCTGTGTGTGAGTGTATTTGTTGTGTGTGCCTGTGTATGAGAGAGACTGTGAGTGTGTGACAAAGAGGGAAGAGGGAGGACCATATGTCTATTTTCTCTGGGAAACAGATGTCTCCTCAAGTGGGTGAGAGAGTCAGTAAGGCAAGAAGAGAAGTGGGGTTAGAGGATCAGCTCCACATTAGCAAATAAATTGTCCCACGCACAGGGCCCCTGTGTGTGTCAATTTTTCAGATATTCTCCCTCTAAATCTTTCCTTTTCCAGTGTTTTTTCTTTCTCTCTCCCCAGGCTCGCACACCCACGCACAGCCGTAGGCGGTATTCCCTCCGCCTGGTGGCTCGGATGGCAAGGAGTTGGGGATGCCCCCTTCCTTTGCTCAGGCCTTTCCTGGGGTGGGGGTGCGGTCAGAACCCGACCAGCAGTGGGCTAGGGTAAGACCAGGTCATTCTCCCCATCTTGTCTCTGCCCAGCTTGCCTTGTGGCCCCACCTTTCCCTCCGCCTCTCCCCCAACAAACACTTAACAAGCACCAATGATGCACAAGGCACTGGTCCAGGCCCGGGGGCCCAGGGGCCAGCCGATTCTGAAGTCCTCCTTGTCAGCACCCTTGCTTTGGGAGAGTGGGATGGGAAGGGAACATCTTTTGCTTACTATCCAGGCAGAATGTGCCAGAACGGAAATCTCCCTCATCGCTCCTTTCTCTGGTTTGTCCTGGTGCTTCCCGGTTTGGTTCTCTGCTCTTCTATCTCCCTTCCTGGTGAAAAACGCAGAGACATTGGAGCCAGAGAGGCCTGGGTTTACATCCCAGCTCTGCCTCTTTCAAGCTGTGGGATCTGCAGCAAGAAGAGGCTTCACCTCTCTGGCCTCTGGATTTCCTCGTCCAGATTGTAACGTTTATTGCTGAGTTGTTGGGAGAATGAAATGAGAAAATGAGCCAGAGTGCCTAGCAAAGCCATTTTCTCCCTTTTTGGTCTTGTTTCTTTTTTCTTGTCCCTTTTCTTTTATTTATTTAAGAAAAATGTACTGAGCCTTCAATATGCTGGAATTGTGGGACGGGGAGAGGGCGGGAGTCCTGGTATCCGCTCTCCAGGAAACAAGATTCCAGCCAGAGGCTGGCAGCCCACCCCCTGGCCTCTGCTTCCTCACAGCCCATCTTCATCCCTTGGGAAGTGGGGAGCACCGAGGGCTTCTGAGCAGGGCAGTGACACCTGTGCTTCAGGACAGGGATCCGGTTAGTGCCAAGAGATGGGGAGGAAGGGGGGCAGCCGACGGGGCACTGCCAAAGCCCTCCGCCCCTGTCACTCCTCTTTCTCTCCATCATCCCTTCTCCCTCCCTGTGACACTCTTTTCTCTCTCCCTCCCTCTCTCTTCCCCTCTCCCTCCATTCCTCTCTCCCCTTCGGCTCCCCCTGCGGCTTGCCAGCTGCCAGCAGATGACATCTCCTTTCATGTTTGGGGCTGAGCACGGCTTTGAATGTTCGTTTGATTCCGTTAAGATAATAGCTGGTTCACTGTCAGATGCAGAGTGATCAGTTAAAACCTTAATCACTGCCTGTCTCCTCACATGGCTCTTATTTTTTAAGAGAGTAATCCTCTCAGCCCTGCTCCAGCTCACACACGCCTTGGGGGAAAAAAAGGCAAGGTTTGTGCTATCCTTGTTATTATTATTGTTATTGTTGTCACCCTCATTACTCTGCGTGTTAACTCCCTCCCTCTGTTCTTTCAACTCTTCCTTTCTTTCTCTTTTAACCCCCTTTGGGACCCCAATCTTCCCCCAGCTCACTTGTGTTCTCTCTCTCTCTCTCTCTCTCTCTCACACACACACACACACACACACACACTCAGCTGTGGCTCTCCAGACAGAGTGTGAGCACGGGGACAGGACACAGTCCAGGCACATGCAGACCGGGGTGGCTGGAGGATGCAGCTCTGTGCCACGGGCAGAACCCAATCTTTGGAGTCAGACAGACCTGCCCCACCTCTCCCTCAAATATTCACATGCTATGTGACCTTGGAGAGGAGCCTCAGTTTCCTCATCTGTAAAATGGGCATGAGAACACTCCCTTCGGGGAGGCTGTGAGCACTGAATACAAGAAAACATGTAGGGTACCCACAGCAGGGCCTGGTACAGGGCAGGGGTGCAGTGTTATTCTCATGCCTCGTTCCTGCCTCCCCGATTCTATGGAAAGATCCTTCCCAGAGGTTGCTCTGTCCCTCCCAGAAGATGACGCTTCCTCTATAGGCTCTTTTGCAGATGCTCCTCATGTGATCACCTGTCTCAGCCGACAGGTCTTACCCAGGATCCGGGAAGGAGATTCTGCTTGATGCTGACCCGTAAAGGGAATGTTTACAGTCGAACCTAGAATTTTACAGAGGAAAGTAACCCAGAGATCGTCTAAATTACCCAACCCCTCTAAGTACAGGCAGAGACTGAGGCTCTGAAAGGGAATGGTAATTTGCCCCGGGTCTCACAGTGCATTATAGCAGGGCTGGGGCTAGGATTCAGCCCTGGCCTTGCACCACCCCACCCAAGGAGAAACAGTCAGTCAACCAACCAAGCAACCAACATTCACTTAGCATATACTATGGGCTCAGCCCTAGGCCATTGGAGAGAACAAGCAGGCAGAGCCACACCAGGTGGCACACAGGCTGGCTTAGACCCCTTCCTGCTCCGGCTGGTGCTGTAGACACGGGAAGGCTTTCTGGACGACGTGGCATGGATAGGATTTGGGATGACAGGTCTCCGAGGCAGGGAGAGGGAAATGAGCATCTGAGGGCCACTGGGGACCCCAGCCTGGTTTCAGCCTGGCTCCTGTGCTTAGTGAGGTGATCTTACTGAGATCAGGAGCTGTCTGCACGCCCCGTCTCCTTGGAGGTTGCAAAACAACGCACCAGTGGTGTTTGCAGTTGCAGAGATTGGTGTCAGGTGTAAGGAAGAAATTTCTTACCCCCAGGCATGGAAACGAGGGACCAGAGAGGTCTGGCATGCCCATCGTTGGTGTCATTCTGTCATTCCTTCACAGCATGGCATTAGGAGTTTGGGGTCTGGAGCCAGAATGCCTGGGTTTGACTTGCTTGCTAGCTGGATACCTTGGATGAGTCCGGGACTCAGTTTCCTTTTCTAAAATGGGAGTAATGATAGCACTTAGCTCTTAGTGCCTGGCACATAGTAAGTGCTATATAAGTGTTAGTCATGACTGTTCAGTAAAGATGCCTGGGAGAGCTAAGGATGCAGAGTTGAACAGGACGTGGTCCTGTTGCCAGGATGAGCTTGGCCTTGTGCGGAGGCTGACAAGTCAGCCGCAATTATGGTCCCATGTGGAAGACAAGAGGCCCAACCTCAGGGACGAGGGGCAGCCCCCTGGCAGAAGTAGATGGTGAGCTCCATGGTGGTAGGACTTTGTTTTTCCCACTGCTGTGTCCCCAGTGCCTAGAATGGGGCCTGGCGCAGAGTAAGAGCTGCCAGTCTTTGCTGGATGGACAAGTGAAGAGCCAGCACAGCTACATCCTAAAGGAAGAGTAGGATGACAACCCTCCCCTCCCTGGGTCTCAGTCTTCTCATATGTGAAAAAAGGGCTTGGACTGGAGTCCAGAGGTCTTGCTGGCTATCCTAGAAATCCATGCCAACTGACAGGGGTGGGATGCGGATGAGAATAATGAGGGTGGGGGTAGACGTGGGGGATGGGAAGAATGAGGAGGATGGGGTAGTGGTGGAGGTGGGGATGGGGGATGGGCAAGTAGAAGGGAGGGTGGGTTCTGCTCCTGTTTAGAGACGGGGCTGGAAAGAGTCAGGGGGCCTGAAACATTCTCCTCCAGTCGCCAACACCAGCAGTAGGCGGCCTGGGGTTAATGGCATGACACTCCTGCGGCAGTCGGTCCGATGGGCTTGTGATGCCTTTTCTAATTTGGTGAACGCTGAAGATTAGAAGTCAGGGAGAAGAGTTTTCCTCTCGCAGGTTATTATCCTGCCAACTCCCTGGGCGCCCAAGGGAGGGAGTCAGCGTGTTCCAGGAGAAAAGGAAGCAGGGCTTGGCATTCTGGATCGAGTGCCCCTGGGGAGCGGGGAGGGAGCCAAGGCTGGTGCAAATAAAATTGATGCTATTAATGGATCTGGTGCTGGTTGAAATGGGAGCAGCCGCCGTCTCAGCAGCAGCAGAACCGGTGGGAGGAGGGAAGGGGGCTTCTTGGAAGTAGAACTTACAGATGCTAAGCATCTTTGGCTTGAAGGGACCCCAGATTTGCCTTTTCCTGAAAAAGAGGGGACATCCTCCCTGTGCGGGTCACATGGTCCTTCTCCCCCGACTCTGGCCCTCCTCAGTCTAGGCCAAGGGTCCAGAGGTCTGTGTTGAGGCCAATCCCAGTTCCTTGGGGAAAGACCAATGCCTCCGGGTTGCAGGTCACGTGGACCTGGATCTAGAGAATTCCATCACACACTTGGCTCTGCTCTCAGCTCACACTAGGGGAGGGAAAGGCAGGCTGGGGGTGAGGGGCTGGCTAGTCTGGACTCAGTAGAGGGCCCAAGATGGCCCTCCTGGCCAGAAAGAGCATCCGCTGAAGCCTGTGACTGATGACTAAAGTCCCGCTTAGCCCATCCCAGCTGGGCTAAGGCTGGGTGGTGTCATGGAAGGGCGCCAGCCTGGAGGCCAGGAATGCTGAGTCCTAGCTCTCCCCTGACCCACCGACAAGCTGGGTGACCTCAGCCTGGAGACCACCTCTCTTTGGGCTTCACTTTCCCCAACATGCTGAGGATCTGTACACGGTGTTGTTTTGGGTCCTGGCGGAGGCTGTGGCCTGTGTTAAAGTGTGCCTGACCTTCAGGTCACACATCAGTTCCTCTGGGAGCTTCTCTACTCCGTCACAGCTGAGACTTCTGGGCTTAGGGGACAGGGCAGGGGGGAAGGGGGCGGGGGCGGGGTGGGGCTGCCGTGGGAGGGACACAGCACAGGAGGAGCCTTGGGAAGGCAGGTGGGAGAGAAGCACAGACCACGCTGCCCACTGGGCTGTCTGCCAGCCCCCTGGGTGAGGAGGGGTCCCAGGGCCTGGTGGGCAGCCTGGAGGGTCTGGCCAGTGGTGGCCTCATGAGGTGCCCTTTCCAGACCAGTGGAATACCTAATTATTAGACACCCCAAGTGAATCTTTTAAATATCCCCACATGTGACAAAATTATTGTCATAATAAATAATAATAATGGTTGGAAAAAATCAGACAGTGAAAATGTTCTTTCATTAAACCGTATATAACCCTACCAAACAATAAGTAATAAATAACATGAATATTACACTACAGAAAAGATGAAAGTGATTAATACTTTAAAATTATATTAATAGGGCTTCCCTGGTGGCGCAGTGGTTGAGAATCTGCCTGCCAATGCAGGGGACACGGTTTGAGCCCTGGTCTGGGAAGATCCCACATGCCGCGGAACAACTAGGCCCGTGAGCCACAACTACTGAGCCTGCGCGTCTGGAGCTTGTGCTCCGCAACCGCTATAGTGAGAGGCCCGCGCACCGCGATGAAGAGTGGCCCCCACTTGCCGCAACTAGAGAAAGCCCTCGCACAGAAACGAAGACCCAACACAGCCAAAAATAAATGGATAAATAAATAAATAATAAAAATAAGGAATTCCTTAAAAAAAAATTATATTAATGGCTTTTCTGGGGGTGGGGAGAAGGAAACACTTGAAGAAAAGCTCCCCAAAGAGTGACGCTGGAAAGTTGCAGAGAATGATTTGCATAGAGAATGACAGGACCAAGTCTGTGACTTTGTAATCACTGCACATCATGGTTTATTTTTGAATCTCCTGTTTAAACGCAGGGGTGTGTAGAACTCTGGGAACTGAGACAACAGTGACTGAAGCCAGGCTAATGACCCTGAATTGTTACAAACTTACTCTGGAAGTGAAGAGTGGAGTGAGTTCTGTGTGCTCCAGGCTGACCGTATGCAGGAGAGTTCTTCAAAGGAACTACCCTGTACAATCTTTATGAAAGAATAAGTAACAGAGATGCACTCATTTGAAGTTCATGTCTATATTATTGAAACTCAACAGTAACCGCAGTAATTGCTTAGAACATAGCATAACAGAAGATTTTTTTTTTCCAAGGGAGCAATATTTTATCACTGACACAGAATTGCTGGCACTTGGTGATAAGAAAAAAGCAGACCGACTTTTAGTCGATTTTATTATTGTTTTAAAGTTCTCTACACACAATGAACCTTTTCTTTGCCTGCACCTGAGGCAGACTGTTCCCTCTGCCCCCAGCCTCGGTTCTCCACTGGGTTTTGCACATTCAAGCCCCTTATTCCAGAAACCTTGGCTCCAAACCCTTCCCAATCAGGGCAAGTTAAGAAAACGGAGGCAAATAGCAATACATGTTAATCACCATCATCGTTATTTTTAAAAAGTAAAGAACCTAGCAAATTTCACAGGACCCATACCATGGTCTAAGCATTATGTTTAGTACGTCACATCCATTAGCTCATTTGAGCCTCACAATCATCTTGGGAGGTAGGTTTTATTAAGCCCATTTTATTGATGAGGAAACTGAGGCTTACGGGGATTGCATACTTCAGTTTACATAGCTGGCAAGCATCAGAGATGAATTCAAACTCCAAAGCCCATGCTCTTAACCTCTATGCAATGGACAATACAAGGCTTTATTTGATTACACATCCAATGAGTAGAGCCAGCAATGTTGCAGACACTCAGAGGATGGGGGTCATTTTGAAAGGCCGAGGGGGTCAGAGAAGACTTCCTGGAGGAGGGTGCTCTTCATTTAGGCTTTTTTTTTTTTCATTTTTCATTTAAAAAAAAATTTTTGGCTGTGCTGCACGGCTTGCAGGATCTTAGTTCCCCGACCAGAGATCGAACCAGAGCCCTCAGCAGTGAAAGCTTGGAGTCCTAACCACTGGACCACCAGGGAATTCCTTCCATTTAGGCTTTAAAGCCGACTGCCTTCAGGAGCAACACCTTCCCTGCTCTTACTCCTTCATCCAGGTAAAACATGCTTTGTCTTGGTGACTGGTCAGGACGGAGCTCCTAGTGCCATCCCAGGCCCAAATCTTTCCCTTCTCTCTGAAGACTCAGCCTCCCACCCCAAGGTCACCTCTGTCTCCCAGTCAGTCTTGCTTCCTCCACCACTCCTGCCTCTGGTTAACCCTTACCTGATTCTGCCCTGCATTGCACTCACTTGTTGACACCAAACAATCCCTCCTACCACCCCACCACCCCCACACAGACAGAAGGGCTTTATTTCTATTTTATTTATCAAACACTTATTGAGTGCTTACTGTATTCCAGGCCTCTTCTAAATAATTTCAAACATTAGCTGTTAAATCCTCATCATAAGCCTATGAGGTAGTTACTATTATTGCCTCCATTTTACAGATGGGGAAACTGAGGCACAAATATTCACTTACTAAATGGCAGTTGAGATTTAAACCTAGGCAGTCTGACAGCAAACTGTATATTTAACTACCAAGGTAAGCTTTGAGAGTAGGAAATGTTCCTTAGTCTTTTCTGCAGACTGGACAAACCTGGGCCTCAGGTCTTTTTCCTACAGTGTCAGATGATATGGAAATTTTCCTTTGAATGAATTGAACCAGGTGAGTCTGACACCTGGTTCCTGACACCATGGGGGTCCAACTGAAACCAGTGGTTCTCAACTGGGGATGGTTTGTCTCCCTCCTCCTGGGGGACATTTGACAATTTCTGGAGGCACCTGTGGTTATCACAACTGGGAAGAGGAGTGCGTGTGTGATGCCAGCACCTGGTGAGTAGAGGCGAGGGATGCTGCTAAACATCCTGTAATGCACAGCCCAGCCCCTGAGTCTCAGTTTTCTCATCTCTAAAGCAGGCTTTGGTCAGGGTCAACCAAGATAATGGCCAGGAAGGTAATTGTTATTGTGACCATTACGGGGTGGGACTTGGGGTGAATCTTGCAGGCTTAAGTCTGCCTGTTCCTGATCCCTCCAGCAGGAGTTGCTGCTTGTGTTGGTGGGGGGGAGGGGGACAGAACTTGCTCCTCCCTACTCCTCCCTCTCAGGAAAAGAGAAGGAGGGATGGGGAGTCCCACAGGCGTCCCAGGCCTGCAGGTCTTTAGGAACAGTAGGCAGAAGAGCCAGGGGTCTGGGAGGCGCTCAGAGGCCAGCAGCAAACCGGGCTCTGTCCCACCGGGGCCTGGAAGCCACTTCCCCAGACAGGAGCAATTATCACAATCAAACAGTTGACACCAATTACGCACCAGGCCGAGAGGCAGTGGCGGCTGTGCGGGAGCCTCGGCTTTGCATTTCTTAATGCGGACTGACAGACGCTGACCCTAGGGGGCACCGAGCTTGCCAGCTCTCAGCTGTTTCTGAGGCACCAATTTTGAGAGCCAAATTACTGCCAGGGCCCGCCCGTTTGCAGCACAGACATGCCTCTGGAAGGCAGAAGCATTCACGCCTCCAGGGTCCCCGTATCGGCAGCGCAGGGCTCACGGGGGTCGGCTGGAACTGCCCTTCCCGGGAGGGCTGAGGGCGCGCAGTGGGCCAGGTGCACTGGGTCCTGAGGGAAGCGTCCACCAGGTCCCTGCCGCCCCACTCAGGGAACCCACCGAGCACCGTGGAGGGGGCGCTCAGCTTCACTCTGTGTGTCCTACACTGTGAGGTCTCACTCTTCGTCCCCCATCCCCTAGGGAGGAGAGAGCAGGAGGGTCCTTTAGGAAGTGGAGCTCTCCCCAGCGGAAGCTGGTCCTGGACAGTTTCTTTTCTTTTGGGTGGCAGGGAGGGCGGGTACTAAGCAGTGCTTACCATGCTGTTCTGCTGGGCACGCAGCAGTGCCAGCCATGCACCAAGGGGCTCGGCTACAGGCAGCAGAGGCCACAAACCCAGCCTGCACGGTGAGGGTGTGAGGGTGGACAGGCCTGCGTTCATGCCATGGTGTAGGTCAGTCAGGGACCTGTGGAGCTTTAGTTTCCTGACCTGTAAGGGCCTTCCAGTTTTAGGATCCCCCAAAGCAGGAGTTACCTCCTGATAAGGCCACAGGGAAGTCTGGGTCAGGATTCCTCGAGCTTCAAGCGTTGAGATCATCAGGGCAACATGCTTTCCCTGCGTTTACTTCCAACTTCATCCACCTACCCCGTATGGGGTGCAAATTCCTGTTCGTCCCCCCACCTCTGCTCAGTCTCCCCACCTCTGCTCAGTCCCAGGCACTCTGGAAGACTACTGGGTGGTGAAGGAGAAATGACTCCAGTTCGGGGCTGGTCTTTTAAGTCCCCAGCTGTGACAAAGAGTAAGCCCTCTGGGCTTCCCTGGTGGCGCAGTGGTTGAGAGTCTGCCTGCCAATGCAGGGGACATGGGTTCGAGCCCTGGTCTGGGAGGATCCCGCATGCCACGGAGTAACTAGGCCCGTGAGCCACAATTGCTGAGCCTGCGCGTCTGGAGCCTGTGCTCCGCAACAAGAGAGGCCGCGATAATGAGAGGCCGGGGCACCGCGATGAAGAGTGGCCCCCACTTGCCGCAACTAGAGAAAGCCCTCGCACAGAAACAAAGACCCAACACAGCCATAAATAAATAAATAAACCCAAAAAGTTAAAAAAAAAAAAAAAGAGTAAGCCCTCTGCCCATCAGTGCCTCTCAGCCTCCGCAAGGCTGGCTGCCCTCTGTGCACCAGAGACACACAGCGCTAGGAGGCACTAAGTTCTGTGAGAGGGGGTGCCTGGCCGTCTAACATGTCTCCTCTTTGCCCCCAGACCCTCCCTGGGCCCCATGCCAGCCAGCCATCAGGCCTGCCTGAAAGTCAAGGGCTGCGATGTGCCTTCAGGAGCAGGAAGACTCACCATCTGTGCCCAGAGGCCTCTTTGCCACTGGGGTAGGAAGCAGATCACCTTACAAGACGACTTTCCCAGGTGAAGAGTGCACATGCCCCCCAACCCCCAGAGCCCCCAACACATCCCTTGAGCTTCCCACTACCCCCTCGGGACTGCCAGCCCAGTCTCTTATATGCACGTCCATCCTATTTTCCGATCTTGTGAAAAAGAACCCTTTTTGCAAAACTGAGCATTCCTCCCTCCCCCAAAGGTGTCTGGACTTCCCCACTGTTCAAACGGAAACACAGAGGATTCAGCAGGGGCAGGGCGCCACTGATGGGAGAACTCCAGCTCGGCACATAAAGGGCACCTCCTGCGTGCTCATGTAGGGTTCCATCCTTGGGCTGGCCATCCTCGGCCCAGTCATGAGGATGGAGTAGCGCCAGGGTAACTGCCCTACTTCCGAGACGTGGCCTGGGGACCCCACTTAAGTCCCAGCGGCGCTCCTGGCCTGGGCGTCTGGGCCGAAAGCGCAGTTTCCGCGCGGGTATCCGGAGCCGCTCTCCTGAGTCCGGCTCAGACCCGGCGGCCCAGGGATCCAGATTCTAGGCCTTCAACTTGGAGCCGCCAGAGTCGAGTCGTTGGCGCTAGAGCATTCAGGGCTTTGTCCCGAGGTCAGGGCAGCCGGGGCGTGGCGGCGTCCCCTCGGGCCCTCGCCGCCACATGCGCGTTCCGTCGGGCCGCCGCATTAGTCACCGTCCCCGCCTCGTGTGGCGCCCGGCCCAGGAGGCCGGGCCTGGGTGCCAAGCGGAAGCGGGTGAGATCCCGCCGTGCGCCGCTGGGAGGAAAGGAGCCCGAGCCCCTGTGCCGGTGGGACACCCCGGCCACAGCGCGGCCGCCCCCAAAGCCGGGCGACATTAAACCCAGCGCGTGGCGATTCCCCGGGCCTCCGCGACGGCGAGCGACGCCCCTGACAAGGACCGGGAGTGTTTATCTGTATATAGTGTCAGCAAGTGCATCGGCTTTAAAAGGCCAAGCGGGGTTCCTGGGGATTAACGATCAGACACAAGGAGCCCTGTTCTCTCTGTCTCCGCCCTCTTTCCCACCCCAGGAACAAGAAAAAGAAAAATCTGTTGGAAATGCACTTTTCCCCCCCGCCACTCCACCCCGCCCCCCCTTTCCTCTGCTTTCACCGACTTAAAAGAAAAATAAAATACATTCCAGGAACTGGGACGGCTGCGGAGCAAACTCAAACCAGAAAATGCTTAAAGATGTTTTAATGACTTAAACACAGGGCCGGTTTGTGTCTAAAAGTTTCCACATTAAAAAAAAAAAAAGAAAGAAAGAAAAAGAAAAAGAAAGAAAAGAAAATTCAATATTAAATATCCTTCCACCGCCTCCTGGGCCCCTCCACCAGGCCCTCCTGGTTCCCCTCGTCTTCTGGGGGCTCCACGTCCCCATTTTCCTCTGCATCTTTGCCTTCAGCTGTGGGCTGTTAGCACCCGGTGTGAACAGAGACCAGGCCCCCCCATAAACTTTATATTCACATTCCAAAAACGAAAAAACAAGGAAAAGGGAGAAAAACAACACCCTTAGGTACAGGCCCAAATGCTCCTGCGAGCTGAGGCCTTCCCCTCCCCCCAGGCTCAGGGTCAGAGGAACTGTTAACTAGCAGCTGACAGATTTTTACAGCGCGAATTAGACTCTTATTTGGCTCAGGATTAGCACTATCTTCCATCTCATTACTGCTCTGCCTTGTTGGAGCCCCCTTTCTTGGAGCTGGGGAGTTGCAGATAGGTCTTTGGGGTCCTGGCCAGAATTCTCGCTCTCTGAGCTGGGGTGGGATGGGATGAGGAGACAGGGAGACACAGGTAACTTGTGAGACTTGGGATCCTGGATGGGGCTGGGGGTGGCCAGCTGGAGGGCCTGAATGAGTTTCTTGAGGCATTTGTCAGGTGGAGTGAACCAGACACCTGCCTCGTGATAGAGATAAGTTATGTGGTGGTAAGGCAGGTGCTAGCTTAGAGATTGATCTTCTCATTATTCCAAGGGATCACAAACCTTGGGAACAACAATAGTGATTGCAATATTTACCGAGCACTTGCTATATGCCCTTTTGTATTTAATCCTCAAATTAAACCCATGATGTGGGCACTATCGTTATTACGCCCATTTTACAGATGAGGATGCTGAGGCTTAGAGAGGGTAGGAAATTTACCTGAGGACCTGACAGAAAGTAGGAGAGGCAGGATTCAAATCTGGGACTGGACGAGTCTAGAGCCTGAGCCTTCAGGTCAAACTGCCTCTAATGCCAAGATCACAGTGGGTGCCTCCTACGTAAACATCTATCTCTAAGCTCTTTGTTTTCATCTCACTCACTAACTGAATTTTAGGAACTTTAAGCCTGAATTCCTGCTGGTAGAGTTCTGACCATCTCCTGTTATCTAGTGTGAGACGAAGACCAGCAATCACCCTGTCATCCTGGATCTACCCCTGGGATTCAAAAGCTGTCAGGATAGGATCCTGGTGGGGTGACTGGCTTCTCTCCTATTCTTCCTGGACCCAAAGAAGCACTTTACAGGGTGCAATTTCTAATGAAGGCAGTTAGGCATTTGCCAAGAGGCCTGGGGAGAGAGGGGCATTCATGTCACGAGAATGGAGAAGGGCTGGAGGAGCTGGAGCCCTGGGCAGCTGCCCAGATGTTTGGCCTCTGGGAGCTTGACTACAGAGGTAGCTCCAGCTGTTTATGCCCTCTTCTCCTCGTGAAGGTCAGCACAGGGTGGGGAGAGGGGAGGGTGGTGGAGCTACTGGTGTCTGGACACCAAGGACACAGTGACACTTTAGTATTCTCAGCTCAAGGGCTCTTCATGGGAAAGGCTGCTTTATGGACACAACTTACTACTCAAGGGTCAGCCCAGAGCAGGAAAATGTCTGGGAATTCTGGAGCCATTCAGAGTCTTTTTTTTTTTTTAGTGGAAATTTGAGGAAATTTTGAAGCATATGTAATACTTTGACTTTAAGTGCCCTTAACAAAGTTAAATCACTTTGTCAGTTTAGGAATGTAAAAATGCTTTATGTATAACTTGGTTTGCTCATAAAATCTTCATTTGGGTGTATTTAGAAACGTGAGGCCAGAGAAAGGAAAGTTGAAGTTTGAGGAAAAAACCTCCAACCCTCTGACATGGAGTGAGAAAACAAATAGAAGTTTCTTTATAAATTTTGTTTGTCTCCTCGTGTGGTTAGGCACATGTGTGGTTCTGGAGGTTGGGGGTCAGAGGCTGCCCCCCGCATCTCAGGAGGGAGCCACCTAAGGAACAGGGCAGGGAGAAGGAGAAACAGAGAACTGACAAGGGCAGCAGAGCCAGGGAGGCTGGAGCTGAGTTTTCCTAGGGATTTTGGAGGAGGAGGAGCGTGGCTCTGTGCAAAGGGTAGGTCATTGTCCTCATGGCAAAGTCACCCCATTCCCAGCTGAGACTGAAGTTTCAATGTCTTTCTATTATATTAATCCACCCCTGACAACGTTTTCTTCTTCTCCTAGTCTTCTTGCTACCCTCTGACTTCTAACATTTTCCCCCTGGAGCAGAGAGTCTCCCTGAAGTTCTCCAAAAGCTCCCAAACTTGGTTCATTCCAACCAACATTTATTAGGGTCCTTCAGGGATAGGGATGTGAATTGGACCCTGTCTTTGCCCTTGGGTGCCAGATGCAGGCCGAGTCAGAAGAGGATAACCGCTACTTATTGAGTACTTTCTATGTGCCAGGTACTGTATTAAGTGGTATACGTATTACATTAACACAGTTAAACTCAAGAGTTGAGTCTCATTAAATCCATTTTACAGATGGGGAAACTGAGGCACAGATTGATTAAGTAACTTGCCCAAGATCAACTGGGATTTGAACTCAGGCAGTCTGGGCTCCACATCTGTGCCCTTAACCATGCCAGTATCCCAAGGCCAGGGGTGTTCCCAGGATGCTCGATGATCACTGGGGATAGCACTGTCCCTGTCCTTGGGCATCTCAAAAGGCCTCTTTGAGGAGATGACCCCTGGGTGGCTGCAGAGACAAAGGAAATGGGATAGAACATTCCAGGCTGAAAGGATGGCAGAGAGAGGCATCACAGTATAAAGTCCAGTATCGCATGTCAGGAGATAAACCATTTTTGGAATTTCTAGAATGTAAATAAAGTGTGAGGTCAGGGCACACACGGGAGGAGGCTGGGGAGACAGGTAGGAGAAGGACCAGACCATGGTGAGCTTGTCCCGTGCTTGGGGTTGAAGGTATCTTCTGTAGGGGATGAACAGCCATCCAAGGGTTTATGCCAGGGAATGATGCAAGAAATGTGCCTTCTTGATAGAATTCTCTGGGGGAGGGGAACATTGTGGAGAAAGGACTGGATAGAGGTGAGACTGGAGGCATGAACACCAACTGGGAGTTGAATGGGGAATCTGAACAGACAACTTGACATTGGGAATGGAGAAATGGCTTGAACCAGAGGCAAGAAAGTTTTTTTTTCCTTTCATTTACTATTTGTAGTCTGCCTTATTCCATTAAAGATTCTCAACTAGACCTCTGACTTCCTAAATTCTTCCCAGAATGTTTCCTTATTTTTCCCCCACTAATTGCTCACCGCTGGGTAAGTTGGCTCAGTTCACATTACTCAGTTTCTTCTCTGAAAACTGGCCTATTATTACAGCGAGGTGACCATGCAAGCTGGTGGCTGAGTTCAGTCCTGATTCCCACCTGTTACACAACTATTAATAGCACTCCCTTTCACTCTGCAAAGTGTTCTGCTTCGAACTATGAATTATGTGGTCACCCTAGTTAAAGCACATACATGAAAAACAATTGCAACAAAGCCTTGAATCTAGATGGCATTAAATTATGTGTAGGTACATTAAAATGATCTTACTTGCTCAATGATAACTCTGAGAAGTAGGCAGGATAAAGGTTATTGCCACTCCTTTTTTTTCTTCCTTCCTTCCTCCCTCCCTCCTTCTGTTCCTTCTTTCTCTCTCTTTCTTTCCTTATTTCTTGTTGTTGTTTAAGACACAAAGAAAAGGAGGTTCAAGTACGTTAAATGACTTGCTGAAAGCACACATGTAGTAAGAAGTAGAGGTAGGGTTTGGATTTGAAGTTTCTCATTCTGCTACACCACAGTCTCTCTTTTATGCTGTGGTAGATTAAAGATGGCCACAGGCTCTTTGCAACCCTCCCATTCAAAGGTAGAGTCTAATCTCTTTCCTTGAATTTGGGTTGGTCTTAGTGATTTGCATAACCAATAGAATGTGGGAGAAGTGACAAGGGTTGAGTGAGTAACAGAATTAGGTCCTGAGCCCAGGTCTCCTGACTCCTAGTTCAAAGCTCCCTCACTTCCCCTTTTCTCATCCCAGTCTTCCCCTTTGTCCTAGGGAGCATGCTCTCAGCCCTTCCACTCATCATTGATGCCCTGCACCCCAATCCAGCAACAGAAAGGAGTGGGCAGAGGGACGTCTTTCATCCACATATACAGATCTGAAGATGGAAAAAGTTTAAGTTTCACAGCCCTGGAGAAAAAGAGAATCAGAGAGTGAATGCTGGGAAAACATGGGGGGAAGCAGCGTGGTGTGAGAGGGAGACCCTGGAGGATGTTTCAGTAGGTTAATAACCTAAGCTGTTGCCAAGTTGAAATTAGAAAGAGGAAGGCTCTGCCTTCCAAATGTGGAGGAGGGGGCCTAATCCTGTCCTTTGACAAATGGATCACATTCTAGCAAAATGAGATGCTCCGCCCCAGTGGCTGCAGAGGGACATTGGGCTGGGGAGGCAGGGGGGTGGGGGGGTGGGTAGGGGGCCTCCGGAGCCCCAGCAATGAGGTTAAGACGCAGGACTGTGAGGCATGGGTACATTAGCGGTGAAATTGCAGTCACTTTGGCGGCTCTTTATTAAATAACCTGCAATAGAGACGATGGGCAGAGGTACCCGGCTCAGTTTGGATTATTCACCTCCCCACCAGCCCTTCTGGAGACCTGTCCCCTCCCCCTGCCTTCCTGGGCCCTCTCTGATCAATTCCCCAGCTCTGCTCTTTCCCCTTGTCACTCATTTCTTTGGTTCAGACCTGGACTGGTACGGCCTTTAGCAGCTGCAGCTTTTAGTGCCTCTGCATGTGTGATGATTTTGAGGATCCCAGGGAGAGTTCAGGGACTCTTCTCCCCACCTCTCCCTTTCCAGTGTCCTCCATCTCTGGGTAGCAGCCTGGAGCGAAGAAGTCACTTGCCTTTTGTACATTTCAGGAAGGGCCAGTGCTGGCTGGGTCTCCCCAAAGAGGGGTGGCCTCCTGGGAGCCCCTGGGTGTGCTAAATGTTCAACCACTCCCAGCTCTCCAGGGATGTATTTTTTAAAATCTCTTTAATTCATAGACTTTTACACCTCCAGAGGTCTCAGAGATAGGAACTGGCCCGTGCAAGCTTAAAACGAGCTCCATTCCTCCCAATTACTCCCCCACCCCCACCTTCAAGTCTTCCAAATGTTGAGTGAAAGGCCAGACATAATTTGGTGGAATGATTTTCTGAAAGCAAAGACAGCTCGAGGAGGTTAGGCAAAGCTCTTGAAACCTAACTCAAATGATGCAATGACAGTTTATCCCAATTCTCTCCATCTTTCATTGGGGAAAAAATTACTGAGCTTTTTATACATGCTGGGCAAAATCCTAGGCATTGGGGATTTACAGAGAAAGGGGATATAGCCCTGTTCCTCAAATCGCTCAGTTTGGTGGAGGAAACTAATGATAATAATTACATGCTTATTAGAGCTGTGACAGAGCACTTCATATATATCACAACATATGAATATGTGTAACATATGCATCATTTAATTCTCACAACAACCCTATGAAACCACTACTATTACTGTCTACCGTTGAATAGTGAGAAAATGAGGCACAGAGAGGTTTTGGAACTTATTCAAGGTCACACAGCTAGTAAGTGGTAGAGCTGGGATTTGAATCCAGGCTGTTTGTCTCTAGCTCCAGAATTTGTGCTCTTAAAAACTAAATTACAATTCAGTATAAGTTTCATGGCGAGGGAGGGGAGGTGGCTAGTATTAGACCAGAAGAGATGTTAAAGATAATCCAGACAAACCCGAATACCAGCTGAGAAACTGAGGCTCTGAGAAGTTGAGTGACTTTCCCAATGTTAGCATTACTAAGTGGGTGTTGAACTCACACCACGCATTCTAATGGGCCTCTTTCCCTTCCTCTATTGCTGCCAGGAATCTGGGAGAGCTGCACCCAGCAGGGGAAGGACATTCTAGTAAAGGAGCCTGGCAGGGACCAAGATGGAGGCCCAAGATCCTGGCAGGTTCTGGAAAGAGCAAGTAGAGTGGGTGTGGCGGGAGCACCTGAACGTGGGGGCAGGGAAGGATGAGGGTGGAAAGGGGGGTGGGGACAGATTGGAAAGGGCCAGGATATTTTGCTAAGACAAAGGGGAGTTATGAAGGATGCCATGATCAAATGCACTTCACTGATGTTCTCTCTGGCCATTGTGTGGAGGGAAACAAGGAGACATCCAAAGGACTGGCTTGAGGGGGTCGCTGGGGATGCTCTGGTGTGAACAGGACATTTACAAAGGTGGTAAGAAGAGCATGTAACGAGAACAAAAAGGGGGAAATAGAAACTCCTCGTAGGTTAGAGCCTTAACTTAAAATTTTCAAAAAGAAAGTTAAAGAGAGGAAAGTGTCAGGACAAGTTGAAAAGCCTTGGACCAATGGGGTTTTGCTAATAGATAAGAGCAAGAGTGAGAGCTTTCAACCTGTATTTTGCACTCATCTTCACAAGGAGAAGAATCTTTGGATCGAGGAGTGGAAAGTAAACAGTAGTAAGAGAGAGCTGAAGCTTGAGAAGGGCTAAGAGGCTGTGAAGCAGCACTTGGGCTCTCTAAGCAAATTCAAGTCTCCTGGGAGAGACCCAGGGAAAGAGCTCGACCAAGGCACGTCAGTATCCTTGGAGTGATCAGGGAGGATGGGGATTCCGCAAACCGCTGACCAGTTGTCTAACACTGACCTCAGTTATGATTCCAGATAGGATTCCCGAGGGCATGCTTGTGACAGTCTCCCTGGCTTCTGTCATAATTGTCCAAGCAACTTTAAAAAATAAGTTATATATAGTTTAACAAAAACAATACATGTGGATAGTTTAAAAAGTCAAACAATGCTAAAAAGCTCACCACACAACCCAGCGGTCTCCTGTGCTTCACCCCCCCATGCTGGTTACTTGCCAGGCTCACTAGAGGCACCATCTGCAAAACTTTTCGTTTTTTCTTTTAGCTTTTCAACATGTTCTGGTATTTACTTCTATATTTTAAAGTAACATGCCTATGATGCCGTCTCTTGATTCATTCATTTTAGATTGTTTTGTAAACTTCACCTGGTGAACGTTACCAGTCCTCCTCCCCTTCAGAGCTCATGGAAGAGTGCACTTCCGACACTCCTTCCGGTGAGAGAGAGACACGTGATTGTTTCTGGCCAATGAGACTGTAAGAGGAAGTGATAAGTATCACTTTTGAGACAGGAAAAGCTCAAATGTGTTTCTTTAGTCTCTACCCTGCCATGGGACTGAGGATGCCATGCATTCCAGATGGGGTAGCTACAAATTGGTAGAGTCACTCACTGAGTCTCTGAATGACCATATGGAGCAGAACCCCTGACAACCCACATGAGAATAATGTGAGAAAGACATAAACTTTTATTATGTTATGTCATCTAGATTTTGGAGTTGTTACTATAGAATAACTTCATCCATCCTGACTAATATATACCTTATGAGTTTAGCTCACTTATACCCCTTCTCCAAATCCTACTAATTACATCTCAATTTTCAACAACTTTGTATAAGATACACCCTATTACATTTTTCTACTCTGTCACACTGTAATCTATCAGTTCCATTCTTCTTTTTTCTTGGAGAGAGATCTCCTGGAGCCCTTCAAACTTCTGCTGTAATATGGACTGAAGGCTCTCTAGATCTATACAATTGTTCTTCCCTGTATTCTGGATTCCATGTTGTCTTCTTTTTTGGTTTAATTTCTCTTTTTGGTGGAGCACATTTTCCAGTAGCTTTCTGACAAAGGGTCATTGGAAGATGTATTTTTTAGATTGTGTGTGTTTGGAAATGTCTTTTTGCCATCCACATACATGATTGGTAAATTGGCTGGGTATAGAAGCCTAGGGTGAAAATAACCATGGCACAGACTACTAGCTATCCACCAAAATCTTGGGCACGCAGTTTGAGTGCATTTTCCAGCTTCCTTTGCAATAAAGTTTGGTCGCGAGATTAAGTTCCCTTGAATGGAAATTAAAATTCCAGACTTGGCTCATTCAAACCCTCCTGTGTATGCTCTTCCATGCTTTTCTCCTGCCTGGCAAGATGGATGGAGGTGATGAAAATGAAATTCTATGGGTTTGCAAAGCCATGAGTTGAAAGGAATGTCAGTTCCTGAATAACCACCTAGAGAACTGTCCTGCCCTGAACAACGCACCCAGGTATGTTATGTGAGCTAAAAATAAATATCTATTGTGTTAAAAATAAACACCTATTAAGCCAGTGAAATTTTAAGGTCTATTCGGTCTAACCTGCTAAGGTTAGTCCTTAGCAGTCTAACCTACTCTAATCAGTACAGAAATTGATTCTAGGAGTGGGGTGATGCCATCCTAAAAACGAAAATAGTGGCTTTGTCTAGGGGTACCTGGTGAGGAAACAGATATAACAGGATGGAGAGAAGGAGATACCGCTTATGCTGGGACAAAAGCATTTGGTAAAACTGATACCAGAGATAATTTAATGTCCTACTGAGACTGTACTTACAGTGGAAGAGGTTAGAAAAGACAGACAGGCTTTGTTGTCAGTTACTTCACTTAGGTTGTCACCAGGCAAAGATGAGCTCAGGAAAGCGAGTAGAGACTAAAGTTTGAAGAAACAGTTTCTGGACATAACAAAGGAGTTGATAAGACTAAATAAATCTTTAAGTCACAAAGAATGAAGTCATCTCAGTTCTACAAAGGAACTCGGGCTTCCCTGGTGGCGCAGTGGTTAAGAATCCGCCTGCCAATGCAGGGGACACGGGTTTGAGCCCTGATCCGGGAAGATCCCACATGCCACGGAGCAACTAAGCCCGTGTGCCACAACTACTGAGCCTGCACTCTAGAGCCAGCGAGCCACAACTACTGAGCCCGTGTGCTGCGACTACTGAAGCCTGCACGCCTAGAGTCTGTGCTCCGCAACAAGAGAAGCCACCACAATGAGAAGCCCGCACACCGCAACAAAGAGTAGCCCCTGCTCGCCGCAACTAGAGAAAGCCTGCGTGCAGCAGCAAAGACCCAACGCAGCCAAAAATAAAATAAAATAAATAAATTTATAAAAAACAAAAACCAAACAAACAAGGGAACTCATCCCTGCAGCAGGAGAAAGTTAAGGACATTGTCTCTCTAATAAGCCTCTTGCTACAGATGGCTTTACAGTAGCTGGTATTAATTTGACAGCTAAATTGGCATAAGGACAAAGAAGCAAAAAACAAACAAATAGATTTAAGAACCATGTCTAGGAAACTTTGGATGTGGTTACAGCATATGTAACCAATGGGAAGCAAATAGATCAGAAATCTATTTGAAGGAAGAAATTACATTCCGAAGGAAACCACAAACATAGCCTAAAAAAACTTTACAGCAACGTTGGACTCCCAAGTTTCCATGAGCAACAAGTGGGCTGTGAAAGCAGTGGGACCCCAAAAAAGGGAATCCTCCCAATACCCACTTCAGGTGTGGACACAGGAGATAACAGAGAATTTCCCAGAGGGACGATCAGGGGCTATGGAAGACAACGGACAGTGCCTCCAAGAGAGAAGGTACAGGCTCCCACAAAGTAATCACCTCCGTTGGCAAGGCTGGAGGTCCCAGCAGGGTGCCACCATTGTTATGGACCAGGGACAGTCTGTGTTTCCCAATCTTAACTGCAATTATCCTATATATTAGGTGTGTGCAGGGTTGGAGGGTGGAGCACAGTTCCTAACTCTTTGGACCAAGAGAAATTCCATCAGACTGGTTAGAAAAGACTGCACATCACCTCGAGGACCTGGACATGAAGCAGAATGCAGAGGCTGGATGGGGCTCTGCTTTGACTCCCTTGGAAGGGGACTGAGTGTGTCCTATGAGAGGCAAGAAGGCCACACATGCCGCTGACTATGGAAGAGACTGATAGCTGGGCACCCAAATCTGTTCTCTTCTTTTTTTTTTTTTTTTTTTTTTTTAAATTTTATTTATTTATTTATTTATTTATGGCTGTGTTGGGTCTTCGTTTCTGTGCGAGGGCTTTCTCTAGTTGCGGCAAGTGGGGGGCCACTCTTCATCGCGGTGCGCAGGCCTCTCACTATCGTGGCCTCTCCCGTTGCGGAGCACAGGCTCCAGATGCGCAGGCTCAGCAATTGTGGCTCACGGGCTTAGTCGCTCCGCGGCATGTGGGATCTTCCCAGACCAGGGCTCGAACCCGTGTCTCCTGCATTGGCAGGCAGATTCTCAACCACTGCGCCACCAGGGAAGCCCTGTTCTCTTCTTTCTGGGTACACAGATGGGCTTATATTTCCCAGTATCCCTTGTTGGGAGGTGTAGCCATGTAGCTAAATTCTCTCCAGTGGAATATGAATGGAAATGACGTGTGCCAGTTTCAGGCTTGGCCTGTGCAGACTTAACCCGTGCAGCTTCGCATGCTCTTCCCTTTCTACCAGCTGGCTGCAGACAAGAGGGTTCCAGAGCAAGTGTCCTAACCTGGGGTTCATGGACCCAAAGGTCAGGGGGTTCTATGAACTTGGATGGGAAAAGTATATCTTCATTTTCCCTAACTTTGAACTGAAATTTAGCATTTCTTTCTATGACGAATGCAGATGACAAACTACAGTAGTATTATCAGTACCTGTGATTTTGTCACCAGTAGAAATCACAGATAGTTTCATATCACATTACAGTTGTTGCAGATATCTCAAAATATCATTACAGTCATCACTACTAGGAAATTACGGTGCTTATTAGACCTGCCACTAGATTGCACATAATTGCAGCCTTCCTGTTGACAGACAGTCATGTAACACAAATGGCCGGTGCTGAGCAGAGGAGGCATTCAACCACCGAACGGGGAAGGCACATATTCTCACTGGTAAAGCAGAGATCGGTGCAGCTTTCCGGTAGTCCCTGCCTGCCATTGTTGGTCAGTTGATATGTGAAGGTAGGTGAGTGGTTTTCACTGTTGTTTTAAAGGTTTGCAAAACCGTATGATTCAAATAAGAATTCTTCACTTTCCTTAATATTGAGAGGTATGCAGACCACAAATGTCGTCAGCCTGCCCATTGATGACGTTTTTTAAAAAATAAATGCAACTTTGAATCACCTATGCTTTAATTGTACTGTCTTGTTAGCTATTGAATTAATATGGAAGCACATGTATTAATTATTATATTACAGATTGTCTTTTTATATTTTGATAGCTATATGTCCATATAATTGGTTTGCTTTTTACTACTCTGAGTTTTGTGTTACAGATTTAAAAATATTCTGAGGATAAAGAAGTTGTGGTACATATATACAATGGAATATTACTCAGCCATAAAAAGGAACGAAATTGAGTCATTTGTTGAGACGTGGATGGATCTAGAGAGTGTCATACAGAGTGAAGTAAGTCAGAAAGAGAAAAACAAATATCGTATATTAATGCATGTATGTGGAACCTAGAAAAATGGTACAGATGAGCCAGTTTGCAGGGCAGAAGTTGAGACACAGATGTAGAGAATGGACATATGGACACCAAGGGGGGAAAACTGCGGTGAGGTTGGGATGGGGGTGTGCTGAATTGGGCAATTGGGATTGACATGTATACACTGATGTGTATAAAATTGATGCCTAATAAGAACCTGCAGTATAAAAAAACAAACAAACAAAACAACTAATACTAAACTTTCATTGGGTTATTTGTATGGAAATATGTTAATATAAATGTTTCAGACATTACATGAAATTTCTAAAAATCTTATATTTGTATTTGTATGGAAATATGTATGGAAATATGTTAATATAAATGTTTCAGACATTACATGAAATTTCTAAAAATCTTATATTTGTATTTGTATGGAAATATGTATGGAAATATGTTAATATAAATGTTTCAGACATTACATGAAATTTCTAAAAATCTTATATGTTCTGGTATAATGTTATAAGTAATAATCCTAGTTATTACTTTAAAATGTATATCTCAGAAATAACTAATTTTCTTGTCAACTGCATTATTATGAACTTTCATCAAATCTTTAACCATGGTCATTTTTAAGTCTTTTGTCATTTACAGACAGTTCTGAGTGTACTCTGATGATTTTGCAAATATGTTCCTATAAAAGGGTTTCATCTTCAAGAAATTCATGGAAAAGACTCTGACAAGTACAGGTTTCTGGTAACTGACTGTACTGCTGAACTGAATGAATAAGCATTTTCAGAACGCTAATGAAAAACTGATGAACTCATAAAAGTGCTAACAAAAGATCAAGATGAAAAAAAAAATGAATTACATGGGACTGAGTGAACTGATGAGAAGGAGTATAATCTTTGTGACTTTCTGTCTGAATTAAAAAAAAAAAAAATCCCACAAGGACTCAGAGGCAAAGAATATACAAATCAATTTTCACTGCAAAGTAAAGGAGCTGTTACAGTGGAGGATTACTGGACTGAATGTCAATATTATGACATAGTATGAGTGTGTTTCATGTTTGGTAATTGCAATCATTGTTGCTTTTGTTGTGGTCATCCATGTACAATGCTTGGTGTCAGTCTATTTATCTCTTGTAAAAAATAAAATACAGTGTGTGTGTGTGGAAAAAAAAAAAAATTCTGAGAATGGGGCCACAGGCTTCACCAGACAGCCACAGGGGACCAGGGCACAAAAAAGTTTGGGAGGGAGCCTGTGGTATGGCTGAGCCACAATGTGGAAGGAGCTTGGGTCCCATGAAAGAAAGCCTGCCTATTACCTGAGCATCCATTCAGGACTCTTATGTGAGCAAAAAATAAATCCCTTCTGCTGTGTTAATTTGGGATTTGTTATTACCAGAGCACATCCTACCTCAAGCAAAGACATCGGTCCATTGTAGCTTTTGTTGTTATTTTTGAGCAGTTCAGTGCCATATGGATATTTGTTCTTCTGTGCCATTTCTCTGCTTTGTGTAACCCTCACTCCTACTGTTAAAAAAATATTTTTTACTTAATCTTTTTGTTCTGAAATTTCACTTGTGCCCTAGAGTGGCTCCATTAATTTTGCCAGGCCCTCAGTGGGCTTTTTTATTTTTTAAATTATTTTATTATTAAAAAAATTTTTTTGGCTGCACTACACAGCATGCGGGATCTTAGTTCCCTGACCAGGGATCAAACCCGTGCCCCCTGCAGTGGAAGCATGGAGTCTTAACCACTGGACCGGCGGGGAAGTCCCCTCAGCAGGCCTTTTTAAATGTGGCAACTTATATCTTTCAATCTGGGAAATTTCGTTATCTCTTAGTCAGTGTTCTGGTTAGCTATAGCCTTGTAACAAATCACTCCCAAAACTTAGTGACCTAAAGCCACAACAATCATTTTATAACCTCTGATAGATCTGGGAAAAGCTCAGCTGGGTAGTTCTCTCTCATGAGATTATAGTCAGATGGTAGCTGGAGCTGGAACAGTGGGGACTGAAGCATCTGCAGCCTTACTGGGCACCTCTCTCTCTTCTCAGGGTAGCCTATGTGATCTCTCCACATGGCCTTGCTTGGGCTTCCTCGCAGCATTGTGCCTTGGGGCAATAGGACGGCTTACGTGGTGGCTCAGGGCTTCAGGGCAATTCTTCCAGCAGCAAAGCAGGAGGAGAATTGCCTTTGATGACTTAGCTTTAGAATTCACATAGGCTACCCTCCACTATATTATACTGGTAAATACAGTTCCAAAAACCTTTCAAGATTCAAGGGTAAGAGAATTAGACACCACTTGTTGATGGGGGCAAAGTTCTAGAAAAGTGTGTAGGATAGGAAATATTGCAGCCATCTTTAGAAAATACAACCTGCTACAATTTCCTCTTCCTTTTAGTTCTTTCATTATATTTCTCCTAATAGTAAGTTTTGATCCTCTGGACTAATCCTTTAATTTTCTTATCTATTCTCTGTTATTATCCTTTACTTTATCTTTTTGTTCTACTTTCAAGGAGATTTCATTGACTTTATCATCAACCCTACTACCGAGTTTTACATTTTGACTGCCGTTTTTAATTTGTTCTGTTTTTTTTTTTTTAATACTGCATCCTGTTTTTGTCTCATGGATGTATCAATAATATCTTCTGTTATTTTTCTGAAGCTATAAATTATAATTTCTTTGAATTGTTCTGCTTTCTACAATTCCCTCTTTGCTTTATGAATTCCTTTCTCCCTCCCTTTTTATTTTTTTCTTTAATGTTTTCTCAAATACTTGATTAATCTTGGATGTTTCTCAAATACTTGATTAATCTTGGATGTTTCTATTGGAAGCACAGTGGGCTTGTGGACCGGCATGTCTTGATCAGGTGGACAGGTGGCTGTTTTTATTGGGAGTTCCAAATCCAGTATTTGTTGGTCTTTTCTGTGGGGTCATTTGGTTTCACTGGAGAAGGCTTCTTCCATCTCCTGTGTGGGAGCCCAGCCACTGGTGTCCGGAGCTCAGTGGGGAAGTGTCTAGGGAGCTCTTTACCAGGCGGACTCTGGTTTGATTTTCTTGGGCCTTCTGATGTTCCCATTTTTGGAGTCTCCCTGCTTTACTTATTTCATAACTCCCTGACTCCGGAACAAACATCAGGTCTCCTGCAGGGTTTGGGAGGTCCCTGGAGTGGTCTCACTACTCCTTTACACAGGGTTTCAAATAATCCCCATGTCTAGCCCTCTACCTCACTTTAGTTTTCTGCTGTATCTGGTGTCTCCCATTTCTGAATCTTTCCTAGGTTTTCTGTAACCCATAGGTTTTCCTCTTCTTGATGCCTCCTGCAGATACTCAGTTAGACTTTCCTCCTCTTTGCTCGGTCCTGTGCCATTCTGCCATTTGCTTTGTTTTTTATTGTGCTTCAGGGATTTAGATGTCTCCTAAGTCTATTGATGATGGAGTTGTGTTTCTGTTTCTTGCTTTCTTTTATATTTTGGATGATACTCAAGAGGAGAAGGGGGGAAACCTGGAATCCCTCCATGCCTCCAAGGTCACAGCAGGCTTCATGGATGAGTTCCCACAGGCCCCATGCTTAGAAGGGCCCTGTACTTGGTTTCATGCTCTTCTGTCGTCATCTTGAAATTGGAACTTATTTTCATTTTGCACTGGGCCCCGCAAACTATGTAGCCAGTCCTGCCCACTGTCGATCTCCTAATCCACCTTCCATGCTGCCCGGGTGACTGTTTTGAAACAGAAACCGAGTCACGTCATGCTCCCGCTCAAAAGACTTCGGTGGCCCCCAAACCTTCAGGATGAAGTCCAAATTCCCCAGTGTTGTATCTAAGCCACCGTGAGCACGAGTAGACCACCGCAGGGCTTAATAACTGGTCTCAGTTTCTATTTTTACCTCCCTACAGTGCCTTTAAGAGGCCTCTTTAAGAGATAGGCTGGGGACATCCCTGGCGGTCCAGTGGTTAAGACTTCGCCTTCCAATGCAGGGGGAGTGGGTTCGATCCCTGGTCATCAGGGAGCTAGGATCCCACATGCCTCGGGGCCAAAAAACCAAAACACCAAACAGAAGCAATATTGTAACAAATTCAATAAGGACTTTAAAAGTGGCCCACATCGGGCTTCCCTGGTGGCGCAGTGGTTGAGAATCTGCCTGCCAATGCAGGGCACACGGGTTCAAGCCCTGGTCTGGGAGGATCCCACATGCCGCGGAGCAACTAGGCCCGTGAGCCACAATTACTGAGTCTGCGCGTCTGGAGCCTGTGCTCCGCAACAAGAGAGGCCGCGATAGTGAGAGGCCTGCGCACCACGATGAAGAGTGGCCCCCACTTGCCACAACTAGAGAAAGCCCTCGCACAGAAACAAAGACCCAACACAGCCATAAATAAATAAATAAATAAATTTATTTAAAAAAAAAAAGTAAATTATAAAAGTGGTCCACATCAAAAAAAAAAAAATCTTAAAAAAAAAAAAAAGGCTGGATCAGGCCACTCCCTTGTTCAAATCTGTTCACACTTAAAATACAGTGCGAGTTCTCCTTTGGGCTCTCAAAGTCTTCTCACCCTCTGATCTTGTCACACCCATCACCCCCTCCACTCCCCCA